>NW_026068057.1:3451706-3683589 GCF_014885135.2 Alexandromys fortis
CCCATGCTTTTTCAGTCACAGTCCAGCTGGCCTTGGTGAGCTCCCAATAGATCAGCCCCACTGTCTCAGTGGGTGGGTGCACCCCCCGTGGTCCTGACATCCTTGCTCGTGTTCTCCCTCCATCTGCTCCTCATTGGGACCTTGGGAGCTCAGTCCAGTGCTCCAGTGTGGGTCTCTGTCTCTATCTCCATCCATCACCAGATGAAGGTTCTATGGTGATATGAGAGATATTCGTCAGTATTGCTATAGGATAGGGTCATTTGAGGTTCCCTATCCTCAGGTTCCCAAGGGACTAACTGGGGACTTCGCCTTGGGCGCCTGGGAGCCACTCTAGGTTCAAGTCTCTTGCCAACACTAAGGTGGCTCCTTTAACTAAGATATGTGCTTCCCTGCTCCCCTATCCAACCTTCCTTTATCCCAATCTTCCTGTTTCTCCAAGATCCCCCAATCCTCCCCTTCTCACTTTTCTCTCTCCGTCCCCCCTTATCCCCAACCCACCCCACCCCCAAGGTCTCAATTGGAGAAACTCTTCTTATTACAAGGTAGAAGTGATGAAGTTTGGATTTCCTAGGAAAATGCTCTGAGACCATTATTTGTATGCACCAAGTTTATCTGTGCCTGATTTTGGATTCTATGTCTGTGACGTTCCAGGGAAGCAGCATAAAACCAAGGCACAGGGTGGGATTGAGCTTCCTTTTCAACTCAGGCCTCAGGCAGTCCTATGGCTGCTACAGATGCCAGCCCTGCCTTTCAAACAATGCCCACTTTAAGGCTTGGAGCTATTTCTTGAAGCCTTTCATTGATGGTTCTTGTCTACAGCCTACCTCTAAGAAAGGAGTGTGTGAGACAGGCCTCTTTGTGAGCTGGGAGAATGAATTTATCAGTTCTGAAAGGCAGAGTACAGGTATCATACCACAGTGATCAGCATGACAGACGTAGATCAACAGTGAAGGTTATATTCTTCAGAGAGTGAATATTTGTGTTACTAGGCTACATATGAAGTCATCAGTTTCATTGGTCAGAATGTGTTGGGTCTTGACAATTTCCTATGGTACATAAGTTAATAAATTATGTGGCTGTGACAATAGTGATTTATATGACACCATCCAGCAGTAGAAATATCAATAGTTCATGGAACAGTCGATCTTGCCAATTTCTATTGAATGATACTATGGAAAGGCAATTTTTGCTTGTTTATTTTTGAATTATAATTTAGTTACAACACTTTCCAAACTCTCTCATATACCCCTTCCAACTCTCCTTCAAATTGATAGCCTCTTTATTTACTAATTGTTAATGCTTGCATATATGTATTTTCATATACATATATATATATTTACATATTAGCTGTTGAGTCCATATAATATTACTTGTATGTATGTTTTCAGGGCTGACCATCTGACATTGGACAACCAATTGGTGTTCTCTTCTTTGGAGTGGGCCCCTTCTCCTGGTCCCAGGTTTTCTCTGTTGCTGTGTAGTTCCTGTGTAGGATTGAGGCCTTGGGGGCTAGCTCCCATGCAATTTGACCTGTTCATTTGTGTCCTTGTTTAACTCATGTTTGGGCAGTCATGTTAATGAGTCTTTGTGGGCATCATGTCCGATGTTACTAGGAGACACAATCTCACAGCAAAGTCCCAGATTCTTTGGCTCTTACAGGCATTCTGCCCCCTCTACCATGATGTTCATGCAACTTTCAATGCTGTAGTATTGTGTAGATGTATCCATTGGGACTGGGCTCCAAAATTCTTCATGACCTAGAACTGACCTGAATGCCCCCATTCTGTGGACTAGCTTTCATGGTACTGGAAGGCACTGCACATGCTTTTGAAAGAACTGTGCTAATTTTCAATGATGCCAATATCTTTAACAATTACAGATGCTTTCTTTCCATATAATTCTTGTGGACAACTTTTCAACTTTCCATAATTCTTTCCTTGCCAAGCTTTGGTGTAGGAGGTCCTTCTGTATTTGGGTTGATCTCATTGGTTGAATAAAGAAGCTGCCTTGGCCTTTTGATACAACAGCCCTTAGGTGGGCAGAGTAAACATGCTGGGAGAAAGACGGCGGGCAGAAATAGCCACCACGGAGCCAGCTGCCAGGTCAGTCATGCTGAATATTTCTTGGTAAGCTATGACCTCGTGGTGACATATAGATTATTAGAAATGGGTTGAATCAAGATGTGAGAGTTAGCTAGTAAGAGGCTAGATACAAGGGGCCAGGCAGTGTTTAAATGAATACAATTTGTGTGTTGTTATTTTGGGGTGTAAGCTAGCCGGGCAGTGGGACACAGCCCGCCGCTCCTCCATACAGCAAAGCTTCATAACTTTTTCCATCTTTCTGCCCTCTCCTACTGTAACTCTGAAGAAAAGAGGTGAGCAGTAACTATGCACAGTCTGTATTCTATTCTGTCTTATGATTCACCCTATTGAGTGAATTAGTTCATTGCTTTTGAATTCAGCCTCAGGTAAGATTTTAGCACAGAGGCAGAATGCAGTGAGACTCTTTGTCAAACTAGAATCTCACTGTCCAATAACCAATAGCCTTTGTTCCCTTCCATAACCAAACCAAACTAAACCAGGCTTCCCTGTTCATATCTTTCTCAACTTTTTGGCTTCCCAAATCTCCCTAGACTGGTCCATCAAAATCTGCTTATAGCAGCAGCTTCTTTGTGATTTTTATTTCCATTGACTGTGTGCACATGCATGTAGGTTTATGTGAGCATTATGAATGCACATACAAGCGTGCCATGACACGCTTAGATAGAGGTCAGAGCATAACCACAGGTGTTGGTCTTTGCTATGCTTCTTGTTTAAGGCAAGTTCGCTTTCTTTTTCTGCTCTTGTGTGAGGTTTGATGGCTCAAGAGGTTTCAGGGAGTTTCTCCATTCCATCCTCTTCCCTACAGGATCTAGAGGATCACAGAGGCTCAAGACTTTAATTTGGGTTCTGGAGATTTAAACTCAGATTCTTATGCTGGTACAGAAAGTGCTTTTACCCACTGATCTCTTCAGGCCGATAGAGGTCTTTTCTAGCTCAAAACTCCAAACGCTGTTCCTGTCCTCCCACAAACCCAGTCCAAATACACAAGCCCTACACATTAGATGTGTTACTGCAGCAGCTCCGTTTCTCATCATAGTTTTTTCTTCTTGCTGTAATAAGATTCCAAACAAAAGCAGGAGTGAATTTGGATTGCAGGTGAAAGGTCAGACCATCATGGTGAGGAAGCCTTGGAGGCAGGAACATGAGGCACCTGGCCACGTTGCAAGCACAGTCAGGAAGCAGAGCTGGTGCTCAGCTGGCTCTCTCCTTTTTACTTAGTTCAGGTGCCCAGTCCATGGAATGGTGCTGCCCATTTTCGGTTGTAGGTCTTCTCATCTCTACCAGATACCTCACAGGTCTATTCACTGTACTGTCTCATAGATAACTATCTACTCTGTCAGTTTGACAATCAATATTAACAACCATATTATCCCACCTGACATATTGCAGATTTAAGATTTTCATTGTATCCTTTGAGACTAATCTCACAGCTCTGTGATGTCTCAATGTTATGGTCTCTAATCCTTTCCAGTTCATCTTGGTTCCTGACAGTTTCTTCCAAGAAAGTGCTTATCCTCTATATTCAGCTAATACTAGACAAGTGAGTCTCTGTAAACTGTAGTGTTCTGTCTGTACGATGTATCCTTTTGTTGTTTTTTCCTGCTTAGTATTTCTGCTGTGTTCTCCTTGAGCAACCAGATTTATGTCTTTAACTCTGCCTGGGTTCTTTTACACCCACCATAGCCTGGATGTCTTTTCTGGGCAGGAAGCTGTCCACTCCTATGGCTCTCTTCATTAAGTTCCCACTTCTCTGCAAACATTGGTCTTCATTGCTTCTTGAATTTTGAGTCTTAGAATAATACATTTTTTGTGACAAATTTTTATTTTTGACAATTTTCCATAGCTATACAATGAAATAGGATTATCTACTCTGCCCTCTGTCTCCCCCTCAAATTCCCCAATACCCTTCTTTCCTAACTTTATGTGTTTTGCATGTGTGTCTGTGTGATAACCCACAATGTTAAATTGCTGCTTTCCATAAGCGCATGAGGGTGGGATCAGAGCACGAGACAGGCACTTATCAGTGCTACACCCTCAAAGCAGAATGATTCTTTCTCTTCCAGAGGTTATCATCTGCTAATAGCTCCTCAATAAGGCGTGTGGCTTAGACATCTCCTCCCTCATCTAGGTGAGAGTTTTGTTGGTTTGGCCTTGCATGGGTGTTGTACAGGTAAGCACAGCTGGTGTGAGTTCATGACTGCAATGGCCTTGACATGCCCAGAAGGCAGCATTTCACTAAACTCACTCCTTCATTGCCTAGCTCTTACGTTCCTCCAGCCTCCTCTGGCATGATATTTCTTGAGATGTAACAGAGTAGGTTAAAGAGTAGGGCATGGAAAGTTGATAAGGATATCACCTATACAGTTGAGCATTCATCCTCTTCTCAGAACTTTGACCAGCATGACTCTTCATTGCCTGATGTCCACTGCAGGAAGAAGCCTCTCTGGCTGCGGCTGAGGGCAGCTCTGGTCCTGGCTCAGATTCAGTATCTGTGCGGGAACCCAGTTTTGGCTGACGCCACTATGAGTTGTGGCATACCCGTACTCAGATCCAGGCTGTACCCTGGTTTGAGACCACATCACTTCTGTGTTCAAAAATCACTAACAGATTTTTGAATAGTGAAATTTATGTTCAGTGACCCAATAAGTTCAGAGACAGGAGTCTTATGCCACTTTTAGACCATTTTAATTATTCCTTACCTCTAATTTACTTTTGATATAACATTACATGTTGCAAAATATCTATCCATATTTTTTGGATATGTTTATTGTTTTCCATTTGTATTCATTTGATGACTGTTTTGCTCTAAAATTGCTATTATTTGAAACTTCTTTGACTTTTTGATGAATTTGTTATAATGAGCAAGAGTTGTAGTTTTTAAACTAGCAATATTAAATTTTGTCTTTCGAGTGATAGGATTTTGGGTTTAAGAGAAATAACAAAATCAAAGAGATTGGCTTATTGTTAGTCAGCTGACTATTTTGAAGTTAGCTGATGAGTCACTCTTGGCATTGAGACAGCTCTCAGGAGCAAGACTTCCAACCACTTGTCTTAATCTCCAGGCATACTTTCCACTTATCAAAGCCATTAATGTGGTTAAGTATGTACTAATTGCTGGACTTCTGTCATGTGATAACTTTTAAATCTGATGTGTTACTAGGAGAGTTAGAAATTTGTTAGCATAGTATACATAGATCTGATGTATGGTTTCTTCTATTTATAATTATTGTAAATAAAACATTATATTTTCAATGGCTTCATCAGCTAATTGTAATACAAACATTTAAGCATGAGAATTCCTTTGAGTGGCTCTTCAGGGCTGGGATCTGGAAGTTGGATAAAGTCATAGATGTAAAATAATCTGGAGCAGGGTAACTATCAGACCCATGATCAAAACTGCAGACTGTCAGGTTTTCATGACTTATACTCCCAGGAATAAGAAGGGACTATTACCCGAGGAAGCACTGATGACCAAGGTTTCTACAGAGTTAGCAAGGAAGTGATTGACAACAGAGGTAATGACAATTCTGACAATCACTACGCTGAGGTAACAGATATGTAACTCTACAGTAGTTTAGATTGCTGGATATAACTTCATCAGAAAATGTCATTATCCCCACTTAACACAGCTGACAACTGAGTCTGGAAAAAAATAAACTTTTCCAATTAAATATGCCAAAACTCAGAACTGCATCAAAGTCTCAGTAGAAAGTTCATACTTTGTTTCACTCTTCCTTGCTGCTTCTCAAAATTGCTGCCTTTGGTGACTCCCAACTGTCTTTCTTTGAGGGACCATTTCTTAGAAGAGCATTGGACACTTTCTCAGTCTGCTCAGTAGAGCAGTCTTTCCATCCACATGGAAGCTTTCCCCATACTTGACTTTATAAAGGATTTCTTCTTTGTGTCTGCCCTAAGTTCAAACTTGCCTGGGGTTTCCCTCACGTGAAACCTTAAGCTCATAATCAAAGCCCTTTAGGGGAAGTAATCTCCTCCTGGCTTCCTGACACCTTATTTTACAAAGTTGAAGGTACTTTAGTTAGTTAGTGTTTCTCCTCCTATCTTTTAATCAATACTGCTTTCTTTTACTCAATAGTTTTTTTTTTTTTTTTTTTTTTTTGANTTTTTTTTTTTTTTTTTTGGTTCCCATCCTGGAACTAGCTCTTGTAGACCAGGCTGGCCTCGAACTCACAGAGATCCGCCTGCCTCTGCCTCCCGAGTGCTGGGATTGAAGGCGTGAGCCACCACCGCCCGGCTTGAGATCAGTTTCGATTTGCAATTTCTGAGCACATTCTTCTTCTGAAATTCCATATACATGCGCCTCAACCTTATGCCTTACTTAATCGTTTTTTATTTTAAATTTTTTTTGTTTTGATTTGTGTGTGTGTGTGTGTGTGTGTGTGTGTGTGTGTGTGTGTGTGTGTTGGTGTTAAATCTAGGGCTTTGTACTCTACACAAGGGCTAAATTACAAAGCTATAAGAGACCCTCATAAATTTTTGTTTTCTATCATAGGAAGGTCATAGATTTCAAATATATATACTAATATATATTAGTTTTCAACAGTATATACATATATATGTATGTATATATATATATGAATATATATTTAGATCTGAATCAGGAATGTAAACTCTTTAAGTTCAGTGAGCGTTTGCTATCCTATGAGAGTCTTAGGTTGTAAATTTCACTGCACACTTCTAATTAAAAGCACTCTAACTTTGGAATTTCAGTTAATATCTCACATACTGCTTCAAGCATGATTTATAAGTTTTAAGTGCATCTGGATTCTTTATAGTGTTGTCTTTTAATGTTAATCTTTCAAGGTCATTTAGCAAAGCAGCATTTTGTGCCGATGTGAAAATGAAAGACTGTGGTGTCAGCAAACTAGGAGAGAAGCATGAAGCCGACTTTACCGTAGGATTCCAGGTCTCTTATGAGAACCCTAAACACGACGGGGCTTTCCATGAGAAAGGTAGCTAACTGTAGTTCTGTGAAATCTAGGGGCTTTCTGATGTTCAGCTTATACCTGTGAACTGAAAACTTAGCTTTTCTCTCATGAGCCTCCTGTGTCAGTTTCTCTGCAGTGCAGGAAATGGCTTCATAAAAAAAAAAAAAGATAAGAAGGATACACAAAATAGCCTAGCAGTTCACATCAATGTAGCCATTTCCAGGAATCAATGGTTCATTAGTTTTTCATGTGATATATTCAAAGCATATTGAAGGGAGCATACCTGTATTCATTAAATTTCTTAAGCATGTATGCTGATATGATTATACATTGCCTTTTTTATTATTGCTGACATGCTGATGTATGCAGATGAATATGATATGGAATTTATCCTTTTCTTTATAGGTATCATTCAAAAATGCAGTAAAATATTTCCCTTGGTTTACATTTTACCCTGGACATATGTATTACTTGGAGACTCTAAAAAGAAGGGGAATGGATGTCGGTCTGATAGATTGCTTGCCTAACATGTGCAATGGCCTGATTCCTCCCAATGGGGAAGAGGGAGAGGGAGGGGGGAGTGGGAGAGGGAGAACCAAAAAAATATTTACAGAAAAATACAGAAATTTGTAGCACCAATAATAAAAACCCAGAAACAGATATTGGGGTTCAAGCTGAAAGATCAGAGAAGCAAAGCAGTCAATCCACTAGAGACCTGTTGTCTCTATGAAATCTTCAGGCTTTAAAGAGAGCAAGTTCCTCTCTCATCCCCCATTATATTCCTCCCTAGTGCTAGTATTAAAGGCACACACTATTACTATCCAACCTCTATTGCTAGCTAGTGTGGCAGTTGGGTTTAAATCTGTGTGCCATCACTTCCTGGCTTGTATGACTGACTAGTGTAGCTAGCTATGCACTCTGATCTCCAGGCAAGCTTCATTTGTTAGATCATAAAATAATACCACATAAATTAATATGTTTAAAACTTGTACTCTATTCTAAGCTTTAAAACTATAAACATTTTTATAAGTATAAGTATCAGTTCATCATGACATGTCTAAACACAGAGATTTCCCTAAAGATTGTTTAATGTCACATAACTAATAAATTATGGGATGTTCGTTGGTTTAAATATTTATTATTTATTTATTAAATATCAATAACCATTATACACAGTATCAGAGCTTTCCATTCCATTTTTCATGGAACATGAATAGGACTTTTAGACATGGCAATTTTCTAAGTACTGAGATTTAATTGCTATAAAATCTTCAACAAATGGATAAAGGCAGTGACATTTCCTAAAGCTAAATTCTTAACAGGATTTTTTCTTATAAGAATACAAATCAAAATAACAACTACTACTAACTACATCAGCTCATATTCTTGGGACAAACATTGCGAGATGCTTTGGTAGTTGAGCACAAACTACCTGTTATGATTGCTTATCAAGTAAAGAAGTGGCTATGTTACTATCATATGCCTATGTGACTATCCTGTGCCTATGTTAATAACATGCAAGTATTACACTTAACTAAAGCAATTTCCCCTCAACATGCCAATACCTATTCAAAACTAATATGCTCGGCAAGGTATTGTCTTTGACTCAGCTGAGAATGCACTTCTGGCAAAGTGCTGGTTTGACTCCTGTATTGCCCTTGGCCTCCTGTCCTCTGAACCAAGGCTGGACTTCTTTCTCTAAACTGGACTCAAAGCCTGGCACATATGAGAACTTCCCTAGTGAAATATGGTAAACGGAAAGTTTCTATTTTGAGATAGTGGCAACTAAGGGTAGCCAATATTTCTGATGAAGTAAATAGCTCTAAAATTTTGAAAATGCTGGTGAGAAGGCTGGTGACCACAATTAGTCATATCCTGAAACCATCCAGACCTATCCTTGCTCTTTCTCCATTTGTACGTTCTCTACTCAGAGGAAACCTTGCATCATTAGCCAGCAGACTTCAAGTCAGAGCACAGAATTCCTGAGAACAAGGCTGTATTACAGACAGATGGGTGAATTAATGCTTTTTGAGCGGGGGAGGAAATACTATCAAAAAGTTTGATTTGAAAATTCAGACAGAAATAACCCAACATGTCATAGAAGTGATTGTGAATTGGATGAAAATTGATGTTTATCCTCTCACTGCCTTCTCCAGCTTCCAACACCTCTGTCACCGCTACGTCATTAAAATGTTCCTCAGTGTATTTCGACAAGTTACTATGTAAAGAGGAGATACTCTAGTGCAGGTTTTCATCCCCAGCTATGTTAGCCACCAATAATACTTAATTTTAACCAGTGCTGAGTATTGAACCTTTGAAGTTCAAAGTTCATCTTAAAAGTAAATTAAAATTTATATTTCTTATTTTATCATTAATTTAGATTTCTTTTTTCTTTACTGAAAATATATTTTTTTCATACATATATTCTGACTACTCTCTCCCATGTCCTTCCTTCCTCCCCTCCCATCTGGAGTCACATTTTTTCTGTTACTTGTTAGAAAACAAAAATTTATCTAAGGAATAATGATAAGGTAAAAGTAAGATAAAGCAAAAGAAAGCAAGTTGGAATAGGGCAAAACAAACAAGTAAGCAAATGAGAAAATGCCAAGGGAAAAGCATGAGAAACACATACAGGCAGAGAGACTGACTCATCACACATAAAAATCTCATAAAAACACAAAACTGAAAGCCATGATATATCTGCAAAGGACCCAAAAGGTTTTTAAAAAAGGCAAGGAAGGGAGGGAGGGAGGGAGGAAGGAAGGAGGAAGGAGGAAAGGAAAGAAGGAAGGAAGGAAGGAAGGAAAGAAGGAGGGAAGGAAGAAAACATCCCAACACATTATGAGACAAAGAACCTCCAAAGATGCCCTTGAGTTTGTTTGTTGTTGACGATCTACTGCTGGGCATGAAGCCTACCTTTTCGAGTGGTTTGTTTTTCCTAGTGAGACTCCATTGGAGAAATTTTCATTTGAGAATGGTTATCAGTTGATAACAGCTACTGTGTTAGAGGTAGGAACATGTGTCCACTTCTCTCAGTTCTAGGATCTCATGTGGTAGGGACCCATGCAGGCCTTGTACATGTTGCTACAGTCTCTGTGAGTTCATCTGTGTCAGTCATATTGTGTTTAGAAAGCCTTGTGTCCTTGGTGTCCTCCACATACCCTCTGGCTCTTACCCTTCTGCCATCTCCTCATCCACAGAGTTCCCAGAGCTCTCAGGGGAGGCATCTGATGGAGATGTCTCACACACAGCTGAGTGGTCCAAGGTCTCTCACTCTCTGAATGTGAGTGGCAAAAGCCTGTATGCATGTATACACACCATGTATGTCCCTGATGACCCTGGTAATCAGAAGAGGGCATTGGATAGCCTGGAAATGGAGCTATGGATGGTTGTGAGTCACCCTGTGGGTTCTAAAGACCAACTAAGCCATCGATCCAGCTCCCCAGTTTGCTATTTATTATTAAAATGAATTCAAATTGAGTGTTAAGTGGAAGTCAAATTATGAATAACAGAAAATCTCTGTTAAAAACTGAGCAGAGGATGAATAATAATAATAATAAAACAGGGGAAATCCGCTTGCTTAAGCTCTGCAGTCAGCCTCAGATCTGCCAGGGCACAGACCCTGGTATGCAGGCCTACAGTTCAAGAAAAACCACAGCTTCCTCCCAAGGGCCTTGCTGTCCTGTCTTCACACCAGCTATTAGCAACTCAGAGTAGCTCAGATTCCAGGTAACTAGAAGTAGGACATCCAGGGGACCAGGATATAAGAGTTTTGCTTAACTTCATTTTTTTTTCGGTTTAGTGAAAACCTTTAGTTATTAAGAAGAAATTTGGAAGACTTCTGAAGAATAATGTGGTGAAAAGATATGATGTTCCAGTAAAAAAATGGTTAAGTGAAAATTATGCGATCTTAACTTCTAAAGTAAATTCTTTCTTATATTTTAATTTAATTTTTAATTCAATTTTATACTCCATCTGCAGTTCCCTCCCTTCTCCTGCTCACTCACCCCCCCCCCCAGTCTACCCCTCATCCACTCCTTCCAGTGGGTAAGGGCTTCCATGGGAAGGCAGCAAAGTCTGGCACATTAAGTAGGGGTAGGACCAAGCCCCTCCCTCCTGCATTAACAATAAGCATTTTCATACATACATTCTCATACAAATGAGAAAATGGCATCTAAAGTAAATTCTTAAGTGTTGGAATATTACTTTCATTGACTTAAATAAGATGTTTGATTGGTGCATATCACACACTACTGAAAGCAACACAGTTTTAAAAATTTACTCAGTGGAAAAATGTTGTGTGTTAATCGCACAATTGTGTTTAATATATAATACCATCTTAAGTCTTTCCCAAAGGCCATTGCAGTAGTGGTTGGCCCCTAGTGTGGTGGTTTTTAGAGGTGGTAGAATCTGTAAGAGATGGGCATAGTCAGGGATCTTGAAGCATAATTCTGAAGAGGTCAGTAGCAAGGCAATTGGCTATGTCCTGGCTAGGAGGGAAGGGTCTGCCCTGCACAGGCTAGCACCAGACTATGCTGCTTTGCCAGAGGCCCATTCAAACTGGGAGCCAATCTAAACCTTTCCTCTTAGGAAAGAGATTTCATTTTGAAAACTGAGGAACGCCCTGGCAAACAGTCTGGTTGTTGATTTGTAGAAGTGAAATTTATCAGTCAAGAGGTTATTTTTAAGAAGTTTCTATTTGGGTCTAATTTTTTTTTTTTGGGTTTTTCAAGACAGGGTTTCTCTGTAGCTTTGGAGCCTGTTCTGGAACTAGCTCTTATAGACAAGGCTGGCCTTGAATTCACCGAGATCTGCCTGCCTCTGCCTCCTGAGTGCTGGGATTAAAGGCATGTGCCACCACTGCCCAGCCTATTTGGGTTTAATTTTAAGTTTATAGAAGATTTTCTATTATAATAAAGCCCATATATAATTTAAATCACCTCTCTTAATTTTATCATCATTAAAACCATGTTACCAATAGGAAAAACTCATGAATTATCCTTCCCAGTAAGCCACGACCTCATGGTGACAAACAGATTAGTAATGGGTTGAATTAAGATGTGAGAGTTAGCCAATAAGAGGCTAGAGCTAATAGCTAGGCAGTGATTTAAATGAACATAGTTTCAGTGTGGTTATTTTGGGGTTAAGCTACGGTGGAATGTAGCCTGCCACTCCTCATACTACAAACAAAATCAAAAACAAACCTGAAAATATTTAATGATATCAAATATAGACTACTATTAATAGTAGTCCGAAGGTGTAGACAGGAATTTTCCTTAAATTCATGTTGTCTTGATATAATGTTTTAATGTGTTGCCTAAAGTATTGAACACAATACTTAGTATTTAGTAAGTAGCAGCCTCCGTTGATTATTTCTTGTAATTTGCACCTTTTTTTTTAAATGGTTATATTATTCCTATGAGGTTAGAAGTCAGAGAAAGTTACCATCTCCTTTTAAACTGGGGGGGTGGGTGGGAGGGGTTCTAGGCTTCCCTGGGTGCTAATGAGGTGGGATTTAGTGAGCCATTTTGCTACGTTATAGTGCCAAACTCTATGATGCTCACATTTTTTTTTTTTTAAATGCGGTCCTCATTAGAAGTGACAAGGAGAAAAGCCAAGCATTTTGATAAGGTCATTGTTTCTGGAAATTTGCAAGGTATCCATGGCGGTTTTGCTTTTCATGGGAGAACACATTGTGAGTCACAGTTCCTCATGTGATCCCTCTAAAAAAAATTTAAGGGAATGTCCCAAGAGCCCTGCTCTCTTATGATACCGAGCTGATACTCAACAGGGGGATTTCTCAAAAGCTTGTCCACAGTCTCCTCTGGCAGCACTTCTTCAAAGCAGGGGAGCATTTGTTAGAATGTTGCACTTAACATGTGAAAAATGCAATAGTTTCCTGTTTCTTTTTGTGTCTTTTGTCTTGGGAGGGGAGGTTTTTGGAGACAAAGTCTCCTTTAGCTCCAGGCTGGCCTTACATTCCCTAAGCAATAGAAGCTGGCTTTGAATGCCTGGCACCTATCTTCTGAGATTTTAATTACTGGAACCCCGCCCTGCCAGGCCTACAGTTTTCCCTTAAATAATTATTTTTATTTCCTTCAGAGAACTAAATTTACATATAGGAGATTCTGCATGTTTAATTAATTACTCCTTTCTCCCAAATGTAAAACCCAATATTTTCATGAATTTCAGGAGACATGTGGCCAGTGCTTCTTTCCAACTGACACCAGAGACATACGTCTTTCCCAGTCTAACTCTGCTCAAAGTGATCTCTCTTTAAAACACCAGAGTAAATTCTTTTTTCCAATCAGGAGAATAGAAAAATGTTTAATAGCCAAATGAAATAGTTCAAATAAACAAAGAGACAAGTGGCTTTGTGGTTGGAGATTGGGATTAAGTTGAGTTCCTGGGCTTGTATGGGTGTTGAAGTTTCCCTCTGCTGTTAAAATAACCCATGCCTAGGTTTTCTAATGTTTTTGTCCAGGTTGGAGTGGGTGGAAAAAAGAAAGGAAGAAAAAGGTGGACTTGTGAAGAGCCAAACTTAAAAAAACGAAGTCTTATTTTGTATTCTAGAAAGTGTTACAATTGTATTTGAGTATATAATGAGGCTATTACCATTGTTAGATAGTGAAACTAAGTCATAAAAAACATCTGAGTGATCATATTATCTATACATGTGCATACAAATAGACCATATACACACATGCGTAATTACAAAAAATTACATCATTTTATTTCTTGTTTTAGAGAAAACAGGTGTAGCACTTTTTTAATTGGGAAGTTTTCCTTCCTTTCTTCTTCTTCTTCTTCTTCTTCTTCTTCTTCTTCTTCTTCTTCTTCTTCTTCTTCTTCTTCTTCTTCTTCTTCTTCTTCTCCTCCTCCTCCTCCTCCTCCTCCTCCTCCTCCTCCTCCTCCTCCTCCTTCTTCTTCTTTTTCAAGACAGTGTAATAGTCCTAGCTGTCTTGTAACTACCTCTGTAGACCAGTCCGGCCTTGAACTCACAGAGATCCGCCTACCTCTGCCTCAGCAGTGCTGGGATAAAGACTTGCACCACCACTACCTGCCTGAAATTTGTTTTCTTGACTGTTCGTTTTTGAGTTGTTTATGTATTCTGGATATTGGTCCTTTCTCAAAAATGTCTATCATTCTGTAAGTCTCTTCTTTGCTTAACTGATTGTTCCCTTTGTGTTGCAGAAGATTTTTAGTTTTATGGTGTCCCATTTAGCAAATATTAGCCTTAATCCCTGAAGAACTGGAGCCCTTATAAGAGAGTCTCTCTTACACCTGTTGCTTGTAGGGATAGCCCATATTTTTCTTCTAGGTATCTCAACATTTCGAGTTTCATACTGGGTCTTTGGTTCATTTGGGGTTGGTTTTTGTGTGTGGATGGATAGATAAGAGGCATGCCAGTGTTCTCACAACCACTTATAACTCTAGCTCCAGGTGATCCAACTTCTACATGTTGACACCCAGTTTTCCTAGCACCATTTGTTGAAGATACTGTGCTCCCTCCCATGTGTATTTTTGGCATCTTTGTAATATATCAGATGTCTGTAGCTTCTTGCACTCATGCTTGGGTCTTTTGTTTTGTTCCACTGACTATATGCCTGGGTTTTATGCCAGTATCATGCTGTATTTCTTTGTATGGCTCTATAACATAGTTGGAAATCTGGGATGGTAATCCCCCAACATTGCTCCTTTAGGTCAGGATTGGATCCTTTGCAGTTCCCTATGAATTTTAGGATTTTTTAAATTTCTGTAGGAAATATAGGGATTTTGATTGGGATTGCATTGAATCTTTAAAATACTTTTGGTAGGCTAGCTATTTCCATGAAATTAATTCCACCAATCCATGAGCTGGAGCGGATGAAACCTTTTCATCTTTTAGTGCCCTTTTCAATCCATCTTTTCAGAGATTTATAGTGTTCATTGTAGCGGTTTTTCACAACCTAGGGAGATATTAGATATTTGGTTTTTTTTTCTTAGAAAAAAAGCTTATTTATTTTTCTTTTCTTTTTTTATTTTATTTACTTATTAAAGATTTTTGTCTCTTCCCTGCCACCGCCTCCCATTTCCCTCCCCCTCCTCCAATCAAGTCCCCCTCCCTCGTCAGCCCAAAGAGCAATCAGGGTTCCCTGCCCTGTGGGAAGTCCAAGGACCACCCACCTCCATCCAGGGCTTTATTTGTTTTTGATGATATTGTGAATGATAGTGTTTTTGTGATAACTTTCTCCGTTTCTTTGCTGTTGATGTACGGAAAGGCAAATGATTTTTGTAAATTGATTTTATATCCTTTTACTTTGTTGATCCTTTCTAGAAAATTTCTCGTGGATTGGGATCTCTTATGGACAATACTGTATCATTTAGAAATAGAGACAATTTAGCTTCTTCTTTTCCAGTTATATCGCTTCTCTTGCTTTATTGCTCTGGTCAGCACTACAAGTACTCCATAGAAAAGGAATGAGGATAATGGACAGCTCTGTTGCTTTTCTGCATTGTGCTTCTCCCTAATTAGGATAATGTTGGCTACGATATTGTCATCTAGAGCTTTTATCATGTTGAGGTGTGTTTTATCTTGTCTTCCTTTCTACGATGTTTATCATGAAGGCATCTTGGATTTTGCAAAAAACCTTTTTTTTTTTGTTTGTATAGAAACAAAAAAAAAAGCAAGATCACAAATAATCAGCAAATCTAAGAGCTAGTTCTTTGAGATGATCAATAAGATTGGCAAATCTAAATGTTCTTCAACTAAAGAATGGGTAGTGTGACCTCTTTATCAGCTGGCAAGGTGATTCCTCTTTTAGTTTCTTTTCTTTTAGATTGTCCCTTCTTTAGCTAGTTGTGTGAAGCAGTGTACGTTGATTGCATTCACCTCTGTCACTTTCCTTCCATCTATATTCTTGATTGTGTCTGTTTTATTGCCATGCCCTCTACCCTTGCCCCATATGTGAAAGAAAACACACATCGCTCCTCACTATAAGACAAGCTGTTCTCATTGAACACAGTGATCTCAAGTCTCATTACTCCTGCCATCGATTCCCTCAAAAATAAATTTGATTTATGGGAGCTGGAGAAATGGCTCAGATATTAAAAGAGGTTCTGCTCTTGTAGAAGACTTGCCTCTGCTCCCGGCACCCATGTCAAGTGATTCACAACCACTTGTAACTCCAGCTCCTGGGGATCTGACATCTTCTCCTGGCCTTGGCAGTCACCCACATTCATGTCTGTGTGTGTGCACAAATGCACTCACACATGTATGCATGTGTACACACACACATTAGAAATAAAATAAATATTTAAATTTAGTTTGTCACATATTTTATAGTTCCTACAGCAAACCATAATTGTGCAGGCAAGTTTTAGATGTGCAGTTTCATTAATGTTTACTCTGAAACTAAGTACACTAGAAATCCTCACATTTACAGTTTGGGTCATATAATTGAGTAATACTTGAGATATTTAGTTAACTAGTTTGTGAAACAAGATAATCACACATAATATATTCTGGAGAATAGGAAACAGCTCCAACCATAGAATATGTAATTTAATAAATATAAAGAACAAATCACTATAGTATTTAATAATTTTAATAATACAGATGAACCAAAATAAAGTTTTTATAAAAACTAAATTATCTTTCTATAGTGATGAGTCATCCCTGGGATATCGTCTTGGCTGCTGAGAGGCTGCAGCTGGGCTGGTGGCATCTAATTGCAGGGACTGGGGAGGTCCTCATGTGCTGAGAATGCTTTGCAGTTTACTTTTCTTCCCTCCCCCTCCCTCTGTTTCCTCTTACTGTATCTGCCAGGATGCATAATAGGAAACAGAAACTACCTCTGTAGATATTGCAAGTTGGGAACCTTTGACTGCAGAACACTGTGTACGTAAACAGTTACTGAAAGTGATGACAGAGAGGTCGGCAGGCTGTTTCCAGGCCTGAACCCCTGCTAATGCTACTGGAGAGCTATTAGCTCAGGCCTTCTTTAGTGCTGCAAGCTCAAGCTAGACTCTGCAAGTTGCTGTGACCGCCTCTTCGCACCAGCCTTATGAAACTGGTGCTTTCACCACTGCAGGTTCCCCCCAACACCCCTCCAACACCGAGGCCTCTTGGAAGTGAATTGCCAGAGCTACAGGCTAAGCGTGGACTCAAGCTAAGCACTGACCCAAGAAGCTGTGGATGGTACTCTGGGCATTTGATGCAGGAACGCCTCTGTTTCTCCAGCTTTATATGCAATAAGAAATAAGAAGGAAGCTTTGACCTTGCTATGTGTTTCCAAGTCTTCTGATTAACAACCAATATTCACAGCAGATGCTACTATGGTAGCTCAGCATCTTTGCATTTTCCTCTTTTTTTTTCCTTTCATCTTTTAACTATATGAGTATATACTTGTTCTGTAGAAAAGTATAATGCATTGCTGAGCTTTAGCAATTTAGTTGAAGTGGGAAGACAGAGGGGTCCAAATGATAGAATAAGCACCATACTAATGTGTAAAATTATTATATTATCAAAAATACAATAAAACATATTAAAACTGGAGTAAAATTAGAAAAAAGAAAATTATAATAAAAATAAAAATAAATTGAAAATTATGCTTGAACTGGATGACTCCAAGAATAAGTGAACCACTACTACTAGCTACGATGTTTTATGTTATACGAATATGATGAAATGTTATACACAGGCCTTTGGTAGCATTGGAGAATTGGCTAGAGCCCTAACAGTCTTTTTGGGAAGATATGGGTTAGGTTGCCTAGTGGGTAGGGAGGCTCTCTGAGGAAGAGGTAATTTAAAAAGAAATGTACATTTAAGAAAGACTAAAGATCCACAGGAATGACAAGAGGTAAAATATAATACTAATCTAAGTTTAATCAGTTCTTCCTAGAGAAAGGAATAGCTAGAGACAAGATTTTGCCACTAACCCATCAGAGAAATCAGCGAAGCAAAATGTCGATTGGTCTTTCTACAACCTTGCTTTGTAGCTGCTATAGGAATTAGTTTATGCTATGTTACCCAAGATTTGCTTCCTTGATGGATACTTTTCCTCTAACCTAACTCAACATTTATTTCTTGAGCTTAAAAAGCACAAAGGCGAGGCCCCACCAGGTGAGAGAAGGAGACCAATAGCTCTACACCACGCCTTGCGGCTGGGGTGGGCTGGACTCAACCAGGAGCTTGCCTGATGCCTCTGGTACTGTGTGGTCCAGCACCACTATGGTGAGCAAGAACAGGATGGGGAAAGAGAGAGAGAGAGAGAGAGAGAGAGAGAGAGAGAGAGAGAGAGAGAGAGAGAGAGAGAGAGAGAGAGAGAGAGAGAGAGAGAGAGAGAGAGAGAGAGAGAGAACATTCCGTGGGCTGGGGAGAGCGGCAGATTGAAGAGGTGAGGGTGGTGAGGAACAGGCTAATGTGCATGGCCTGCTTGCCACTCAAGGCCAAGGTGATGTCCCGGCCTGGACTACTGCCAAGGTCCGTGGCCCTGAAACAGCCGAGGGGGCCTGAGTTGATGTCTGCGGCTCCTGGCACCACTGAAGGTCCACGGAAAGGCCTGTAGTCTGGGTTGCCACCTAGGGCCATGTTGGTGTCTGAGGACTGTGCCACCAGCAGGGCTGTGATGATTTGAGTGACCAACACTGTTACCTGGGACCATGGTATCGTACGGGCCAGGGCTGTCGTATAGGACCATGTTTGGGTGTGTACTGATGACAATGGACTAGGTTGAAACCAAAGGCCACACGGGTATCCAGGGTCTAGGTTACAGCTTGTAGCCATATGGGTGTTCCACGGCTGTGCCACAGCCAGGGCCATGCTGACCTGAGTGGCCTGAACTGTCATCCAGGGTCATGGAGCCATCTTGGCTGCTGCTGAGGGACATGTCTGGGTCTGTGGTCCTATAGCAGCCTGGGTCTGAGTTGATGTCCGCGGTTCCTATTATTATCTGTGGCTGTGAAGATGCCTGGGTCTGGTCAGCCACCCAAGACCATGGTGGTGTCCAAGGGCCATACTGCCCCTCTGACAATACCTGTCTGGGTAGCCAATGCTGCCACCTGGGGCCATGCAGACATTTGGGCTGGGCTACTGCTGAGGGCCATGTCTGGATCTATGGTCCTTCTGTGGCTGGTATTTTGATGTCCACAGCCCATGACAAGGGGTCATAGAAACTAAGCATGACTCTGCTTGCACTGACGCAGGTGAAATGGCCCTGAGGGCATGAGGGCACTGCCCCTGCCCCACTTTGTCTGCCAGGTGGTGGCAGGGGTAAAGGAAAGATGCCCTTCCCTCCTTGCTACCTGCAGTAGGCAAGAGATGGCCCTTGGGTCCCGAGAATGGGAGAACTAGCCTGCCCCTCATCAGCAAATAGGAGAGCAGGCCCAGAGCTAACCCTGTTGGTGGGATGCAGGTGAGCCATCCTTGAGGGCGTGAGAACAGGAGCGTTTACCTCCTCTCTTTCCTCTCAATCCTACCTGCATGGCCCATACAGCAAACAGGAGAGAGGGCTCTGTACCTTGCCTGGCACGAGAATACAGCTGCTCCTGGTTGTGTGATGTGGGTGAGCTGGACCGAGGGCCCGAGAATGGGAGAACTGATGGGATCCCTGCTCCAGGTTGCTTTGGGTGAGTGAGCTGCTGCAGCACTGGAGAGTCACCCTGGTAGTGACAATGGGGGAAAGCTGGTAGACTGACCAACTCAGCTACCCAGGCCCAGAACCAGGGCTGTGAGTTAGCCCACTCTAACATCCACCCCATCTATAAACTATTGGAGCTTGTGTAGCGGACAGAACCTACAGATTCAAAACAGCAGGATATCCAAGAGGTGCCCCAGGGAGAGCCCATTATAGAGAGTCTGACAGAAGCCAGAGGCCTCCAACCAGACCAATGACTCATAGCAACGAACACTTACAAGTAAAGATATGTGGACTAAAGGGTAGACTGTGTGACTCACCAGGCCACACAATAGCTTCCACCATAAAATTATTTTCCTTTTCTTTTTCTTTTAAGTTTTGTTTTCAGTTTTGCAGGGAGGTTGTAAGGGCAGAGGGCAGATGTGAGATAAGTGGGATCAGAATGCCTGATGTGAAATCTATAGAGAATCAGCAAAGGTTAAAAAAATCCAAAAGAACACCAATGCTCTTCATTATGAGGGGATTGTTGCTCGTATAATGTTTTGATTAGTTTAACAAACATTACTGGCTCGTTTTCTACTGGATACATTGCTTCCTATAAGATGAAAGGCAAACCCTTGTGACCATGAAGAAAGCTCCTTAATAAGCAAGGCAATATGCATCCACCAGCATAATCACATTGATCTGAGAGAGGAATGTACAGAATGCCACGGGCAGGCAGCAGAAATCTCACCTCTGTCTGGTGAGCCAGCAGGGGATTCACACAGGAAGTAACATTTTAACAGAGACTTTAAGCTGAGCTGGAATTTTCTAGTTTTAGTATGTGAGGGGGAAGGGATACTTTAGGAAGATGAAGTAGCTGTTCACATCTTAACTTGTTCTCACCGAGGAGAAAACCGAATGTTGAGGGAAATAGCTGGGAGAAGGGCCTCAGACCAGGAGAATATGGGAGAAAACGACACAGAGACAGGTCATCCGCCAAAGTCAGAGCTATTGAAGTTGGGAAATTGTACTTTGGCTACTACAAGTGCTGGGAACATTTGAAGAATAAAGTGGAGAAACCAGCAAGAATTTTGTAGGGCCCAGTGGAGCTGGCCAGGGCTTGTGCTTAGAAATGGTGAAGGGACATTGACCTGAAAGAGACAGATCCAGAGTGCTAAGGGAACTCAGCTGCAGTCTCGCCGCAGGGGATTTACACAGAAAGTCGTATTTTAACAGAGACATTAACCTGAGTTGGAGTTTTCTAGGTTTTAGTCTGTGACTGGGGTTGTGGTGGAGGCGGGGTATATTCCTTAAGGTAGTGTCAGGTTTTGTGAACTGCGTTTTTACTCAGAGGTCTTGGACTCAAGCTTCCTGACCTTGAAAATGTTTAAACATCCTGAGCCTATTAACTCGTTGATGAATCTGCCATGTGTTAATTTTGACAATTAAAATTAATGACAAGGTAAATTACATAGTTAACACAAACTGAAAGGGACTTGACTGATGGCTTATACTGCAAGATATGATGCCCAATGAAAATGAATTATTTCAAGAAAAGTAAAGCAGGGTCAGCATAATGGTTTAATAAGTTTAGGCCCTCGCGAGCAAGCCTGATGACTTTAGTTCAGTCCCCTGGATCCACATGGTGGAAGGAGAGAGCAGTAGATAGCCTAGATGTCTGGTTCTTACCAGTCTTCCCACCCCCTCTTCTGTGACAGAAGCTTAGGAGGTTGTATTGCAGATGTATCAACTGGGACTAGGCACTCCATGACTATTTCTCTCTGCTTATGAACTAGGTGTGGCTTTCTGTAGTGGTCTATATCTGCTTCAAAAGGAATCCTTTTTTGCTGAGAAGTAAAAGATACCCTCACCAGTGGTGGAAGCACAGTAATTAGAATGCATAGAGAACTGTATTGGTTTAGGGAAGTGGCGCTGCTATAGTACAAAGCATGAATTCTCCCCTGTTGAGAGGACTTAGGCAGCTCTGCTGGTTTTCCCTGGTTACAAGTGCCATCCTGATCATTCTTGTGGTTGATGACTTTAGCTGGATGAATCTATTGACTGCTTTTCTCCCTTGGCAGCTGGCATAGCTCTGTTGGGTACCATGAGAGCTAGTTCTCAGGGAAGAGACTTCCACATAAATTCCAGCTTGATTACTCCAAGTACTGTGTCTGAAGCATGTGGCATCTTTAGCAATAGGGTCTTGTCTTTAATTTCTGGGAGCCATCCAAGGGCAATGGCATTACTCTTTGGGGAAGTCTAAGACTTCAATGACTGACATTTTAAAACGAGGTATCCCGTACCCAGTACTGGAATTTTTGTCAGCTATGACTTTCAGTGACAGCATTGTGCCTCAAGTAGCATAACTTCTTTTAAACTACATGTGTGTATATCTATATATATATACATTTATATATGTGATTAAAATAAACATGAAGTAATTCTATTCCCTATGATACTTTCAACCTTATTTAGTGTTATTTACTTATCCCTTCTCTCCTGTTCTTTCTGTGGTGCCCTTCCTTCCCCCTCCCCGTTTTCCCCATTTCCCTTTCACAACACCCATGTCTTATTATTACCATCTCTGGATCTTGTTCTCTTCCAGCCCCATGCTTCCCTTTTGTTTTCCTGGTTTCTGGGGCTACTCCAGGAGATGCACTCACACCTAAAAGATTTGGAGCATTTTTCTTCCACAAAAAGGAAAGGACATGAGGCATTTGTTTCTCTGGGTCTGGGTCACCTCATTCAGTATAATATTTTCTAGTTGAATCCATTTACTTATGAATTTCATGATTCAGTTTTTTTTTCTTTTCTACAGATGGATCGAATCCCATTGTGTCTGTGTGTCATATTTTCATTATTCTCTCCTCAGTAGAAGGACATTTAAATTGTTTCCATTTCCTACTAATTATGTGTGGCAATGGACATGACTGGACAAGTCTCTGTGAAGTAGGATACTGAGTCCTTTGGTTATCAACTCATTTTTGATTCAGTCTTGTAAAGAAGAACAGAAACCTACAAGTGCTAAAATTGTCTCTAGGGACATCATAGTGACATATAAATGTCACATGTGCATTTAAACGGTCTTTATAGGCATCACAGTGAGCTCCCTCAGACCTGGCTCTGCTCCTGCCCTGGCAGCTAACGCCATAGAGGGATCGTTTCAGAGTGTGTACTGGGGTTTCTCTCCTCCGGAATTTTCCCAGTCCTTGATGCATACTTGGAGGAATGCAGGGCTCTGCAGGCTGTATTTTACAGGTTGCTAGGGAGCTGTCTAAATATTATGGGCAATGCAGCAGCATATGGCATGCAGTGGAATTAGAGCAGCTAGAAAACATCTTCCTACCCTTGAAATGCTGCTAGTTTAGGATACCAGCACGAGTGCTTTTACATAAATGGATTAGTCCTTGTTGCGCTGTTAGGCTCATAGTGAAGATATAAATCTGAGACTTCCAAATAGCTTTCATCCAAGGAGATGCATGTAGACCCCAAGGAGGAGATGCACAGCAGACCAGGGAAGGACTACCAGGGAAAGGCCAGGAAAGGCAGGAGGAATGAAGAGCTTGGTAGCTCCATGGATCTAAATAATAGCATTGGTGTTACACAGAGAACTGCCTGAACATCTGCCTGCAAAGGTTAAGTTGGAATTAAATGGCATAACTTATTTCTCTAAGTCACCGGATGGCAAATGAATTTCTTGTATCTGACTCTATTGTGTGTTCTGAAATCCCCAACTCTTAACTTCTCAAGGTTACAGGGTTGACTCTTTCTCCTATTCCAATAACTGTTTATGAACCTTAGTTCTGAGTTTTCAATGAGAAGTTCCCTACCGTAGAACATACGGGGCCCTTCCTCTCACTTAGACTTCAGGTGAGGTTCATTTAAAGAAGTGCAGTTCTTTGTACACATTTTATGAATAACAGTTCTGTGAATGCTGTTTTCTTTTGCAGACTACGCTGAAGCCTATTTCCTCCCTAAATGAACACTGCTAGTTTGAAAATTCAAAATGCACCCAGCTCAGGGGCCCAGGCAAGTCACATGTTGCAGTGGCGCGAACAGGAACTGACTGCAGCTGTTACTTGATGGCTTTTGTTTTCAGTCCTCTTTGCTTCCCTTCGGTAGACAGTTGCTACTGAAAGGTTTTTTTTCTTTCTTTCTTTTGACAAAAGTGAGGACAAAATGTCTTATGAGTCCCTGTACCTCTACCATGAAATTCAAATTTTAAAGAATAAAAACATAAAATGTATGTAAATTTTCCTCTGAAGAATGAGGAGCAGTGCACTGGTCTCAATATGTAGCTAGGCTTCAGAAGCAGTGGAGACATCCACTTCATGTTCTCCAGTTTTTCTTACACACTATTCAGGAGTTAAAGAGCCTCCCCTCTTGCCTCAGTTATTCTTTTCTGTTTGATTCCTTGCAAAAAAACAAACACCCCAAAAGTAGTTTAAGTGCTGTCTTAAAGTGTTGACACTATCTGAATATTATCACTTGAAATTTTTTTAAGAGTCTCATAGGACTCTACAATAAAGTGTAGCCAGTAGAGGGAATGTAAAATTTCTGCTGTGTGGATGACAGTGTAAGAACTCTTTTCAGTCCTAAAACCACCCCCTTTCTTTCTCCAGTTTGAAGTCCTTTGAGCATAATGCATGGATGCCAGCAAAACAAGATCCAGGCTCAACTGCAATCCAAAGTAAAACTATCAAGGTCAGGAACCCGTCTATGTCTATAGTAGTCTTGGTATAATCTTATACCCAATATTGAAAAGAAATGGCTCACTTCTCTAACCATGAAGCAGGTTTTGCTGCAGAAACTCTCAGTACACTGCGTATGGAAATGCTTGAAGCTCATGAACTTTGTATAAAGTCAGTTTTCCTTCAAATATCAAATAAGAAATGGGAATAAAACAAGACTGATACGAAAAATGTTTGGCTTTATTTATGACCCAGCCAGTAGTTTATAAATACTGCACCCTCCCCCATGGAATACAACTTAAAGCCAATAGAAAGTGTTTTAACTGCCTGACAGGAAAAGTATTTGTACTCGAGAGTACTAGTGTTAGGAATGTGGCCAAAGGGAAACGGTTATTAGCAAACAGATAACAATCCAGCAGGTCCGACCGAGCAGCTCTGTGGTCTTCATGTCGCTCAGCTCAGCGAGACACTGGTTTTACTGAGTGGACAGAAAATGCCTCAGACTTTGTCTCTAGGCTGCTGCGTTTCTGGAGAAGGAAGTAGGTGAGTCAACTGTTTCATCTGTGACGGACATGCAGATAACATTTCGTATGTCTCATCAAGTGACAGCGTCCGTGCCTGCTGTCACTTAATCCTTGGGGGAGCTGTGATCACTCACGTTATCCTTTTGGCAAAGCTTTGGGATCTTCGGTCATTGAAGATTGAAGTGCAAGCAACTGCTCAAGATGAAAGAATACAAGCTAACTTATAAGAATAAATTTACATCTCTTTTACAGTCTGGAAAATGATGATTCTGTTAGTCAGTTAGGGATGATTTACTACTCCAGGGGACATTAAAACTTCAGAAGATATTTGGGATTGTCATGATGGGAGGTAGTGGGCGGTGTGATGGAGAGGGGGCAGGATACTGTTCAACATGTTGCAGGATGCTTGGGGACTTCTTACAGCTATCATCTGACCCCATTGTCAGTTTGATTAATACTGAGGAAAACTGTCCTACATGGAATATCAGAACAAGGAATTTAGTACCTAATATATTCATGATATATTTTTTCTTTCATATTTAGGAAGATAGCTTTTTTCATGTTTTTAGTTTTGATATACAGTAAGCGAATTAGGTCTTTTGTAGAAAATTTAGATCCATAGGCTATAATTGTGCTTTTTATAACCATAAATATATTTATTTACTCTTTTGTTTATGTAAGTATTGAGCAATATTTTCTACTCATTTATGAATCCCCAAATAGAGGCCATCCTCAAATTTGATAATAGGTTAAGTAAAAATTCATTAAATGAAAATGCCAAGCCAGATGATGTGTTATGGACCTGCTTTCTAAACTACTGAAGTGGTTGAAGGTAGGGGAATTGCAAGGTCCAAGATAGCCTAGGTAATTCAGCAAGGATCTCTCAAAACAAAATAAGAAATATGGTGGCTAGCTCAGTGGTATAATGCTTGCCTAACATGTACAAAGCCCTGTGCTTAACCCCACTACTGGGGAAGAAGATCACAATTTTATCTTATACTTAAATCACAAGCATTGTAGATACTGTTATAACATATTATGCTGAGTTGGCAAATAGCAAGACCTTTACCATCCTTGTTAGAGTGCAGGGTATATCATATCACTATATATGTGATTATAATACATTGTGGGAATCTATATCTAGTTTGAATTTCAACTGTGAGCACCATTTTTGTGCCCTTCTCTCTTACTCTGGCAGAAGGCAGGAAAAAGAAAACGTTCAAAGGCCTGGAAAGGGTCTGGATAGAGTTCAGTTTTAAGAAATGAGGTACAGCTCAGTTACAATAAGCAACCATATCAGGTTTTAGTTCCTTGGGCTATGGTAAGGGATCTTTCTCTTCCTGAAACCTTCCACTAATCCTGTGAGCCCTCAGGTCTCGGACCTTCCACCACTTCCACCAACACTATCCTTAGGTCAGGTCACCGTCATTTCTAATCCACATCCTTTGCCATAGTCTTCCAGCTAGTCCCTTTTTCTATCGTGGATCCTAGACTGACTTCAGTGCAGACAGCACAGGCTAGATTGCTTTCTTTTTCTTTTTTGGCTTTTTGAGGCAGGGTTTCTCTGTAGCTTTGGAGCCTGTCCTGGAACTAGCTCTTGGAGATCACAGATTGCTTTATAAGCTCCAGTGGAGTCCTATTTTACTCACAGTAACATTCAAATTATTCATCAGGGTAAAGAAGACTCTTAGAATATGCTGTCCTTTCCCATCACCCAGTAGTGCTGACCATACTACTAAAGACCACTTTGCAGGTGTGTTACCTATGAAGTCATGTGAAGCTCTGTGTTCAGAGAGTCCCTGTTCATAGATTAAGGCTTTGGGATTCCTTTTTTTTAAATCATTTAACTTATTTTTATTCATTTAATATACAATTATATCATTTCTCCTCCCTCATACTTATCCTACCCACCATCCTTTCCTCCCATATTCATAGCCTCTTCTTATTTAAGCATTGTTGTTACATACATACATATAACTGAATAAATGTGTAACTATAACCGATTTTGTCTATTCAGTGTTGCCTGCATGAATATATTTCTAGGGTTGACTACTTGGTACTGGATAACCAACCAGGGGGCTCATCGCTGAGGAAGACTAATTCTACTTCTCTCATCAGTTGTCTTTTGCTTTTCATTAAGGGGTGGGTCCTCATGAGATTTTCCCTTATCATCACAGGGATGTGAACTAATGTTGGAATTGCTCAGGTCTTGTTTAGGAAGCCATGGTATCAAGATGTCAAGGGTGTAGCTTCCTGTTATAACTGGAAGTCACAACCTCACAAGAGACTTCTTGTTCTCTAATTCTTACAATCCTTCTGCACCTTATCCCCCAACATTCCCTGAGCCTTTTATGTACAGGAATTGTGTTGTAGATGAATCATTTGGGACAGTGCATCTCAGGTGGTTGTTCTCTGCATTTCGTCTAGCAGTGGCTTTCTGTAGTGATCTCCTTCTGCTGTAAAAGAAGGTTCTTTGATGAGGGTTGGGAGCTGCACTTGTCTGTTGGTATGGGAATTACTATTAGATGCAGTTAGAAAGTATACTGGGTTAGGAAGGTGGTAGTGGAAGGCTATCCACTCATGTCTGTGACTTCTCCAGCCATGTGCAGCTGGCTAGTGTTACAGTACCAGGCATGATTCTATCCATGGTGTGGACCTGAGCTCCAACTGGACAGCTGCTGCTAACCCCTCAAGATCACAATGCAACCATTTCCCATTGTGAAGAGGTTGTCAATCCAGTCACTTGTAGTTTATAAGCTTTTCAGTTGAGTAGGACTACCAAATGTCCCTCTCCCATGGAATCTTGCCAAGTGTCTTCTGACCCTATGAGAGCCAATCCTGAAGCAGGAAGCTTCTACATTAGAGCCTACTCAATTCCTCCAAGTCCTGTGCCTGAAGTTCATCATTTTTTAAGCAATAAGGCCTTATCTTCATATTCTGTGAAACAACCGAGTTCAACATTTGTTTCTATTATATTTAATTTTAAGTAAATATAAAACAGTGATTCTTATGTCATTTTTTAATTCCTTTTTCCCCATATTTTTATTTTAAAAATTTGCTTTTCACATTATATACCAACCCCAGTTCCCTCTTCCTCCCCATAACCCATTCACTACTCAGTGGGAGTAAAACCTTCCTTGGAGAGTCATCAAGATCTGGAATATCAATTTGAAGTATGACCAAAAACCCCTCCCCCATGTATCAAGACTGAGAAAGGTATCCCATAATAGGGAATGGGCTCCAAAAAGCTAGTTAATGCACCTGCCATAGGTCCTGGTGCCGCTGCCAGCCCTCCCACACCCAAACAGATCAAGTGACATAGCTGTCATCCACATTAAGAGAGTCTAGATCGGTCTCACGCAGGTTTCCCAGCTGTCAGTCCATAGTCTGTGAGTTCCAACTAGCTCTGATCAGCTGTCTCTGTTTTTTTCCATCATGGTCTTGACCTGCCCTTGTTCATATGAGCCCTCCTCCTCTCTTCAAGTGAACTTCAGAAGCTCAGCCCAGTGCTTGACTGTGGGTCTCTGCAACAATTTCCATCAGTTACTAGATGTAGTTTCTATGACGACAATTAGGGAAGCCACTGATCTGAAAGAGGAAGGCCCTTTCTGACACTCTCTCCACTCTTGCTAGGAGTCTTAGCTGGGGTCATACTTGTGGATTCCTGAGAATTTCTATAATGCCAGGTTTCTCCTAACCCCATAATGGCTGCCTCTATCAAGATCTCTCTTTCATTGTTCTCTTTCTCCATCCCTCTCCCAACTCTGTCTTCTTGATCCCTCATGTTCCTATCCTCTCCCTTTTACCTCCCTCCCAATTTATCCAGGGGATCTTAACTATTCTCCTTCCTGGGGCCCTCTCCATGCATGTCCTTCTTAGTGCCCCCATTTTTACCTAGCTTCTCTGGGATTGTGTATTGTAGCTTGTTTTCCTTTGCTTTACATCTAATATCCACTAATGAGTGAATACATACCATATTTTTCCTTTTGTACTGGGGTTGTCTCACTGGCTTTTATTTTCTAGTTCTATCCCTTTGCCTGGAAATTTTAAGATGTCATTGATTTTTATGGCTGAGTAATATTCCATTGTATAAATGAACCACAGTTCCTCCATTGAAAAAATGGAGTACAGATCTAAACAGAGAATTCTGAACAGAAGAAACTAAAATGCCCAAAATGTATTTAAGAAATTGCTCAACATCCTTAGCCACCAGGGAAAAACAAATCAAAATGACTCTGAAATACCATCTTACACCTGTCAGAATGGCTAAGATCAAAAATACTCAGGACAGATTGTACTGGAAAGGATGAGGAGTAAGGGGAATATTCATTTATTGCTAGCAGGAATGCAAACTTGTACAGCCACTTTAGAAATCAGCATGGTAGTTTCTCAGAAAATTGGGTATCAATGTAGCTCAAGACCCGGTAAGTAATACCACTCTTGGGCATATACCCAAAGGATGCACAATCATACCACAGGACATTTGCTCAGCTATGTTCAGAGCAGCATTATTTGCAATAGTCACGACCTGGAAAAAAAATCTATATGTCATCAACCAAGGCATGGATAAAGAAAATGTGGTACATTTTTGAATTCTTAATAATTTTAAATTGAGCCTAAAAACTGTGGCTGTACATTATGTAGCCAGTCCTTTTTTGGACTCTTCCCTTTATCCTCCAACTGGCCTCCAGACACCCTGTAAATACTTCAGGCACTCTCCCTGCTCAAAACCTTTGCATTAATGTTGCTTTCTACCTGACTTTTGATTCGTTAGAGAAAGCTCTCTCTTACATGACTCATAACCCTATCTTCTTCAAGTCTTCACTCTGTTAACTTTTCAGTGAGCTTTAGCCTGAGCACACTATTTACGTTGCAAGTGATTTACTTATTCTGTTTACTTGGATGTGGTTTTGTTCACTGAGTTTAAGACTTTGTTATATATTAATTTTTTCTTATTGATTGTGTTCTAAAAATTTCTCCCTGAGTGGAATAAGTTTCATAAAGCTGGTCAGCTTTTGTTTGTCCTCTCCTGTACACTGTTGTAGTACTTAGTAGGTGCTAGATATGTATTTGTCGAATACATAGGCATTGGAAGTTGATAACACAATCTGAGATCCAGTCTCGATAGTTAGCCGCAGATAACGCTGATAAATATATATGCAAAGTTTCACTATAGAATCTGACTCATTTCATTTACTGAAACTCATTTTGTTGAGTGTAAATGCTGTATGTTTCAATCTATCCCTTGGTTGTCTCTAAAATATGATCAGGTTACATTTTATATAAAAACAGCTGACTTCAGCACAATGTTGAAATTTGAACGGCCTCGTGGGAAAAAAAAGCATTGTTTTTTCAATATAAATAATCCATTGAATAAGGATTATTTATTAAAACTAAATAAATTATCTACTCCCTCACACTTCCTCCTCGTAAGCACAATCAGCTTTTAGTACACCAAGAGCTTTCTGGTAAGTCAGATGGAAACCTGCTAGTGGTAAGGACCCAGCTGGGGTTGAATTGGAGATGGAAGTGAAGAGCTAGCTATTAATTTTACTGAATTTCATTTCAGTTGGGCGAGGTTCCAAACACAGAGGGTGTAACACATTCGTGTACCTCTCCTGGTTCCAAGGATAATTTTTTCATGCTGGATGCAATTCCACTTCCCCCGGGAGACTATTTTTTCAATAATTATTCTCTAGCTTTGAGCTTGATATCTCCTCACCCCTCAGCATCTTAGCACAGCCTCTTCCATCAGCATGTTTATGTACTTTGTCTTCTCCTGTTTGTCTAAAGACATAGAGCTCTGGATCTTATTATCTCCCTTTAGCTATGGTGCACTTTTTCCTTTTTGTTGCTCATCAAAAGTGAACAAAACAACACAGCTCAACTACTATTGCTATCTCCAACAGCAAATGAAAGAGTCGTTTAATCCTGAATGAGTCCTTTTGTTTGAGACATCTCATAGAAACTGCCCTTGTGCTGAATAGGTGGTACAGGTTGAGAACAGCTACTGTTTCCTGAACTCCATCTCAAGGAAAGCCAAAGCTACTTCAATTCTGTGAAAATACTTACGTGCTGGCACACACAACTGTGCTTAATTAAAAGTAGTAACAATAAGTCTATGAAAGCTGTAAGTTGCTCTTGTCTTTGTTATAAAAGCCAAATTCCATGTTTGAATCCCTCTTACCTGACCTGTGAATTGTCAGAGTTGATTACTGCTTCCCTTTCAAAAGTTTGCTTCACTTACGGTCCAGGCAAACCTGTTTTTTTTTTTTTTCCCCTTACTACACTGATATTTCCTTTTAAGTTATGTTCTGGGCTATGCTTTGTCACCTGACAGGTTTGGAATGTCCCAAAGCTTGTTCCTCATGTCTTTTCTGTTCTTAAGTTCTCATTAACGTATCTCTAAATTTTGAACTCAAAATTTAAGAATGTCCCTTTGACTGTTTAATTCAGTTGTTCTCAACCTATGGTTCGTGACCCCTTTGGCAAACCTTTATCTTCAAAAATATTTACATTACAATTTATAGGGGCAGATAAATTACAGTTATGAAGTAGCAAGGAAAATAATTTTATGGTTGGGGGTCACCACAACATGAGGAACTCTATTAAAATGTTGCAACATTAGGAAGGTTGAGAACTACTGGTTTAATTGGTTTCTCAATGTTAGGTTCTCCATATTACCCATCATTCTTAGCTAAGTCTTACCAAGTTCTATTTACTCTCCACAAAAATATAGACACTCTATTTTTCCAAGTACTTAAGCCACGGTTTTTAAAAATTAATTAATTAATTATTTAAAAAAACTACATTTTCTTATTTTACATACTAATCCCAATTCCCACTCCCTCCAATATCCTCCACCCCCATCTTACCCCACACCCACTCTTCTGAGAGAGTAAGTTAAGCCACAATCTTCAGAGCCGACCTTAATCCCTTTCTCCTAAAGTCTGAGGTATATATCCTCTGAACTTTCTCTTGAAAATATATTTAAAATGTGATTTCTTCTCAACGCGTTTTCTGCTGCTAAAGTGGCTTAAGATTTCTTTCATGCTCAAAATCTCCCAGTGATCTCTTTCATCCAAGAAAAGCCTAAACCACACGCTATTTTTATTTTTTGGGTATATGATTAATGAACCCAGAGTTGCATACATTTTAGGTAGAGACTAAACCATCAAACAAAGACAAAATGTAAACATTCTGACTATTTATATTTTTTCTGATTTTAATTTCCCTTTTTGTTCTTAATTTTATCACAAACATTCCTTGATCATGGCAGGTGTCTTTTCTGTACTATACAGCACAGTGCCTTTGCTGTGTAGGTATATTTAAAAAGAAGGTCAATTAGGTAATGGTTCTGGAAGTTCAAGGAAATGTCACCAGCATTCTTTTGACTACTAACTGGGGGCATTCTTGCTGTATCATGACCTGGCAGAGGGTATTAAACGGTAGGCATCATAAGCAAGTCATAGCAAACATGTTTGTGCAACAAAGCCTCTTCTGTGTCCACTACTAGTCCACTCCTCCATCCATCTGCTGCGAGGCCTATGTTGGAGAAGAGTGATGTTCTTTACACTCTCACTAAGCAAGTAGAATATAAGTCACGAGAAAATACCCCTTTCACTGCTTCATAGTCTATTGATCATGGTCCATAAGTTTAATCCACATTACTCTTGTTATATGTTCCAATTCAAGGAAATGATAACTCAAGGCGGTAGTGGGGAGGACTAAGGATGTAGTTTAATGATAGAGTGAGCACTTAACATATGTGAGGACCCAGATTTAATCCCTATGTATGAAAAGCAACAATAACAAGAACAACAGCATAAAAGAAAATCTTAGGAGAATGCACGGATGACTGATGCAATATATATAGTATATCTGAGTAGATATCTGATTATATTTTTTATATTTGTCTTTGTACATGTACCTAATTTTTAGACTTATTTGAAGATGCTAAAGAGAAAGGATGCTCCCTGAGAAATCCCCAACATTTTGTCATAAAAGCTGAATCTCTGCTGTCCTCATAACACTCTTAATTCCAGGGCAGAAGCCGATGGTGCAGAACTCCTGGGAACGTGACTAATGGTGAAAAACTTTTGGTTCCTGGAATATGTTAAGAGGCTCAGCTTGATATTAATGGGTAACTTCCTTTAAGGCACCTACACTCTATTTAAAGTAGAAAAGCTTGGATTCTTTGTGGTATCATTCACTGAGTTCCCCCAAAATTAACCTTTTTAGGCCCAGTAACTGAAAGGCAGAGCAGGGAGGCTAAGCTGCCTTCTGAAAATTCCAGAGGGAAGGCACACACAGCCCTGACTGCTCTCTCTCCATTACAGAAACACATGGTGTAGTCATGTGAAGGTGAATCAGATGCTATGCACTTGATCTTTTTTGTCATGGATTTGTGATCTCACACTAGTATTATGTCCTAAGTTCTAATTATATGCTTTTTCTTGTGAATTTCTTTGTGTGATTTGGAGTCTTTATTCATTTATATCTCTAAAACAATAGGACATCTGAAGTAATCCGTAAGCTTTAGAAATTTATCTTTTACATATCCAGATGCTTGAAGGCACACAATTGAGGAATTAATACACTTGGTCGTCCAATGAGGGCTGCTACCCATTTAGAACAGAGCATCTAATTACTTTATACTGTAGAGAGAGGCACTTTGTGTTCTCACATGGCAGGCAATGAAAGGACAATGGATGAGTAACTGGGCAGATGAGAACCAAGATTCAGGTTGTTAAATGTTGAATTTGTAAGGCCCATTATATATTCAGGAGCAGATACTAAGTAAAGATTCGGATACAGTAGTTTGCATTTTAAAAGAGAATGAGAGGTAAAAGCATAAAATCGGAAGAAATTCTCAGGCACACAAGACTAGGTTAGAGCACCCACAAAAGCAGATGTAGATAGAGAAGAATTTCAGTATTGGAGGATTAAAAAGAGGGAAGGAACGAGCCATGAGTCAAGGGTGGGTCCATGAGGGAATGTTTAGAGAGTGAGATCCCTGGGAACCAAATGAAGTAAGCTGACACTTTCCTGAGGGCTTGTGTTAAATCAATTGAGGAATGATAACTAACCTTGGGAATTTGAAACATAAAAATCCCCAGAAGATCATGGACCCAAATTGTCATTATGTTATTATGTTCACTTGCTTGTATCTTATTTATTTATTTGATAATATTGTTTTGACTGAGGACTTACACTCTGGGGTCTCATATTTCAGGAAGACCCATTTCTACGGTTGGGGATACATTTGTATGTAATGGTACCAAAAGTGTCTTAGGCAAATTTGGGGTATAAATAATAACATCAAGGGTCAGTTCATTTCCTTCCTTCTCTTTCTTGGCATTTCAGCCAACCTCATGTTTCTGCAGTCACTGGTTAGTCAGTGGGAAAATTAAACATCACAGTTCTTCAAATATGGATATACAAACTTCTGTAGAAAGGGTGAAGGTCAATGAGGTTGTGTTAGGGGAAACTACACAACTTACCAGCACCTTAGAGCCAGCTGACTGGAAAGCTGAGAAAGGATTTGGAAAAGGCGATACTAGGTGGTGGCAGAAATTTTCACAGGAGTTTTTGAGTTTATGTTCCATGCCATGCTTCTATCAGACGATGCCATTTGGAGAAGCAAAGGCAACACATTTTTGTGGCTGGAAATTTTAAGACCCGAGAGCTCTTTTCCAGCACAGTATAAGAATAGCTAATGCTGAATGTTGAGTCCTAAAGAAGCTTACAGAAGAATGTACTGGTCATTCTGATTTAATTCACTGAAGTGACATTTTGAGCACTCAGTCTGTGTCCACTACTCTAGGAACTATTTCTCACTTTTAAACTTTCTTAGTTGTCTCAACAAGCCCCAAGCGAACAGATTCCACATTAAGTATGAAGAACATTGAAAAATGTGGACACAAAATCACATAGGAAGCAAATGACAGAAACCAAGTTTTCTGAATTCACAGTACATGATCTGCCCACTCTCAAAGCTGATAATCAAGGCAATAGTCATATGATCAGCAATGAATCTGCCATCTGATGAGCACAGCCACGAGTGAGTCAGTGACAGGAACAATTATTTGTTGATAAGGCCAAAAGTTGCCCCAGAAATACCTTTTGTCCTGGTCTTTAAGAGATAATGCTGATATTTAATGAATCTGTGTGACTCAGATGAACTGTTCTGGATTGATGACCCCAGGGGGTGTTGCCATGCTTGCTCGGCATTCCCGTACTTTGTGTTTTACATCACTTCCTTCTGTCTGTCTCAGGCCATCTGTAGTTGAGAATGGTGGACTCTGTGTACTTAACATCTCCTTAGTAATGGTTACAACCTCTACAGCATTACGTGGACTCTGTATCATGAGAACTTTGCATTCTCTGTCTTAAGGCTTTCCCCGAGTCTTCTGGGGTTCACAGGGTCTGGCTCACTTCCACTTTCAAGTACGTACCATAGCCAAGCATGTGGTGATGTGGTTCTGCTCCGGTGTTTCCTTTGTGTTTCAGCCTCTGTGCTTCTCAGTCATTTACATTTATTTTTACATTAACCCTAACAATCTACTGTCCTAAGTATACTGCCAAGTGTAAGTTTTATTATTTAGACTATATTATACATCCGTCACTAGGGAATTCAAAACCAGTTGATACGATATGGAGCACCGAGCTTGGTATTCAATGCAGGATACTTCACATTCAGTGATCGTAGGAGAGCTCCAAGAATTATCATCTTGTTTCATAAAACCATTTGTCGCTGAGTTTTGTGACTTTATTTTGAAAATCAGTAAAGTTATTAGAAAGAGTTTATAAATACTTGCTGCCTGATTATTCATGTCCAAGAGACTAAGAAGAAAGAAAATTGGAGAGTGTGATTTATTTTGTTTTCTATAATTACTATTGGCTCTTTTGGTTGTTTGTACTATTGACTATTATGTCTTATGTGTTAAAGTTAAAAATATTTCTAGGTGTGAAGTCACACATTCACAAGTTAGCCCACCACCATAGTCCATCCCTTCTATTTGCTTCACTCTTTCCTATTCTTCTATTTCACCTTAAATCTTACTTCCTCTGTTGAAGTTCTCTGTTACATAGATGCTCCTTCCACTTAACCCTTATTTTAAAACCAACTACGTTTCTAAAAACTGCATTAAGTACATGTACATACAAGAACCCATTCATTTAGTTTTTTACCTTCCCTATTCATATGTAGTCAGTTCATTTGTAGTCAGAGTCTGATAGTGTTCTTAGCATTTGATGTGTTTCAGTAAACATTTAAGTAAATAAAGCAGAAGGAATGGTACACTGACCAGGAAGTATTGATATGACTAGAATTTGTTAACATTGATTAAGAGAAAACAACATGATAGCTTTGAAATTGATGCTGCTTTATGGTCCATGTCTACTTCCAGGTGACATAAAAGTACCATCTCATCTCAGTATTTGCTGAGTTGTTTGTAGCTATCAATACAGGATTAGCAAATCTACCATACCGGAATTTTCTGTTTCTGCAGAATTAAGAAAAGGGCTTCATATTTACTGTCTCAGATATTGAACATGCTTGGAGTATGTTTTTGAAAGCCCACTATGTGATTACCTCTCTTAAGAGTATGCTATGGACTGAAGGTATTGCAGTCAGTCCTTTGAGTAACAGTTGAAGCACTATTCTTCAGGAAGAAATTCCTTCTATATTCCCAGGATTCCTTCAGCAGGGCTTAACCTTTGGATCAAAAGTATAACCGTAGGAACAAGACAACTAATATTTATGATGGCATAAAGAGCTGAGTGGCCAAGTGCTTTGTTTTTATGTTGTCCCAGAGAAGTCCAGCTAGCTGCTTGGGTGGCAGCTTCACCTGAGTGTGAGGACTTCACATTGACTGTCCCCTAAGACTGGTGCTAGATCTACACTTATTGTGGTGGTGTAAGGACAAAACCACTGTTTCATACCTATGTTGTCAGCATACCATCCAAACAGGATTGCTTCATGTTTATTGCAGTAGTGTATGTATATATTATATCTTGTCTTGAAATAAAATAGTTGTATAGATTTCTCATAAAAATCTTGTAGGAATCACTAAGTGTCTGATTATAATAATGTTTTTTTAAAAAGATTTAGTGGCCCTAGGAAAAATGTTTTATTAAAATACTTAAATTATGAGACAAAACATATAGTTGTCTTTGTGTTAGGTTTAATTTGGTAAATTTTGTTAATTTTAGAAAAATACTGTTTGGACTTGGCTTTTAAGAAATGGGGAAGAATCCTACAGATCCTTTTGATAAATTATTCTGCATTTTTTTTAAAAAAAAGGGTTACAAACTGGGACCAAGAAGATAGCTCAGTTAGCAAAGTAACTCCCATGTGCACATGAATTCTTAAGTTTTGGTTGCCCAGCACAACGTAGAAGGCAACCCCAGCAACACACATGTGTGACCCTATGCTGCAGGGACTTGGAGGTTGCAGAAACAAGACAGTTTTCATGAGATCATTGGCCACCAAACTGCATTGATGGGTTCCAAGCTCAGTCAAAGACCTTGCCTGGAAAACTAAAGCTGGGTGTGATGCAGTAAAATAATAGATGTTAACATATGGCCTCTACGCATGCGTACGCAGGTTCATGTTCACTCTTGGCACATGGACAGTCACTTTCGTGTTGTAAATTGGTGTTACTAGGCATAGAAATGTATTATTTATGGGTTTTGTTTTTCTTTGGATGGTTTAGTGTTAAAAATTGTGTTTGTGTCGTATTAAAAATTAATAAATGCTCTGGATCATGAGGTAGATGAGACCACGTAACTCAGTGTTGAATTCCCCAAGGATGATTCCAGTGAATCCCTGCCTGTTTAGTCAATAACAGTAAGATCTGAAGAAATAATCTGGGAGACAGTTTAGTTCAGGGCTAGGTGGGAAAAAGCAGGACAACATCGTGTTGTACTTGACCTTGGTGACCAGGTGTCCAGTGATCATGCAAAGATGAACCGTCTGTCATGTCCTGAATTCGTGTCAGCCCTCTGAGTGCTTTGAAGTCATCTCAGGCTAAACCATAAATAGACAGCATTTGATTATCTCTAATCATACTCAGGTTAGGAGCTGAACTTGGTAGCAGCCGCCTGAGCTCTTTGTCTCAATATCCTCACAGTATATACACAGTAAGTCCAAATAAGTAGCAAGTCACTCAATTCTCCAATTACGCAGTTTTAAAAACCTAGAATGGTGAATTTTGGTACTCTGTGGTCCCTAAGAGGTAACACTGGAAAAACAAAATTGATCATACTCATCCTGACTGACACTGATCCATCTTAGCTAATTGAGTTTTTGTGGCAATGCATGGAAGTAGTGCAATGCACAATACCATGCCCCCACCCGGTAGTCCACCAGTTGAGATCCACTCCCAAACAGTGAGTTGCTGAAGTCCTACAAAAGAATGCCATCATGACTATCATGACTCTGTGAGATGGCACAGTGGGTAAGGTACTTGCTGAAAAGCTAGAGGTCCTGATCTCTGGGATGCAAGTCCTCTTATCTCCACATGCATGCATCTCTCTCTCTCTCTCTCTCTCTCTCTCTCTCTCTCTCTCTCTCTCTCTCACACACACACACACACACACACACACACACGCACACACACATTAAATAAATAAAATGTAATTGAACAATACCATTGGAGACAACACTGTTTACGGGGATGTCCTTTTCTCCTTATGGTTTCAAGAAATCAAAAACAGGAACTGGAGGAAAGCATGGATTCTGAAAAGTGGTGAGGAAATTTCTCACTTTTGGAAACAAGAAAATTCTAAAAGAATTAAGTTATTATAGTTGGTGGTCATAATAAATTTATCTTAGTGTACAGTGAAATATAGTTGAAACAGTCTTCAAATCCTAATAAGTATTGGTCAACGTATTTACAAAATGTATTTATTTGAAGAAATGCTCTTTTTGATCTAATGGAACTGATTTATTTTTCCCAAAGTTCCTGTACTAAATCTGACTCCTGGTCCATTTCCTGCATGCAACCTTCAGGCTTGTACCTCATTGTGCTGGTGGCACTTGTCCAGTGGTCCACTATGACCTTTTGGAGGAGGTGTAAGCTCCTTGATTTGTGCCAATGTTGTAATTTGATTCAACCGGAACTAGCCCCTGAAGCTCTTTCTCCTCTCCACATCACCTCTCTACAGTTAAGTGAGTTCCACCTGTTTCCTACAACCCTACGGCTTTCGCTTCACTGTGCCTCTGCTCCTGTTGTTCCTCATTCACACAACTCTCACCATCTGCTTCTTTTTCTAATCTCAACCAAGAGCAGTTTCTTTCTGCATCACTCAAACTCTTTGTTACTGCTCCCCAACTACACACAGATCTCTGGTTATCAGCCCCCCTCGTTCTGCCTTTCTGCCAGTTCATTTATTTTTATAGACTTAAAGGTAACTTTGATAACCGTTTGAAAGTTCTCTAAGGATTGGACATACATTTTCTCTATATTTTCATCTAAATATCTAAAATAGCACTATGCAAGCAGTATTATTTGACATATGATTCTGTGTAGAATAATTTTGGGAATTTAAATTCAATAAAAGCTGCTTAGTCTTTTTTTTTTCAGCCACATGATTTTGATCTCACATGCTGAGAGATTCCATTCATGTAAACCAACATCTTTTGACTTTGTGCCTTTTAAATGTTAGCAGACAGAATCCCTGACACAGGTTACAGAAATGTCCTTGTTAATGTGGTTGACCCAAGTTCCTTTGCCGAATTTTTATATATTGCCCCAAGAAAAGTAACCTACTGCTGAAATGAGCAGCATGGAGCTCTGTTTGTTAGTCAGACTTCTTATTCCGGAAGCAAAGACTTCCACAGAGCCTCACTTACATCCGCAAGCTGCAAAAGGAAGTTTTAGATGAAGTGGCTCTGCCTCTGTTCAACATGCGTGTCCCACATAACCCACATGGTGCTCACAAAACCACCTACATCCGTTCTCATACAATATGTCTAGCATCTTCAGACTCATCATTACCGACAGCTGCCTTTTTTTTTTTTTTTCAAAGGCTCTGAGTCCTTTTGTGGCAATGTGAGATGTGGTAGTTTGGGAAAAAAGCCAATGCCACTTTAAAGATAAACACTTCCAATGTAATGTTTACACACCATCAGACAGTTATTTCACGGCCTGCCTTTGTCTTCCTCCACTCTTTGAGTTCTTCAAAGGCAGTGGCAGTTTCTTCCTGTCCAGCACCGAGCCTGGGAGACTGCAGACACTCAGGAAATGTTCACAGACAGTGTTTTAAGAAAAGGAAAAGGAAACTGAGGAAGTGTATCTGGAAAGTAGAAAAATTAGCGGTGGTTGTAAAACCAAGAAAGAAATCAGTTGACAAACGTTTGCAGATCAGCTGCTCAGGAGACCACGACTTGAGAAGCTAAGAAGGGCTACATGCTGGCACAGCTCTGTTTAGGTTTGCTTTTTAGTCCAACTTAAACGAAAGCAAGTAAGATAAAGGAGAAGAAAGCATTGCGTGCTTTGCTCTGCTTTCTGTACCAAGTGTCTTACAAAATCTTACAAAGATGCTCTCATGTAATGAAATATATATTTTCCTAAGACTGTCTATTGCCATAGGTAGAACAAATTGGTGCTGTGTTTAGCTTCGTTAATGCTTGAAAACTATGAATTTTTCATGCCACTGTTTGGATGTTTGTCTCTTCTTGCAACATGGCTGACAAGAGAGGATCAATATTTATTATTATTATTATTATTATTATTATTATTATTATTATTATTATTATTATTGAGATAGGGTCCTATATAGCTCAGGCTGGGTTCAAATTCCTGATGCAGTTGAGAGTAATCTTGAACTCTTGACCTCCACTACCAAAACACTAGGAATACAACATCTATCCTCACACCAGACTCGGATCAGCAAGTCTTACAGTCACAACTACAGCCTAGGGCACACGGGCTCCTTTCCAGGCTGCCATCATATACATACACATGGACCCATATATCATTACCTCGACAGAATACATGCGTGTTGATTACATCAAGGTTAAGTTTAGAATGGGAAAGTTTCTGGAGAGGACACACTACTTAGGCGGGTACCATAGAAACCACAGGAACTTAGGATGGTTTTTATAAAATGCTTGCCACTCCTTTGTTGTATTTATAGCCTTAAGCACATTGTGCCTGATTATCTTCATTTGTTAAATGACATCCAGATAGCAGCTAAAAATGCTTTTAGCTTCACTGGTTAGTTAACCTTAGACCTCGAGAAAACAGAAGGCAATGGCACTTAGGGAAAATTGGGACTTGGAGGAAGCAAAGAGACACGGAGTCAGTCTCTCCTTGCTGGTTATGTTTGTTTCATTGTTTTACATTTTCCTTCACTCTCCACTTATAAGTGAAAAAGCAAGGCTTTTCAGTTCAAGTGCACCTTGTAGAGGCAGAGGATCCTCTCTGTTTTCCCCGTCCTTGGACATGGGTTGCTTGGACTTCTCTGTTGATTCGGGTGGCTTTGCTTTCATAGGAAACTGATTAGTGACACATTAGCTCCGTATCCAGTCTGAACCATAGGATTTGACTCAGAATGCTGTGGAACTTTAACAGACATGACAAATACAAACTAAGTACACAATATGCACTTGCTAAATAAAAACATTTCTTGGCATTGTTTTAAAATCATTGTGTTTGTAAGGGATGGAGACATGGCTTAGGGGCTAAGAGCATTGGCTGATCTTCCTAGAATCTACATGAGGACTCACAGCAGCTATAAATTTAGTTCCACCTCATACTCTCTTCTGGCCTTCCTATAGCAGACACACATGTGGTCCACAGACATACATGCAGACAATACACAATTTAATTAATTATATTTTTAACTGGATATATTTATCACCATAGAACTTAGTGGTTGAAATATTTAATGCCAATAAAATATGTTTTTTTCCATCACAGAGGCAAATATGTATCTATATCTTATACACATGTGTACATACCTCTATCTATAGACATAAGTTTTAAGGTTTATAAAACCACTTGTGCATTCTCAAACACCATGTTTAGCCATCTTTTGAATCATTATTAAATAACGTAAGTAATAGAGGAGATATTTCACAATCACTGATGAGAATCACCCAGCACATTATGTGAATCAGGAGGAGTCATCATAACAAAGAGATGCTGAATAAATCTTGACAGTGGTTACTAAATGCGTTTAAAGGAAGTCTTGTACATCGCTTTGGTTTCCAAAGTCCTAACACAGGGTGAAATAATAAACTGTTTTGATCTTAGAAACCAGGAATGACTTTGGGAATACTGAAGAAGGAGAAAAATTCCTCTGAAGCTGATTGAGACAAAACTGGTGCCTGGTATCACTAAATCATCTAACAAAGGCCAAACTCTATCGTTTTAAAAGACCCTTTACGTAATTATAAGATTTAGAATGTATCTACCCACACAAAAGTGTAGTGACCACATCTAGTTAAAGAAACTTCTCTTTATGGCAAACAGAAACTAATTCAGAAAACCACAACTGGATACAATGCCTAGATCATCAGGTTGTGAGACCCCAGCTTAGTGGATACATCTATATCACAGTTACTGAATGTGCTTGGGGAATATCCCTGAAAGGAAAGTGGGAAGGCTGTAAAAGGAAGAATAGCAGGAACCCTACTATAAGACTGTCTCCCCTAGAAATGGGTATATAAGCATGAGCATGGCAATGATAATATTAATAGACACGATAATGTGGAAGGGGGAAATTCCCTAGATAAAGAACACAAGTTACTGCTGAGGAAGAATTAGCCTTTCCCAGGAATGAGACCCCTATCTGGTTACCTAACACAAAGTGGTCAGTTTTGAAACCACATACACATAAATAACAAAAACAGACTTAAATACATACATGCACACATGCAAACACATAAATACACATACACACATGTATACACACACATAATATGTGTGTATTTAATAGTAGTCAGTGAAAAAAAGGCTATCAGGGAAGTAGAGAAGGAGTTGGATGAAGGAAAGAGAAAGTGGAAACAGATGTATGCTTTAAATAAAATTATAAAAATGATTCTTGAAATAATAAATTATATATTTTGCTTTGTGTTGATAAGAATGTAGACCCAAGGTGAATTAACTATTTTAATTAATTATTAAAAAATAAGCTTGTTGTTTAGTGCTGATGAATAAACTTCAATTAGTTGTTGCTGTCCAAACTGGATGAGCAGGACACAAAAAATGTGACTGTCAATCTTTGCCAAGAAAAGGAGGGAGAGCTCTTCAAAAGTTCCTGTTTCGAAGAAAAGTCTATCAGATAGTCAAGGCTTGTAGGCTAAAGATGATTGCCTCAGTGTTATAGAGGAACTTTGGTTGACTGTCCAGACAGGCAGATGTCCCTGTCCTTAGGTAACATTATACCCCTCTGGAGTCTTTGTAGAAGTTAAAGACAAACAATCTTACAGTTTTTCTTAGTTATAATAAAGAGTAAATTAGATATAAAACTTTATATTCACAAAGATAAGATAGATAATAGAGTACTTTCTCTAATTTTACCAAACATCAGTGGACTTGATATTGTAACTGTAATTTTTACATGTTTTTGTTATGTCTAGTTTTTTTTCATTTTTTTATTGATTTTTATTGAGCTATATATTTTTCTCTGCTCCCTTCCCTTCCTCTCCCCTCCTCCCTTCACTCCTCTCCCAAAGTCCCCATGCTCCCAATTTGCTCAGGAGATCTTGTCTTTTTCTACTTCCCATGTAGATTAGATCTATGTAAGTCTCTCTTAGTGTTCTCATTGTTGTGTAAGTTCTCTGGGATTGTGGTTTGTGGGCTGGTTTTCTTTGCTTTATGTTTAAAAACCACCTATGAGTGAGTAGATGTGATAATTGTCTTTCTGTGTCTGGGTTACCTCACTCAAAATAATGTTTTCTAGCTCCATCTATTTTCTTTCAAAATTTAAGATGTTATTTTTTTCTGCTGTGTAGTACTCCATTGTGGAAATGTACCACATTTTCATTATCCATTCTTAGGTCAAGGGGCATGTATGTTGTTTCCAGGTTCTGGTTATGACAAACAATGCTGCTATGAACACAGTTGAGCACATGTCCTTGTGGCAAGATTGAGCATCCTTTGGATTTATACCCAAAAGTGGTACTACTGGGTATTGAGGTAGGTTGTTTCCTAATTTTCTGAGAAATCTCCACAGTGATATCCAAAGGAGCTGTAACAGCTTGCATACCTACCAGTACAATGCAAAAGTGTTCCCTTTTCCCCACTACCTCTCCAGCATAAGTTGTCATCAGTGTTTTTGATCTTGGCCATTCTTACAGGTGTAAGATGGAATCTAGGAGTTGTTTTGATTTGCATCTCTGGTGACTAAGAATGTTCAACATTTCCTTAAGTGTCTTTCAGCCTTTTTAGATTCCTCTGTTGAGAGTTCTCTGTTTAGGTCTGTACTCCATTTTTTTTATTGGAGTATGTGTTCTTTTGATGACCAATTTCTTGAGTTCTTTGTATATCATGGAGATCCGACCTTTGTCTGATATGGGATTGGTGAAGATCTTTTCCCATTCTGTAGGCTGTTGTTTTGTCTTGTTGACCGTGTCCTTTGCCTTACAGAAGTTTTTCAGTTTCAGGAGGTCCCATTTATTGATTATTTCTCTCAGTGTCTGTGCTGCTGGGGTTACATATAGGAAGTGGTCTTCTAGGCCAATGCATTCAAGTGTACTTAATACTTTCTCTTCTATAAAGTTCAGATATGGGTCTATTTTCATTCCTCTACATGTTGATATCCAGTTATACCAGCACCATTTGTTAAATATGCTTTTTTCCATTTGATATATTTTCCTTCTTTATCAAAAAACATGTGTTTGAAGGTGTGGGGATTAATATCCAGGTCTTCTATTCAGTTCTATTGTTCCTTCTGTCTGTTCTTATGCCAATACCAGGCTGATTTCAGTACTGTAGCTCTGTAGTAGAGTTTGAAGTCAGGGACTGTGATGCCTCCAGAAGTTCTTTTGTTGTACAGGATTGTTTTGGCTTTTCTGTATTTTTTGCTTTCCAAAAATAACTTGAGTACCATTCTTTCAAGGTCTGTGTTATGTATAGTTTTACATATACATAACCTTTTAAAATTAGATACAAGGGCGAAATGTTATGGAATAATCTTTTTGTACATACTGAAGATGTGTCTTGGCCAATGTGTTTTCTGATTGGTTTAATAAAAGAGCTGACTGGCCAATAGCTAGGTAGGAGTTATAGGTAGGACAGTTACAGGTGGAGGATGCTGTGAGGAAGAAAAGCCTCAGGAGTTGTGAAAGATGAACGGATAAGCAAGATGAAGTGTTGAAAGAAGGTAGCTACATGGCAGAAAGTAGATAAGAAATAGGGGTTAATTTAAAATATAAGAGTTAGTAACCATTCTGAGCTACCAGACAAACATTTATAATTAATAAGTCTCTGAATGGTTATTTCAGAGCAGCTGCTGAGGCATAGGAAACCCCACCTACAGATGGTGGGTTCGGGGATAAAATGAGATGATGAACTAGATACAGAAGAAAATCACTCTGATTGGAATCTGAGCTTTGAGCTTCCCTGTAGTGTGAGGCCATGGGACATGATAAACAGTGGCCTGCAGTGTACTTGATGCTATAAATAGCCTTTACAGAACAAATTAAAATGCAGGACAGCTTTTATTTAAATTGTCGGTTTAGAACTTGGTTTCTAACAAAGTCAGATCATAGTGCAATCCAAGTTGTGGTTCTTGAACAGCTCAGTCTTTCTAGATGGTCTTTGTTGGTTTTCTTCTCTATGAAATGGGATAATAGCAGCAAAGATCATGAATTTGTGTTGGGACTCAAAATGAGAAAGGCATGCAACGTACTTTGCCCGGTATGTGGCAAGTAATGAATCCAACAGATGACAACAATGACTGTTTTCTACTACTATTAATCAACCGTACATCTCTCACCTCTGAAATTGATTTTCTCAAATATTTCTTTAGTGTATAGTTGATTAATACTGATAATCCCCTTCAGATTTTTCTTTGTTTAAAACATTTAAAAAGATTTTAGGGATTTTATCCAACATATAAAATAAAAATTGGATGGGAAAGCCAAGAATCCAAGTATGTCTCACAATATTCTCAGTTACCAACCTATCAAGCCACCACTATTTCTCACCATTCCCAGCATTCCTAGCTGCCAATCATGCCACCATTGTCTCTTGGCTATTGCAATGTTTGTATCCTCTGCTTCGTCCTTGATGCTGCCTCATGTCTCTGAAATAATTCAGTCATAAACTGCCAATTGTACCTCTCTGATCACAATTGAATTATTTTTTGATACAGAGTTTCTCTGATACAGCTCTGGCTGTCCTGGAACTTGTTCTGTAGACCAAGTTGGCCTCAAAACTCAGATATCTACATACCTCCTCCTCATGAGCGCTGGGATTAAAGGCATGTGCCACCACTATCTAGCATAATTACTTGAATTCTACCTTATTAAAAGTAAAGACAAGGTCATCACAAGGACATGCAACACTATGTGCCCTTCCTTTTCACTGTATCTTTGTCTCTCTGGAGGCTCTCTGTAACACCCATCTTTTGAACATGGGTTCCCATGCTCTCCAGCAGCCTTGCCTTTCCTAGCTGCTCATCTTGCTCCCTATCCCTGTAATTGCTTCTTTTCTCATCCCTCAGGTTATGCTTAAATATTACCTTTACCTTAGGTCTTTCTCTGGCAATCTATTTTAATATTACCGTTTCTATTAAAATTTCACCCATTTATCTTTTACTGTCTCTGTTATGTATTTATCCTTAGGATATTTCAATATGCAGCACACTATATTCTTAACCACGTTTTATTTATTATCTCTCTCCATATGATATATAATTATGTATACATACTTGATGCTAGAGTAGGTAAGGCAGTCAAATATTTGATCAATGTATAAATACCTTTAACATTTTTTATATTATTTTGAAGCAGAAAATAAATACCAACATTATTATAACATTAGCAACTATAGTTCACCATTTCTCAGAAGACAAATAACATGAAAACAGCAGCATCTCATCAGTTGAGGAAGACCAAATATTCTGATTATGTTTATTCTGGTGGGTCTTCTCCACATCAAAGGTCATCAAAGACAAGTGCCATCAGAGTATCTCATGAGCACTTTTCTCTGTGGGTGGCTTTATAGATATACTCCTCAGACAAGAGGCTGAAGGATCATTCATTGATTCATTGAAGGATACTTCATTGAATAAACACATCAGTGTAAACACCATGGCCTTACTCTTGAATGGAAAACAACAACAACAACATAAACTAACTCATCAAGTGTTCTCAGATAGTCTGCCAGCTGTGTCTACAAAGATTCATTTTCCACTTCCACTCTTTTTTTTTTTTAACAAAAGACAGATTTATTTGAACATCAGATAAATGACTGGATCAGATCCCTTCCAAGATTACAATTTTTCAATTTATTTATTTCTTTATTAATTAATTAAAGATTTCTGTCTATTCCCCATCACCGCCTCCCCTTTCCCTCTCCCTCCACCTCCACTCTTTTGAGTAACATTTCTATCCTTTTGAATATTGCACTCCTGAATGGGCCTCTATAGATCACACAGAGACTGTGGTAAAATTTCATATTGTGCTACTCATATACACATACTAGAGTCACAGATCACACATTTGACAGTCTTCCGTTAGAAAACCCAGCTTTCAGCCGGGCGGTGGTGGCGCATGCCTTTAATCCCAGCACTCGGGAGGCAGAGGCAGGTGAATCTCTGTGAGTTCGAGACCAGCCTGGTCTACAAGAGCTAGTTCCAGGACAGGCTCCAAAACCACAGAGAAACCCTGTCTCGACAAACCAAAAAAAAAAAAAAAACCCCTCAAAAAAAACCCCAAAAAACCCCCCAGCTTTCTTGTGGCACAAAATCAAACTCAGATCTAAATCTCCTATATTATTAAAGATGGGACACACTGAGGAGCACACCATGATTCTGCTATTTGTATATCAATCTAGTTTTGTATTTCTTACTGTTTAGTTGGGTTTTTATTCTTGTGATTAATCACGATAATCAAAAGCAACTTGGGGGAGAAAAGGGTTTATTTCTTCTGACAACTCTTAAGTCACATTCCAAGTTAAGGCATAAGAACTCAGGGCAGGACCTGGAGGCAGGAACTGAAGCAGAAGCCATGGAGGAACTCTGTTTACTGGCTTGTTCATCATAGCTTGCTTAGTCTAGAGGACCACTGGGTCAGAGGTGTCATCCCCTAAAATGAGCTGTACCCTTTTACATTAATCAATAATCAAACAGGTGCTCCCCAAAACCAGTCTAGTGTGGACATTTTCTCAGTTGGGCTTTCTGCTTCTCAAATGACTTTAGTTTGTGTCATGCTGTCAAAAAAAACTAACCAGGACATGTGCCTTCTTCAGGCCTTTCCTCACTTGGTCCACTTTCATTTCCCATATGAACATTGGCTGTCTAAAGTGTCTAATGAATGAAAGCTTTCATCATGGTTACTAAACATAGATGATGTAGGGAAGGCAGTCTTCCAGAGAGCATTTCTCAATTATTCTACCCGTTCAGACTTTGTGCAGCTTTTAACTGTCCACATTATACTAACAACACCTGACTGTTCTCTATTGTGCATTGTTCTGTATGTTGTATTTCTGTGAAATATTATGAACTCACTCACACATAGGATGCATGTAAGTACTAAGAGAAAATATTAGGTACATAGTAAGGGCTCAATAAAAATATGTTGAATTGCTCAGAGAAGTCATGAAACCTTATCCTATTTTCCTTTAGTTGGAGCAGTAGGTCTGTGTATAAAGAGTACACTACCTATTTATATTTAGAGATTTATACTTCCTATAAATGAGTTGAAAATAGTGACCACCCAATTTCACCTACACTCATATACTCACATGGACATATATGTATGTTACTGGAGTGTTCAACACAGTTAAATGACCTCTGTTGGGTTGAGAATCAAAGAATATGTGTTTAAACGTACTTGACTTTTTTCTCATTTAAAAAATTATTTAGAAATATTAATTAATGACAATATTTGGCATATAAAATCAATACTATCAATAAAATAATCAAGATTCATCTCGTTTTAAGTCGTTCAGAGAGGTCAATGTTTATGCTGAAAATTTTGGAGGATAAAGTCTCTTGCTTAAGATTTGTTTTTATATTTATTTGTGTGTCTTGTGAGCGCACGTGCATGCATGTGCATGTGTGTGTGCCTTTGTGTGTATGTGTAGAATAATAACAAAGAAATACAGGTTATTTTGAGAGTAGGAGAGACATGGAAGTTAAAGGCAGGGAACTTGGGAAGAGCTGAAGGAGAGGAAGGAATGAAGAAAGTGATATAATTCTATTTCAATTAAAAACATGTTTTAAAAATTACTAACCTAAGCCGGGCAGTGGAGGCACGTGCCTTTAATTCCAGCACTCAGGAGGCAGAGGCAGGCAGATCTCTGTGAGTTTGAGGCCAGCCCAATGTACAAGAACTAGTTCCAAGACAGGTTCCAAAGCTCCAGAGAAATTCTATCTTGAAAAACTGAAAAACAAATTTAGTAACTAATTAACCTATGTAACTTTGGAATACGCCATAAACAAGTGTCAAACTTTTTAATTTTTCACACTAAAGAGGTGTCTTATCCTGTCTAACCCAATGAGACATGCATCTATATTTTTATTGTTCATTCTTAGCTTTTTTCTCCTTTAATTTCTTTCTTATTGGTAACTGAATAGTAACTAATGAAAATCTAATATATTTGAGGATCTATTTGGTATAAACATTTTGAATAGTTTATCAAAGCTTTTTCAAACATTTCTATCACATACAAGTCTAAGAATTCTCATTAGTGAAGATCAATAAGACAAAAAGGCAGCCTACTGAATGGGAAAAGATATTCACCAGCCCCACATCAGACAAAGGACTGATTTCCAAAATATATAAAGTACTCAAGAAATTAGACATTAATAATCTAAATAACACAATTAAAACTTATTTATTCACAAATGAACTTGACAAACATATTTGTAGTCCATCTCATATCTTTATGGAGACACATGGCCTTAGCGTGTGAGGAATTTCTAAGTCAATAAAGAAAATTAGTTAGCATATAGCTAAACTGCAGATGGTATGTTTTAACTGCAATTATTGGTTAAAAAAATCATTGGTAACTGTGACTCAACTATTTACTTATACTAAATCTGATTGGGGTGTGGTGGTGAATTTACCACCAACTGACTGAAGACAGCTGTTTTAAAAATGGCCTCATCCTGGCATTGGCATAAGAACAGACAGGAGAACCAATGGAAGAATTGAATTGAAGATCTGGTTATTAATCCACACACCTTTGAATACCTGATTTTTGACAAAGAAGGAAAAAATATCAAATGGAAAAAAAGAAAGCATATTTAAAAAATGATGTTGGCATAACTGGATATCAACATATAGAAGAATGAAAATAGACCCATACTATCACCATTCACAAAACTCAAGTCCAAATGGATTATAGACCTCAACACAAAGCCAGCCACACTGAACCTTATAGAAGACAAAGTGGGAAGTACACTTGAATGCATTGGCACAGGAGACTACTTCCTAAATATAACCTCAGCAGCACAGACACTGAGAGAAACAATTAATAAATAGGACCTCCTGAAACTGAAAAGCTTCTGTAAAGCAAAGGATACGGTCAACAAGATAAAACAACAGCCTACAAATGGGAAAAGATTTTCACCAACCCCACATCAGACAGAGGTCTGATCTTCAAAATATATAAAGAACTCAAGAAATTGGTCATCAAAAGAACACATACTCCAATAAAAAAAAAAATGGAGTACAGACCTAAACAGAGAACTCTCAACAGAGGAATCTAAAAAGGCTGAAAGACACTTAAGGAAATGTTGAACATCCTTAGTCACCAGAGAAATGCAAATCAAAACAACTCTGAGATTCCATCTTACACCTGTGAGAATGGCCAAGATCAAAAACACTGATGACAACTTATGCTGGAGAGATAGTGGGGAAAAGGAAACACTCTTGCATTGCTGGTGGGAATGCAAGCTGGCACAGTCCCTTTGGATGTCAGTGTGGTGATTTTTCAGAAGACTAGAAAACAGCCTCCCTCAAGACCCAGTAGTACCACTTTTGGGTATATATCCAAAGATGCTCAATCATGCTACAAGGACATGTGCTCAACTATGTTCATAGCAGCATTGTTTGTCACAGCCAGAACATGGAAACAACCTAAATGCCCCTTGACCTAAGAATGGATAATGAAAATGTGGTACATTTCCACAATGGAGTACTACACAGCAGAAAAAAATAACATCTTGAATTTTGCAGGAAAATGGATGAAGCTAGGAAACATTATTTTGAGTGAGGTAACCCAGATACAGAAAGACAATTATCACATATACTCACTCATAGGTGGTTTTTAAACATAAAGCAAAGAAAGCCAGACTAAAAATCACAATCTCATAGAACTTAGACAACAATAAGAACACTAAGAGGGACTTACGTAGATCTAATCTACATGGGAGGTAGAAAAAGACAAGATCTCCTGAGTAAATTGGGAGCATGGGCACCTTGGGGGAAGGTTGAAGGGGAGGGAAGAGGCAGGGAGGGAAGCAAAGAAAAATGTAGAGCTCAATAAAAATCAAAAAAAAGAAAAGGAAAAAAAAAACTTCATCTTGCGTGTAACTCAAGAGCGCCCTCTATTGGTTTAACCACTTCAGTAGGGACAAGGAATGAAAATCCTAGGTGGAAGTAGGAGCTGATATTTAAAGTCATTCATGAAAATACTCAGCTACAGAAAGTTACTTATTTTATGAAAATCATATTTAAAATAAATATATATATTTATGTAGTTTAAAGTTGTAGCCATGTGTAATTTTTCGTAGTCTGCTTTTACAATATGCAGTTTTCAAAGGATTGCTCACTTCTCCGAGTCTTGAAGACACACCCCCATTTAACTACCACCCAAATAAGGTATAGCACTATCCCACCATCCTCCAGAAAGCTTTTTCTCTCCTGTATTTTTCCAGTCTATCTTCACCCCTTCTCTTCTACCCTACAGTCTACCTGAGCTAATGGGAGCTCACCAACTCCAGCCAGACCCGGAAGGAACAAGCATAGGACCAAACTAGTCCCACTGAATGTGGCTGACAGATGCATGGCTCGGGTAGACTGAGGGGCCACTGGCAGTGGCACCAGGATTCATTCCTACTGCATGTACTGGTTTTTTGGGGAACCCATTCTCTTTGGCTGGATACCTTGCTCAGCCTAAATATAGTAGGGAGGGCCTTGGACCTTCCACAAAGCAATGTGCATGATCCTCTCCAAGGAGTGGAGGGGCTGGGAGGGTGTGTGGAGAAAATGGGAGGAGGGGAGGGAGAGGGAACTTGTATTTTTAAAAATTCTGATAAATAAAAAAGACTTCCATAGTAATAGCTAATCTAATGTTTCAATAAATGCATGGGCATCATACCCCAGTCAAATTGATATACATAATCTAATAATCTCAACTCTTCCACAATTCATTTACCAGTCTGAGCTTCAAGGTGACTAGGATTAGGATATAGATTTAATAATTGGAGTCTCACTACCCAGGACTTCAAAATACAATGAGTGTATTTAGAGATAGAGTCTTTAAAGATATACATTAAAATAAAATATTTCATAGGGATTTTATCTGATATTGAAAGCTTTTCTTTAGAAGAGAAGAAATTTGGATACAAACACATGCACACACATTTGTATACGATCTCATATGCACACACACACACACACACACACACACACGGGGGTGCAACACTATGTTTTCATTTCTAAGACAGAGGTCCTCAGAAGAAATGGCTTGTCTGACACCTTGATCTTGGGTCGTTTTCTGTAAATGGCTGCTTGTTCGTTTTCTGACTGCTTTTATTATATATTTTATATTTTACCACGAGGCTCATGGTGGTTTGTTACCTATTGCTCCTTTAGCAGCTCTCTGGCTCCATTGGCTCTCTCTCTATATCTCTTTTCACATTCCCTGTCTGGCTTTACTCTGCTAAGCCATAAAAGCAACACATATACAGAAGGACACCCCACATCAGTTATCCTTCAAAATTGTGCAGAAATCAATAACTGCTAATGGAACCCAGTCTGTATGGTGAAGTTTTTGTGCTTTTTAACAATTGTGAATAAAGCCTCTTTGAGTACAAAGCTATTTTTGATAATGTATATTTTCGTTTTTCTGAAAAAAAAAAAACCCTGCAACACACAGTATGCATTTGGTCTTCTAATTTGCTATATGTTCAAAATATTATATGAGCCTTCCACTTTTCATGACATCCATTCTTCATCCAGAGACTATAAAATGGAAAACTGCAGAAACAAAGAGTTTTAAGGCTTACATTGCCTAGCATTCTGAGGAGTGTGATAAAATCTCAGGTCGCTCTGCTCCATCCTGCCTGGAATGTGACTCATCCCTTTGTCCAGCATATCCATGCTCCACACACTAGCCACCAATGAGTCACTTATGCATTGCACTGCTTACGTTTAAGAAACTTTTTTTTTCGATAATGACCTCAGAGCCAGAGGGATGCGACGGCAACAACTTAGCTATGCCACAGACAAGTTTGTAAAGTGCTTCCTTGAAGTAAAACATTTAAAATTCTCAACAACAACAAAAAACTATTAATCACACACTAACGTTGCAAAGCTCTACATAGCAATGTGATGTTTTGAGAGAGGACTTGAAATAACATCTCTTTTATCACCATATTGATTACGATTGTTCCATTTTATCCCTAGTTGTGTGAATTTTATTGTGCCTAATTTGTAACATTGCACTTTGTCATAGGTCTGCATGTATAGGAAACAAACAAATATCAGGATTGAGTTCTCTCTGTGGCTTCAAACCTTCCATGGGGGTCTTGAAATTAATACCTTCCATGGGCAAAGAGGACTGCTGTATCCGTGTCACTTTCCTGCGTCAGTAGTGGCATGAGAGATGCAGGCAGCTTCCACCCTCACCAGCATCTGATACCACTGACTCTGGTGGGTGCAAAATCTACCTCACTGTGGTTTCTCTTTCATGTGCTGATAAGCCATGCTGGTGAGCGTCTTGCCACATGTTCATTTTTGTCAATGTATTTTTATAGTGCATCTGCTTAACTCTGAGGAGCTCTTCCTAGGTCTGGAGCCTTGCTCTCTGGCAGCTGCGCATTAACAAATATAATTTTTATATTTTTTCTTTCATGATGGATGCTTTATAGTGTTCTGTGTATGAATATTCTGGCTACCTAAATGTATTAATTTCATTCAGTGAACTACAGTAACAAGGTACTACAAGCAGAGCGGCGTAAAGAAAACTAACTTTATTCCCACACTGTTTTGTAAGCTCAAAGTTTTAAACCCAGGTGCTGTCAGATCTAGGTTCTGAAGGTTCAGACAGGTATCCTGTTTCCTGTCGCTCTCCTGGCTTCTAATGGCTGCTGGACCACACTCTACTGACGTTCTGACTCCATCTTCATGACTGTCTCCCCTCTGTGTGTCTATCTTGTCAAATTATAAAGACTTTACACGTACAAGATTAGAACTCACAGTATTTCAACACGGCCTCACTTTGCTTAACTGATTCAATCTGAAGAGATCCTCTGGTCAGACACAGTGACATTCACTACAGCTGTGGGTCACTGCATCAGCTTCTCTGGGCCTATAAAACAATTGGCCAATGTTCCTTCTGTTTCTATTTTGTGGGATATTTTGAGAACTTTTGGCACTAATCTTTCTTTGAAAGGCTGGTAGAACTTTGAGTTAAACCATCTGTCCTTTGGCTCTTTTTTTTTTTTTTTTTTTTTTTTGGTTGGAGTCTTCTAATTCCTGCTTTTCTTTCACAAGGGTGTTTTCAGTCTTTTTAAATTGGTTATCTGATCTTTATTTAACTTTGGTAAGTGTTCAGAAAATTATTGAATGAATACAGGTTTTTAAAAGTGTGTCCTTATGATTCTCTGGTTCCTCAGTGTCTGTTATGTGCCCTTTCCATTTCTGATTTCATTCTCTTGGATCTTCTTTCTATGCCTTTTAGTTAATTTGGGTTTTTATTTATTTGATTGCTTTTCTGAAAGAATCAACTCTTTATTTTATTGGTTCTTTTCTGTTGTTGCTGTTGTTTGTTTCTATTTTATTGATTTTGACTCTCAGTTAATTATTTCCTGCTGTCTACTCTTTCTTCTTTTTGTTCTATAGCTTTCATGTGTGTTAAGTTACTAGTATGAAATCTGTCAAAGTTTTTTTTTAAATCTAGGCTATAAATTTGCCTTTTAGAACCTCCTTCAATGTGTTCCATAAGTTTAGGTAATTGTGGATTTATTTTCATTACTTTTCAGAAAAATTTTAATTCTTTCTTAATTTCTATCTTGACCCATTTTATTTTTCTATTCAGAAGGGAGTTGTTCAGTTTCCATGAGTTTATAAGCTTCCTATTGTTTCTGTTCTTGAAATCCTTTAGTCTACGGTGGTTAGATAGAATCATGTGACTTAAATTTTCTTGTAATTTTCAGGTGTTGTTTAAATTTTTGAATCTGTTGAGAATTGCTTTGTGTATGAACATGTGTTCAGTTTTGGAAAAAGTTTCATGAGGTACTGTACTGAGAAGAAAATACATTCTTTTGTGTTTGAGTGAAATGCTCTGTAAATATTCGTTAGGCTCATTTGGTTCCTAATATGAGTTAGCTCCAGCATTTCTCTGTTTAGTTTTTTTGCCTGGATGACCTGTCTTTTAGAGAGAGTGGGATAGTGAAGTCTCCCACTATCGGTGTAGGAGGGTCAATCAATCTGTGATATAAGCTGAGGTAGTTTTTATTTTTTATGAACTTGTATACCTTGTGTTTGGAACATAGATGTTAAGCTTACAGGGTCTTCTTGGTGGCTTTCCCTTTGATGAGCATGTAGCAACCTTCCCTGTCTCTTCTGATTTGTTTTGGTTTGAAATGTATTTTTTCAGATATTAAAGTGGCAACATGAGTTTGCTTTTAAGGGGATTACCTTTTCTATCCTTGATATTAATGTGTGTTTCTTGGATGCAACGTAAATATGGATCTGGTTTCTGAGTCCAATCTGTAAGTCTGTGTCTTCTCCCCTCAAGACAGGGTTTCTCTGAGTAACAGTTCTGGCTGTTCTGGAACTCATTTTTCAGGCCAGATTAGCCTGGAACATACTGAGATCCACCTACCTCTGCCTCCCAACTGCTGGGATTAAAGGCGTGCATCACCACCACCTAGCTAGTCTGTGTCTTCTTATTGGTGGATTGAAATCATTGATGATGAGAGATATCAATGAGCAGTGTTCATTGATTCTTGTTTTGTTGTTATTGTGTGTGTGTGTGTGTGTGTGTGTGTGTGTGTTCCCTTCTTTTTCTATTGCTAGTCTGTCATTTGTTCCTTGTGTTTTCATTGTTATAATTAACCTCTTTTGGTTGGGATTTTTTTTCTAGCATTTTCTGTAGGGATTTTTTTTTTTTTTTTGGTAGATACTGCTTAAATTTGGTTTCATCATAAAATGTCTTATTTTCTCCATCTATAATGATTGAAAGTTTTTTCTGGTTTTTAGTCTGGGATGTCATCTTTGGTCTCTTAGAGTGTGTCAAACATATGTTCAGGTCCTCTGGACTTGTCTTTGTTGGGTTGGTGTTTTTTTTTTCTTTTTTTTCCTTGGTTTCTGTTGCTCTCTCTGTTTTTTAGGAGGGAGTAGTGACTGTGTGTTGCCTGGTAAGAAATTCATCTGGAATCCTGCTAAGTGGAGCTGATAGGGATTCTGCATAAAATGCATTTCTAGGTATTGGGGACTGAAATAAATGAGGGAAACCTGAGGGGTGCACAAGAAGGAAGGAAGCAGAGTGTTTTACCAGGATCTGCTTACTTACCTGGGAATGTTGGATAGAGAATATGGAGAGGCCACAGCAGATAGTCTGTGACAGAGCTGGGGATTAAACTGGGGCACTGGATTTGGAGGATAGAAGGGAGAGTGAAGATCTAAAGCTTGCCTGACTGCTCATCTGGCCTCCTTGCTGCTCTAGAGGACTTAGCAGATGCATTCCCAGGTAGCACCTGCTGAAGTTGGCATCTAGGACAATGGATGAGTGGTGAGGAAGGTTGAAGTGTGAACTGTTAGAGATGGTGGAGGTGCCCCAGAACTAGTCTTCTGCAGAGCTGGGAATGAGACTGGAGGATTGGATTTGGAGGAGAAAGCATGAACATCTGAAGTTTGTCTACCTCATTAACTGACCTTCTTGCATCTCTGGAAGGTTTGTGTGGTGGATTCCCTGCCTGGGTTAGTTTAACATATAAGAGCTAGCTTGCAATATGTTTAAGTTATTGGCAAAACAGTATTGCAAATAATATAGTTTCTGAGTGATTATTTCTGGTCTAAGCAGCTGGGACAAATGAGCAGCCTCCAACAACAAATTGGCACACCAATATGGTTGACTATATCCACATAAAACCTGACAAGGCTTCAAAAAGGATTCTAGACACGAAAAAGCAGAGCTAAGCATGGCTTTGGGGTAGCAGCATTTTCTAGGGTGGGCTCTGTTTACTAGAAGCAAGAAGAGGCACGATTCTTTTAAGAGAAGGCTTTCTGACTCAGGGGTAGCAGCAAAAACTGCGCTGCTCCTTTAATAAGGCTTCCCGGTTCGTGCTAGTGGCAAGAACAATTCTGACTCTGGCTATGGAGCACCTAAATAGGGTTTGTGAACAGAGTGCTATAACTTGTTTAAGGGCAACACACACCTGCTGAATCCTGACCCTGCATCTAGGGCAAAGAGAATGGCTTTCAGCGGTACCGAACACGTCTCCACCACGTTGGACTGGGCGGGGTCAATGAGCAGCCCCTTGGAATTGGTCCTAGCCACACCCACTTAGCATAAAAACATAAAAAGGCACTTATGATCAGAAAATAATTACAGATACACAATAAAGACAGATTCATATAAAAAAGACCTCTAAATGTGTCACAGTGTTGGGTAAATGTATGTAGGCTTGAGAAAGAGAAGAAAAAATATATAGACATAAAAAAGTAAACGGTTTTAAAAATTAAAACAAAGATGAGTGAGGAGAAATTTTGGCAAGAAAGGTCTGTGTGCTTCACTGGAGATGGGGTAGAGATGAGGGGCAGGCCCGAGCAGGTGGTCTGATATAGAGTTGGGGATGAAACTGGGGGAATGGATATAAAGGAGAGGAGGAAGAGGAGAAAATCCTCAGGCTACTTGTCAAGAGTGAGATATTGAATCAGAAAATATTAAAAAACCCTCATGTATGTTCTGGAGATTCATGATATAATTAATACTAAATAGTCTATGAAAATTTCTATGTTATAAAACCTTTTGAACTATATAATTCTTTTTGTTTCACAGCTTGACAAGACCATAAAATAGTTTTTGTCTTTTTTAAACTATGCCTAAAATGGTAACAGAACAGTAACACTTGTTTATTGTGAAAAGTGTGGATGAAGCCACTTGCTGGAAGTTTTAATTAGCAGTTATTTTTATAAACATAGGCCATGCCTGAGTACATGATTAGATTTAGTAAGGTATCTATGGTAGATCAGAGGCAAATTATGGAATAACCTGAATTCACTCATTAGTGACTTAACAGTCAGGCTCTAATTAAAACCACATATGCATTTATTGACAACATTTTACTCATAGGGGAAAAATCACCATCCATATTTAGTTAACAGACTCCCAGGAATATTGCCAACAGCTTGTAGTGCTCTCGTGTGTTGCTAGCAACAAGAAACCATGTGCAGCAGAGCCCAGAATAGGAGCCTTCTGCATTTTCTCTTCTTGATGGGGTGCGTTGGTGCTAAGATTAATGAGCCTGAAAACACCAAGTCGTGTTTACCACTGGAAAGTATGTTCTGCACCAAACCAGAAAGAAGTGGGAACTCAAATGGGGTGTTCTGAGTTTTTCAGGCATAAAGATATAAATTAATCGCAAGTACTACAATTCCTTGAAATAATAAAATATTCATATTATGTAGTTTTTGCCACTTTTATTATATTTCCAAGTCCACTATGCATATTTTTAAGAAAACAGTGATTTTTTTAAGTGAATGAATTTAGTAAATTGCAGCTTTCCTTCATTTTTAATTCTGAAAGAAAAATATTCCTCAAGGGTTTAAGTTTCTTTAGGGTACAGGGGGAGGGGGCATATTTTGTCCTCATGACTTAAATAATGTGATAAATTAGGAACAGTAATTTATTTGGGTGAGTTCTTTGAATCAGTGGGTCAATGGATGATGTATATTATGTACTCAGGATTCTATTAAATTTTTGTGAGATCGAAAATCCAAATGTGGAGAATTTTAAGTCCATGCTCTGGATGAGAGGGTGGTTGGGCCGGATGCTTGAGACAGACATGACAGACAAAGAGAGTAGAAAAGCAATCCATTCAACACAGCCCTGAATGTGTTTGCTTCCTTTGTTAAAGGCTGCCTTAACAAAGACACCAGTCACTGGTGGCTTAAACAATAGAACTGTATTTTTGTGCAATTCCAGAGGCCAGGTGCCTTGGTGTTGAGTTGGCTGACTTCAGAGGCCTCACTCCTTGGATTGCAAATGACTGTTTTGTCCCTCTGCATTCCTTTGTCTTCCCTTGGTGAATGTCCAGACTCTGTTTCCACTCAACATCATGATTTAGAGCTCACACTTCAGACTTCAGGCTAATGCAGTCATAATTTTGAAGATCCTATCTCCAAATACAGACTCTTTCTTGGATCCTTGGAGTTAGAACTGGACAAATGAAATTTAAAGGGACATGCAGTAACTCACCTACTTTATTAAAAAAAATTAGGATGTTTTTAGGTACATATTTCAGGTCCATATACATATGCACACATACATGCCTGCATGTACGCACATACATAAATAATGAAGCCTTGGTGGAATCCATAACAGAGAATTTTTTAGGAAGTGGTGATATTTTAGTTGATCAGTAATGAAGTAGAAACCTTAAAAATAAGAAAAAAAGAAGAGGAAGAGGAGGGGAGAAGGAGAAAGAAGAGGAAAAGGAAGAGGAGGAGGTAGAAGAGGAAGAAGAGGAGGAGGAGGAGGGGAAGAAGAAATATATTGCAGGGAGGGGCCGCTTGTTTGTCCCAGCCACCTGGCTAGCTTAGCCCCTAAATAACCATGCAGAAACTGTATTAATTAAGTCACTGCTTGGCCCATTAGCTCTAGAATCTTATTGGCTAACCCTTACATTAATTTAACCCATATCTAGTAATCTGTGTATTACTAGATACATGGGCGTGGCTTACTGGGTAAAATTCGCAGCATCTGTCTCTGTCAGATCCACAGCATACCTCTCACTCTGCTTTCTTCCTCCCAGAATTCAGTTCTGTCTTCTCTGCCCACCTAAGTTCTGCCCAAGCCAAGGCAGTTTCTTTATTAATTAACCAATGCAAGCAACACACAGAGGGGACCCCCACATCAGAAGAAGAATAAGGAGAAGGAGAAGGAGGAGGAGGAGGAAGAGGAGAAGAAGGAGGAGGAGGAGGAGAGGGAGGAGGAAGAGAAGGAGAAGGAGGAGGAGGAGGAGGAGGAGGAGGAGGAGGAGAAGAAGAAGAAGAAGAAGAAGAAGAAGAAGAAGAAGAAGAAGAAGAAGAAGAAGAAGAAGAAGAAGAAGAAGAAGAAGAAACTATCAAGGAAAAATGGAAAGGGATGGAGGTCTGTGTTCCCAGAGGTCAGAAGTGAAGTTCTAGCCTCCTGTAATTAGAGCTTCCTTTGGCTGTAGGGCATATGAAGGAGAAGTGTCAGGAAGAATCTGGCATCCACCAATCATACTGCTGAGACATCTGAAGAACAGGGTTTTAGATATGTGCTTCCCTGCTCCCCTATCCAACCTTCCTTTATCCCAATCATCCCATTTCCCCAAGTTCCCCCCAACCTCCCCTTCTCACTTTTCTCTCCCCATCTCCTCTTACTACCCTCCCACCCCACCCCCAAGATCCCAATTTTAGCCCGGCAATCTTGTCTACTTCCCATAACCAGGAGGATAGCTATATATTTTTCTTTGGGATCACCTTCTTATTTAGCTTCTTTAGGATATCAAATTATAGACTCACTGACCTTTATTTATCTCTAGAAACCAATTATGAGTGAGTACATCCCATGCTCATCTTTTTGGGTCTGTGTTACCTCACTCAGGATAGTGTTTTCTATTTCCATCCATTTGCATGCAAAATTAGAGAAGTCATTGTTTTTTACCGCTGAGTAGTATTCTAATGTGTATATCTTCCACGCTTTCTTCATCCATTCTTCCATTGAAGGACATCTAGGTTGTTTCCAGGTTCTGGCTATTACAAATAATGCTGCTATGAACATAGTTGAACAAATGCCCTTGTCATATGATCGGGCATCTAAGGGAGCCATCTTAGGGTTGGCAAGAAACTCAGACCTAGAGGGGCTTCCAGGTGCCCAGGGCAATGTCCCCAGTTAGTTCCTGGGGCAGCTGAGGACAGAGAACCTGAAATGACCCTATCCTATAGCCATACTGATGAATATCTTGCATATCACCATAGAATCTTCATCTGGCGATGGATGGATGGAGATAGAGACCCACACTGGAGCACCGGACTGAGCTCCCAATGTCCCAATGAGGAGCAGAAGGAGGGAGAACATGAGCAAGGAAGTCAGGACCACAATGTGTACACCCACCCACGGAGACAGTGGGGCTGATCTATTGAGAGCTCACCAAGGCCAGCTGGACTACGACTGAAAAGCCATGGGATAAAACCGGACTCTCTGAATATGGCGGACAATGAGGGCTGCTGAGAAGCCAAGGACAATGACACTGGGTTTTGATCCTACTTCATGTTCTCGCTTTGTGGGAGCCTAGCCAGTTTGGATGTTCACCTTCCTAACCAGGATGGAGGGGGGAGGACTTTGGACTTTCCACAGAGCAGGGAACCCTGACTGCTCTTCAGACTGGAGAGGGAGGGGGAGAGGAGTGGGGGGAGGGGGAGAAGAGTGGGAGGACGGAGAGGGAAAAGGGAGACAGGCAGGGAAATGGGAGGCGGGGAGGAGGCAGAAATTTTTTTTTCAATAAAAAAAATATTACAAAAAAGAACAGGGTTTTATTCATAGAAGATTCTTGTTTATTACATTTAAAGTGAATCTAACAATCTAAGGATGTATATTGCTGAATACTTTCAAACAGCTGGCTTGGTCTTTCAAAACTATCAAAATCATAAATGATTCATATTAGGTCACTATTCCAGATTAATAAAGAAATGGAGCACCTGGTTACAGTATATGACAGGTGACTGGCTTGGAGTCCGGAGAAGAAAGCATGAAGGTTTTAAAAAGTAATGGAAGATGTTATTGGCATAATTTGGAAAAAATTGAAATGGATTACATTACATAAATGGCAGACTCACATTGATAGCACTGAATTAATATAAATGTCCAGAATGATATTGCTGTTAGAACAGAAAATAAACTAAAAATATACAGGGATAAAGTGTTCTGGTTTTAAAAGCAATTCTCTAATGATCCAGTGAATGGTGTGGGAGGTCCTTCTGTCTATATGTTTCTTTCATTGGTTAATAAAGAAACTGCTTTGGGCCTATAGCAGAGCTGTAGGGGAATAGAGCTAGGCGGAGAAAACTAAATGGAATTCTGGGAGGAAAAATGTGGAATGAGGAGATGCCATGGGGCTGCTGCGAGAGTCAGACATGCTGAATCTTTGCCGGTAAGCCACTGCCATGTGGCTATATACAGATTAATAGAAATGAGTTAAATTAAAATGTAAGAGCTAGCCGATAAGAAGTTAGAGATAAATGGGCCAAGCAACATTTTAAATTATACAGTTGCTCTGTGGTTATTTTGGATCTAAGATAGCCAGGCAGACGGGAACCAAACAAGCAGCCCTCCTTTGCAACAAATCGCACCCAACAAGTACAGACAACATACACACACACACACAAACACACATACATGCATTCACACACACACACACAAACAAATCAAAAAGTTAGCATGGGTTATCTGTACAAGATATGTATGTAGAAATTTCTTGTACTATTTCTGTTTTATTTCTATAGATTTTGAATTTTGAAAGTAAAATATAAGAGAAAAAGAGCATATCCTTAAGTGTCTTTCAGCCATTTTCAATTCCTCTGTTGAGAGTTCTCTGTTTAGGTCTGTACTCCATTTTTTTTTTTTTTTACTGGATGATTTGTTCTTTTGATGACCAATTTCTTGAGTTCTTTGTATATTTTGGAGATCAGTCCTCTGTCTGATGTGGGGTTGGTGAACATCTTTTCCCATTCTGCAGGCTGCCATTCTGTCTTGTTGACTATGTCCTTTGCTTAACAGAAGCTTCTCAGTTTCAGGAGGTCCCATTTATTAATTGTTTCTCTCAGTATCTGTGCTACCGTGGTTTTATTATAATGTGGTCTCCTGTGCCAATGTTGTCAAGTGTACTTCCCACCTTTTCTTCTGTGAGGTTCTGTGTGGCTGGCTCGATGCTGAGGTCTTTGATCCATTGGGACTTGAGACTCTACACTTTTTCCTTAGCCCCAGAACCTACCACTAGTTAAAATCCCTTCTTTTAAAATTCCTTCAGACATTTATTTTGTTTAAACATTTGTGTGAGTGCATGGGTGTTGATACCTTTAGAGCCTCAAAAAGGGTGTTGGATTCCCTTGAGCTGGAATTACAGGTGGTTATGGGCTATAAAGATGGGTTCAGGGACCTATACATGGGTTTTCTTAAACAGTAGCAAGTGTTTTTAACAGCTGATCCACATCTCTAGGCACATAAAATACTTTCTTATATATTTATTTTTAGGTGCCCGTGAAATAGTATAAGTTAGGTTTCTATGAAATAAACCTCAACAAATATTTATTAAATACCTGTAATTTCCCATGACTCAGGTAGGCATAGACACTGCCCTTTATAGAGCATATGTTGAGCAATGACTTCAAGCCGTGATGATATGATGATTGTCATCTGACATGGGAATGATGAGAAAGTGTCAGGCTTTTCTGGTGACCTGTGTGACTCAGAGGAAACTGGGATGAACTTCACTAAGGGCTCAGAAGAGGGTTGTCCTTTAGGGATCCTGTCTTAAACTTCCATCAGTGAATGCCTCTTCTCATTTGGACTTGTACTTGGTGATTTCCCTTGGGAGCACCCTGTCAAGAGAGCACTGGTTACACCAATCCTTGGTAACATGCCTTGTTAGCATCTGGAAGGAGTCAGTGTTACCAGGCTTTTTACTGATAAAGATGATTCATACTCGGGCAGACAGCGACCAGTTGTTTCTCATGGAGGGGACTGCGCATGCATGCTGACTCCCTCCCTCCCTCATCCCCTGTACCCACTGTGATCTTGAGAACATGTTTCCATAATGTTGGTCAGACCAGTGCCAGCCTGTATCCACAGGAGTAAACCAGGAAAAGCATTGCCTAATCTGAACTTTGCTGAGGAAGCACAACACTCCAAATAATTTTATGGTTTTGCATAAGGAGGTGAGACAAGAAGGTTGGAAAGTTCTTGGTCATACCTGCCTGAAAAATGAATCTATGGTTAGCCTAGGCTATATGAGACTCTGTCTCAGAAAAAGTTATGAGAGAGAACTCAGAATGAAAATTATGAGAGAGAAGCTATAGTGAAAATTAGATGTAAAAAATAAGGAAATATAATATTTAAAATTTATAAAGTAATATTGAAGATATAATTAAAAAATATTTATACAAAATTTTTATGCCTTTATCTAAGAAGGAAGTATAAAAATAACCAATCAATACTCCATTTTAAAGTGTTTGCTATTGACAAAATAGCAATAAATTAAATCTTCAAAATATAAAGGCATAAAATGTATAAGCTATCAAAAATGATGTAATAACCACATCTGTGAAAGATTATCAAAGTTCAATTTGATAATTTAAAAGCAAAAATAAAATTGCTAGACCCTTGGTAAATATTACACATGATATTGAGAGGCTGCAACATTCCCTGATCATTTGTAGATCAAGTCTAGGATGGTATTATGTCATTACTTTATGTCAGACCATTAAAAGATGAACATGTAACATACAGAGAGAAACAAAAATTGCAAAGACCCGGAATAATTCATAACATTTGCAAAAGATGATAATAGATGCAGAATTCAAAAGATTTCATATGTAATTGCTATCAATAAAAGAACTCAGAAATGTGATTACTATAGGCAAGGTATAGAATCACTGCATCTCCATTCATTAGTAATGAAGATAGAAATTAGCAAAACACTTTTATAAAAAATATACAAGTATCAGATACTTAACTCTAAATTCATGTGTAAACACTGTGAAGAACATTGTAAGATAGTCATCTATAAGGATTAAGTAAAAAATGAATGTATGGGCAATTTAACCTTCACAGACTACAACACTCTAAGACTTGTTATTCTAAGAAATTGATTGATGTTGCTCAGTTAAATATGAAAAGGCTTCAGGTGTTCTCTCAATTACATCAATCTCTTGGTCTGCCTCTATCAGTCTGTCTGTCTGTCTCTCTCTGTCTCTCTGTGTTTGAGTTAGCTGGCTCTCTCCTTCTATCATGTGAGTCTCAAGAATGGAATTCAGGTTTTCAAAGTGATTTTTCTTTATTATTGTCATATATTAATTTTGGAAAATACTAGGATTTGTTGATTATGACATTTCCATGCATGCATTTTATGTACTTTGGTCATGCTTTGTTTTTAATATTTTGTTTCATTGTTAGTTTATAGGTGTGTTGGGGGAAGAGGTGTGAAATTTGAAAAAAATTGATTTACTAGCATGGGGTCATTTTTTTTTTTGTAGACCTATGAGACATTTTTCTGTGCTCTAGCATCTAATAGGTAAGCCTCTCTCTTTGGTGACTATGTTTTTGTACCATAATAATGCCTTCTGTCCCTGTTCTAAAAATTCACATAGTGTTTAATTAAAAGTTTAAAAAACTGTTTATACAATTGAATAATTTTGCTTTAAAATTTATATACATATCTTTTGAAAAACATAATTTTCATAAAACTGTGAAATTAAAGTTATTATATTTTACCTGAAAAACTACCCTCTAAAATTAAACATATATATGATATTTATTTATTTATTTATTTATTTATTTATTTATCTATTTTTACTCTTCTCAATGATTGCTATAACAGGGAAGCAAGTTTGAAAAATATGGTTTCCATGAATTTTGAGAAATCACACAAATTAGTCTCTTACTATGAATTTTCTCTCTACTTTTCTGCCCTCTAGTGGTGAAATAGCAAAAACCAAAGAAAAATTTCAAAGGTGAAAGCCAATTGACTGTTTTTGAAAAACAACTACTTAAGTTTAACTTTTTGGCTGTACAAGTTAACACCTGCACCATCAATGGAGGAGTGTTCCCTTACTCCACATCCTCTACAGCATAAGCGTTATCAGTGTTTTTGATCTCGGCCATTCTTACAGGTGTAAGATGTTATCTCAGAGTTGTTTTTGATTTGCATTTCCTTTATGGCTAAGGATGTTGAACAATTCCTTAAATATCTTTCAGCCATTTGAGTTTCTTATGTTGACAATTTTGTATTTAGATCCATACCTCATTTTTAAATTGTATTATTTGGTATTCTGATGCCTACTTTCTTGAGTTCTTTATATATTTCGGAGATTAATTCATATTTGTCAGATATGAATTAAACAATATGGTGTTTTCTCAGATAACTGGGAATCAATCTACCTCAAGACCCAGCAATGCCACTCTTGGGCATATACCCAAAGGATGTGCACTTATACCACAAGAACATTTGTTTGACTATGTTCATAGCAACATTATTCAGAATAGCCAGAATCTGGAAACAACCTACATGTCCCTCACCTGAATAATGGATAAAAAATGTGGTACATTTACATAATGGAGTATTACTCAGTGAAAGAAATCAATGGCATCTTGAAATTTGCGGGCAAATGGATGGAACTAGAAAAAAAAAATCCTGAGCGAGGTAACACAGAACCAGAAAGAAAAACCACAGTATGTTCTCAATCAAAAGTGGATATTAGATGTAAAGAAAAGGATTACTAGGCTACAATCTACAACCCCTGAGAAGCTAGGTAACAAGGAAGACCCTAAGAGAGACATGCATGGATGCTCCTGGGAAGGGGAAATAGATAAGGTCACCTATGTTAGCTGGGAGTATGGGGGTGGGGAAAGGAAGGGAAGGATGAAGGTGGGGGGGAAGAACAAGAGGAAATGTGAGTTGTGGAGGGACAGAGAGGGAGAACAAAGAAAGAGATATCTCAATAGCATGGAGTTAGGGAGAAATCTGGTGCTAGGGAAACTCCCAGGAATCCACAAAGATGATCCCAGCTAAGACTCCTAGCAATAGTAGAGACGGTGCCTGAACTGACATTTTCTTGTAATCAGATTGATGACCACCCTAACTATCATCATTGAACCTTCATCCAGTACCTGATGGAAGCAGATACAGAGATTGACAGCTAATCCCTGGGCCGAACTCCTGGAGTCCAGTCAAAGAGAGGGAGGAGAGATTATATGAGCAAAGTGGTCAAGACCATGATGGGGAAACCCAGAGAGACAGCTGATATGAATCAGTGGTAGCTCATTGATTCTGGACCACCAGCTGGGGAACCTGCACAGGACTGATATAGGAACTCTGAATGTGGGTGACAGTTCTGTGGCTTGGACAGTCTGTGGGGCCATTGGCAGTGGGACCAGGATTTATCCCTAGTGCATGAACTGGCTTTTTGGAACCCATTCCCTATGGAGGAGTACTTTGCTCAGCTTTGATGGAGGGCAGGAGGGCCTTGCTCCTTTTTCAACTTGATATGCCAGGTTTGTAGACTTCCCATGGGAAACATTACACTTTCGGAGGAATGTTTGGGGAGTTGAGTAGGGGGAGGATGGGTGAGAACAGGAGAAGGGGATGGAGGAGGAACTGTGGTTTGTGTGTAGAGTGGAAAAAACTTTTAAATAAAAAAATTAAAAAATGTTTAACTTCTTGGCTAAAGTATTTAAAAATTAGAAATCTTTCAACTATCAATGATGCACTTTGACCCAGTACTGATTTCTGATGTTGCTGTGTCATAACTTGAGATTGAAGAACAAAGGACTGATACTAAAATGATTCTCACATAGAAAAAAACAGTAAAATAATATAAAAACAAATGAAATTTATAAACAATTAATTGACTAAGTGCCAATGACAGTAACCCTGGAATAACCTTCCATACTGTAACTTGTCTGATTTGTGTAACAATTCCAGAAGGAAATTCCATTTCATAGAAAAAGAGATTCTAGTTAATATAACTAAGTCACTTGATAGAGACTATGTCTTAAAGAATAATAATAACCTCTAGCATTTTAAACATATTTTAGTGTTGGAACCTCTGTAATCTGTGTTGTTGTAGTGGGGAGCAGAGATAGCACTTCAGACTTAGTAGGTGATGGAAGTCAGAGGAGTGAGATGCTTCCAGTGAGTGGGTAAGGAGGGGCAGTGCAGTGGGGCTTCTAGAATTCCTAGGGAAACAACATGCTGTTGACTTGGGAGCTTCCACCTCTGCTGCCATCAATGCACCAACCTGGAATATGGATACAAATTCTCCTTCAAGCTGCTTCTGTCAGGGACTCCAAATCAGTGATGAAGAGAGCGTAAGGGCCCAGTGTACGTAGGGGCACATCTTTAATTCCAGCGATTGGAGGCAGAGGCAGGCAGATCTCTGTTAATTTTAGGAGCCTGGCCTACATAGTGAGTTCTGGGCAGTGAAGGCTATACAATAAGATAAAACAACAATAACAAAAACAAATAAACAAAAAAAACAAAATAAAACAATAGAAGAAAGGGTTCTGAGAAATGAGTAATCCCTGTGATGACCACGACCATGTGATTCTTAGGCCATTGAGATGAATTAGCTTGGAGACAGGCCAGGGAAACCACCCAGTGCTGAAAGCAGAGCAGGATGGTTCATGTCGTTGGTGTCTAGATGAACAAAATGCTGTTGGAAACATGGACGCAGACGTTGTTTTCATGAGATTTAAAATGGAAATTAGGATAGTTTTGGGAACTGGGCTACAGGCTCTTCATGTTATAATTTTGGCAAAAAAAATCTGGTTATATTTTTTCCATATCCTGAAAATGAGAGTGAGACTAAATTCAAATATAATAGAATTAATTTATTTCTCAGGAAACTTTGAGATAGCACAATGTTCAGGCTGTGGCGTGATTATGAATGACTTCTCTTTGTCATGTTTCTAGTGATAATTTGGAGCAAAAAGTAGAGCAGGGAGATGTAAAAATGTCCAGTTTGATGGATGCTCTATCATCTCTCTCTCTCTCTCTCTCTCTCTCTCTCTCTCTCTCTCTCTCTCTCTCTCTCTCTCTCTCTCTCTCTGTATGTAACTATGTATCTATGTATCTATCTATCCATCCTCTCTCTCTCTATCTATCCATCATCTATCTATCTATCTATCTATCTATCTATCTATCTATCATCTATCATCTATCTATGTTTGTGGTATTTGAGGCTGAATATAGTGTCTCATGCATGCTCAGCAAACATTTTACCAGTGAGTCATATCCTCAGTTCCTTTTTTTACTTTTTCTTTTGAGTCAGGGTCTAACTATATAGCCCAAATGCTCTAGCACAGGCAAACCTTGAACTTCTGATACTCTGCCTCAGCTTACTGAGTAACTTGGATTATAGACTTGTATTATGAGGACCAGATATCAGTGCATTTAGAGTTAAAGAATGTAGATGTATGTAAGAACATGTATTCATGTGTATGTAGGGCATAAGTGCAGAAAGCAGACTGTAAGTTGGGACAGAAATAGAATATTTATGTCATAAAGGTAGAAAAGGGAACTATTTAGGAGCAGAAAGGGGACCAGGAGAGGTGGGTATTTGTGGGAAAGAACAGTGAAGGCAGAGGATAAGAAAGAAGTAAGATGATACAACAGGTGTGAAAATGTCACACTGAAACCCATCTCTCAGTATGCTAACCAAAAGCATGCTGTATACAAGGCTGGGGGTAGAGAGTGGGCTGTAGTTGTTAGGGATTAGCGCTATTCATAGAAACTGTTGGGCTGTTGGGAGACACAGAGAACTGTGAGCCTGTTCTACCTTGGCTGGAGGTCAGAGAGTTTGAGCTTAGTTTTGCTCTTTCAAAGTTGTTGACAACAGATGTGGCTACAAAACAAGAGATTCTGACCCAGGGTGTGGTTATTTGGTGTTTTGAACTTTAAGATGGTCCATAGAGGTTGATCTGCTCCACCATCACCAAAGGTCAGAGAATTCACGCATACTCCTGTGCTCCTTCATTAAAATTAGGAGGTTTGACATAGGAAATAGCTGCCTACAGGATACTTGGTCTAGGGTGTATTCATTCCTGCCCAAGACATCAAATACTTTACTCAGGAAATAATGGCTTGATGTCTCAAGTATTGAAGCAAGTAACGGTTCTGGTTGTTCTTTGTGTCATGTTAAGGCGGGTTTTGCCTCCCCCTTTTGTAGTAAGTTATAAAAGCATATGAAAAATAAATTCGGGTGAATTCAGTGTTCAGTATCGCTAATTTGCCCTCCTGGTACTAACCCATGTCTTTGTGTTTCTTTCATATCTCTGTTTCTCCTTATGCTTCTACCCTGGAATGTACAAGTTTTGTTGAAATGGTCTTTGACAATCTCTGAGTGGGAAAAGGTATCTAAGGACTGGTGTTATAGCCCTAGGTCCCACATGGTGAAGCAAGAGAATTGATTCTGATAAATTGTTCACTGACCCCCATATGCATTCTATGGCTTGCATGTATGCAGACCCACATATTGACACACACACACATACACACACAGATGCGCACACACAATGCATACAAAACACATAAATAAATATTTAATAAATAAAATAATTTGAATATTTTGCACTACAGCATGGGCAATGTGCTTTGAGGGCAAGATCTGATCCATGCTAAAGGCTCCAGGGTATAAAAATGCTAACTGAAGAACAGTCCTTTGAGAAGAGAGTATCCCATGTGTACCTTGCTCTCACAGGGTCACCTAAGACGTGCTTTCTCTGGTTCAGCTGCCAAGACTCTTGAAGGCTGATGTAGCTGTGGTCCAAGGGAGCACAACTGTGTTTCAAGCTGGCAGTAGAACTTGGCAGCATCTTTGTAGTGCTGGATTGGCTGCTATGTAGAATGCAAGGGTTATGGGGTCATGTGGACTAGTACCATGACTCTTGAAAAAAGCCTTTGAGACTAGGCCTTGTGTCAGGATCAAGTTTTACTCACTGGGCTGGAAAGGAAAATGTGAACTTGCAATAGAGACTTGAGGGTATTGAAGATGCCAACAAATGCATAGCACTTGTGAAGGAGAGCTGCAGACACCGAAATGTTCCTTGGAGATCAGATGGTGCCACCTTGTTCTCCAAATGCATAGCGGGATAGGATTGATGCATGTCCTGTTGGACAAGTCTTCTGTGGGTCTGATCATTTCCTGCTCTTGTATTGCTCTTACTTGTAGGAATAGGAATGCTTGTTCTGCGTCACTGAAACAGGATAACTTGCCCTTTGATTTTACAGCCCATGGTTTTAGGGTTTTTCTTGAGTCTTACAAGAAAATTCACTTAGAAAATTTCTAAGTGCTGTTGAAACCATGAAGATTATGGGACTCTTAAAGTTACGAGAGAAAAATTTTATATTATGATATTGTCCGTGAGTCCTTAGGGGCCAGTGGTGTCATGTTATAGTTTGAAGGTGAAAGGTGAAATTACCCTCCACTCCTCCCCCGAGGATCATGTGTTTGGATATTTGGTCCTCTTCTGGAGCCATTGTTTTGGATGTTTTGGAGCCTTTAGAAGGTTTACGGAGGGATTAGGTCACTAGCGGTGGGCCTTTCTGGTCAACTGCTTATGGCTGGGACCCATATTCTCTACCTCTGGCTCCAGTCATATAATGAACTCTGCTGCCCAGCTGTGCTCTAGAGATACTGTCATGTTTTCCCAACTGTGTTTGGTTCAAATCTCTCTGAAGCAGTGAGGCAAAATACGCGCCCCCCCTTGAGCTTTTTTCACTATCCTGCTACAGTAATGAGAAAAGTTATTAATATAGATATTGTGATTAGTTCCAACTTAAAATAAGGTGTATCCTTTCTCACTACACATGTTCAATGGAGTTTTGTAAGGATGAAATGCAGCGTCAGTGAGAAATGAGCTGAGGCATGTTTATTATAAGACAAAGTAAGCTAATGGCAGGTTCTGGAACTGGAGTATACACATAGCTTGTGTATTTAGAAGAATTGAGGTGTATAATCTTCTCGAAGCCGAAGAATCTTAGGAAGTGGTGAGGAAGTTAGAAGTAGTGTTTTTATCTGTGCCAGCCGACATGCTCAGTGAGAGACCTCTTGTTTTAAAACAGAAAGTACCCAAAGAATTGCACCCATAATGTTCTTCTGACTGCTTCACGTGTGTTAATATGTACATGTGCTCTCTATTCCACAACACATATATTCCCTTACATACCAAGAGGGAGAAAGAAAGACAGACGAGAGAGAAAGACAGAGAGAACATGAGAAATAACTCGTAGATTTAAATTTTAGGAGTTTCAAGTTTGAAATTGTCAGCATCAAGGATCTAATGTTCTTAGGTAGGAAATTGATTTCTATTTCTTTGAATGGCATAGGGAATTAATTTTTTTAAAATATAAAGTATCTATAAAAGAGCTAAAGCGCCCTCCAGTGGCTAGACTTGAAAAGAGTTTATTTGAAAATGACCAAGTTGAGATTGTTTTGAGCCCAGGACTTACACTGACAACTGTGGTGTGAAAAGCTGTGGAGGGTGCAATGGATTTATCTGCAATTCCTGCCAGCATTGATACTGAGTTATATCCATGTGCAAACTTGATGTACACTAGGGAAACACAACACCCTGAATGTTTAGGTTTTCTTATTGGAATCCGGACTGTATTGGTATGTGCACCAATCTCCTTACACCAATCATCCATTGAAGCACGAAGATTCTACATTCTGGATTAAAATTGAGTTTCTGTTTTTAATGAGCACTATTCACTAGGTGTGTGTCAGATGTTAACCCAGCATCTGGTACAGTCAATGTAGGGGGGCTTTGTCAGTCAGGTAGAACATATCCTCTGCCTGTGTACAAAGGGTGTGGCCATACTGCATGCTAAAACAATATTGTCTAAGTGTTCAGCCTATGGACATAATTTCTTCCTTTTTCTCCTTCTTTCAACCTTTCCCTGAGCCTACTCTTTATCAAATGAGGTTTCTTTAATTAATATTATTTATATGCATTATATACATATCTGAATAAATAAACAAATCTAACCTACTGAGTCAATATAGTATTGCTCATATATGATTTTATGGTTGACAACTTGGTATTGGATAGTCAGTTGAAGCCTTGATCCTGAAGAAAAGTCATTTTTCCTTTCTCAGCAGTCTGACCTAAATGCCTGTAGGTCTTCAACTAGGCCTAGGTCCTATGGCACTTTATCTTCCTGCCTTGTTAGAACTGCTGCAATGCTGACTTCTTTTCATTTGATGTCTTCTGCCAGTCCTACTCACAGTGAATGCATGAGTTTTTAAAATGTAAATTCTGTTGAATTATTCTGTACTCTGCAGCACTGCTTCGAAATTCCTAGTGGCTTCACAAAGAACTTAGAACAGAGTGGATAAGACCTAGTTTGTGTTCACCCCAGCTTGATCCATTTGCTCCTTTTCCTACCAAACTTTGGGTTCCCCGGGCTCTTTAATGTTCTGGTAAACACACTCATCCTCTCCTCTTCCTTATCATTCAGATGATCTTCCCTTCCCTTCCCTTCCCTTCCCTTCCCTTCCCTTCCCTTCCCTTCCCTTCCCTTCCCTTCCCTTCCCTTCCCTTCCCCTCCCTGACTCCCTCCCTCTCTTCTTCCTTCCTTCTTTCTTTTTGTCCTAACTCTCCTCAAATGTCACCTCTGTCTATTTGTACCAACGCTATCTAAACTTCTAGAAAACTGCTCAACTCTGTCATACTTTAAAGTTTTATTTCCCTTTCTTTTTTCTTCCTTCAAACCCTCATATGCCTCTCCTTACTCTCTTTCAAATTCTTGACCTCTTTTCCATTAATTGCTGTTATATATGTACATTCCTAAAAACATAAATACAACCTGCTCAGTCTGTGTAATATTACTCATTTGTATATTTTCAGGGCTGACCATTTGGTGTTGGATAACTAATCGATGTCCTCTGCCCTAGAAAGAAGAGCATTCCTTAGTTGACTGCAGTCATTTGTGTAGAGCTTAGGACTTTGGGCTTCTCCATGGCTGACGTTAATACATCTATTGTTGATTTCAAATTTAAACTAGACAAGAAACAAATATCTAGTAAGCACACAAATTCATGGAAACGGAACAATGCATTACTGAATTGAAGGCGTAAGTCACGAACAAGGCCACACCAGTTTGGAGTTATGATTAATAGGGTGTTATTTATTTAAAGGGGAAAACTTACAGATCACCATCCCAGACAACAGCCATCTGCACAACCAGGAAGGGAGTCTAGTCTCCGGCGGAGCAGGAAGTGAAGAGAGCGAGCAGAGGAAATAGCCACTTTTTTAAAGGGAGAGAGACCACGCCCCAATGGGCTGGTATCACAGCAGCTATTGGTTGGAGGGGCAGAAGGACCTCCCGCAACACTGAATGATGAATGGGTCAAAGGGAAAAAAATTTTAAAAAAAAGTTTCTGGAACTAAATGAAAACAAAACACAATGCAACAAAGCCTCTGAGATGCATTAAAAGAAGTTCTACAAAGAGAAAGTTATAGCTCCAATCTCCTATATTAAAAATCAGGAAAAACATAAATAAATGGTTTATGATATAACTCAAGAATTGGGGAAAACAAGAACAAGCCAGATACAATCCCAGTCAGTGTCAAGAAATAATAAAAATCAGAGCAGAAATTAATTGAATAGAGAAAAAAAATACAAAAATAAGGGAATCTAAAAGCTGAATCTTCGAGGAGGTAAAGAAGATGATCAGAATTTCTGCCCAAATAATATGAAAAGAAAGAGAAGACACAAATTGAGAGATCCAAGAATGAACAGATAAAAATTACAACATCCACCAAAGAAATTCAGAATAGTATAAGGGCATGATTTCAAGACCTGCACTCTATGTTAGAAAATCTAAAGGAAATAGACACATTTCTAGATTTACCTAAACTGCTAGTGTTAAACCAAGAGATCAACACCAAAATATACCCATAACAAAAAAAAGAAATAGAAAAAATAATAAGACGCCTCTGACTGAAGAAGTCCAGGCTCAGAGGGATTTGCAGCAGACTTCGATCAGACTTGTAAAAAGAGCAGCAATCATTACTTTTAGAATCACTAAAAAATGTAGACACATAAGGAGTACTTCCAAACTCCTTAAACCAAACCATTATCACTCTAATATTGAAACAAAGTGAAGACACAGCAAAATAGCAAAGTATAAGTCAATATCCCTGATGAACACAGATGTAAAAATCCTCATTAAAATTCTTGCAAGCCAAATACAGGAATATACCAAAAGATTATCTACCACAACCAAAATGGCTTTTTCCTAGAATGGAATTTATGGCTCAACAAATGTAAATCAATAAATACATTAAATCATATAAAGGAACTTGACAGAAATACTCATCTCAACACATGAAGAAAAAAAAAATTTGACAAAAGGCAATAGGCCTTCATGATATAAGTTCTAAAGAGAGTAGGATTCGATTGAACATACCTCAATACAGTAAGTTCATACATGACAAACTCACAAACCAACCTCATCCTAAATGGAGAAAGCCTGAAGTAAAACAGATTTTAAGCACTTTGGGAAAAACAAGCATTGAAGTGGGACAGATTTTTTTTTTTTTTTGACAGCTTGCAGCAACTTAGCTCTAGGGTTGGCATGGATAGACTGAAGTGACATTTTAGGCAACATAGGAAGGAAAGAACAAGGAAGAAAGGGACGGAGGAAGGGAGGAGGAGAGAGGAGAGAGGAAGGAAAGGAGAAAAGAGGGAGCAGGCTGTCTGAATGATAAAGAAAGCAGGTGGAGGAGAAAGAGGATACAAAGACTCTGACTGTGCCTACAAGAACCTGGAAGAACCAAGGAATCCAAAACACAGAGGCAAATGCAGCAAATGGATCAGGCTGGGGTCCACATGAACTAGGTCTCACCTATTGCATTCCAAGGTCTTTGGGAGGCCACTGAGGTTATAGTTTTATCTTTTGGTATTTCTGATTGAAATAAAATTCCATGACTTTTCTGCTCCTCTTCCTCCATCTAGCTCCTCTCATGCCCCCTTCAAGTTGATAGCATCTTTAATATTGATTATATTTGTTACATAAATATATGCAAATAGATAGACACATGTGCACGTACAAATGCGTATATGAAAATGGAATCTGATGACTCCATTTTTTGCTTCTTGTGTGTATATCGCTTCAAGGCTAACTACTCAGTATTGAATAATCAATAAAAAGACTCATCCCTGGGAGATGCTAATTCTCCTTTTCCCTGAAGTCAATAGTCATCTTTAGCGAATTGTCTAACAAGAAGTGGCATTCATATATTAGCAGCAACAACAACAACAACAAAAAAACCAGTCTAATTAAGGCCACTCAACAGGAGGGAAATCACACCTGGTATTAGAAACCTAACCAGCTTTTCAGGGCTAGTGAAGTCATGGATCTTTGAAAACAATCATCTACCCACTACCTGACTAGACCAGTCTAATTTCTTATCTACACTCTAAATCTTATCCTTGTATGCACAGTACCACCCATCATCAAAGAAGCTCCTCTCTACAGCAAATGGAGACTGAGTTACAGTTTTATTGCTGTGAAAAAACATCATGGTCAAGGAAACTCATAAAATAAAGCATTTAATTGGGGCCTTGCTTATAGTTCTAGCAGGTAAGTCCATGATCATAATGGCAACACTAATTTATCATGGCAAACTTTAAATCCATGAAAATGAATGAGACTTGTAGTTAGAGCTGAGAAGAACAAAAATAAACAGAACTGTGCTTTGTCTATTATAACTTCTTGAGATTTGAGAGATACATCAAAATCATAAAAGGAGACTAAACATGTTGAAAGGTTGAAAGTGTGTTGCTGTAACCAAGGAGAGCATTGCTAGGAGTCAGAGCCAATTATGCAGAATTTCAACAAATGTGAAACCAGAGAGGATCTGAAGAATCCATTCTGAATTTGGCAAGGAGGAGGTTTTGAAAACCCTCATAAGAACTATTTGAGAAAAATGGTGTGGAGGAAAGACAGACTGTAGTGATACACCGCATTGCCAGGAAAGTAGCCAAGTAAAAACTCCCCAGGACCTGTTAAACTGAGGAGAGGAAAAAATGACAGTTTGACATTTTTTTTTCAGTGATGTTTTCTTCCTAAGGAGAGTTGCAAGAGAATATTTTTCTATGACACCAGCATCTTTGAACAGAGACACATCAATAAAACATTGAGGATACAGGAATGATGTCCCTGAGAAAATAAGATGAGCACAAATGACTTCAACAGTTCTTTAGGAGGAAAAACCATATTTCCCATGGAAGTATCAGGAGAAGCAGCATGGGTGTAGATGTCCACAACACCCATTCCTGGCAGATAAACCTGACCACCTGTAAAACTCTGGTACTGATGAATTATAAGGGTTCATATTCCTTTCAAAATTTCTTTCTGTGGTACAATATTTAGTAAATACCCAACTAAACAAACAATTTATTGTAGAACTATTGAGTATTTAAACTTATTTTGTGTACTGTGACTATCCCAAAGGCAGACATGGAATGGTAATTAAATTGATTTGACAGTGTAAACACTCTCAAGGAAGATTATCTCTCTGTAAAGACATTTCCAAGGAACACAATTCTAGAGCATGGGAGTGATCAAAGGGATTTGTATTGTGTTTTTAATTAAACTTGATTTTGAGAAAGGAAATTCTCTTCATATGGTATAAATAAGTCCTATTATTTTATCATTCAAATAAAATGAATCAGTAGAATATCATGCTTAAAATATATAGTCATATGCAATTTTAGTTGCTTTCTCACCTTTCAAATTTAAACCAATACTAATAATATAATGAAAACCTTTTATTGATATTAAAATGGCAACAAAATTTATTTAGAAACAGAACTAAAAATGCATCACAATTAAATGTCAGTGAAATTTTGAAGATAGAGAAAGATTTAGGAATGCCTTGTATTTTATAGTACCTTTCAAACAGGAGGCATTCTGCAAAGGAACACATTAAATGAGTATACTAGTATACAAATTACTATTTACCAAAATACTTAATATTAGTTAGAAAGGGAAGCCGAATTACTTGTACAATTTAGAGATTTGAGGCATTAACTTCTCTACATGTATTGGGATGGCAGCAATGTTCTGACTGTCAGAATGAATCCATAGAGAAAGTAGGGGTAGAGTATATTATTTTTCTTAATCTAGACCAACTCAAAAACTTAAAATTTAAAGTTAAAAATTAAATTAAATAGCAGATATTCAACTACCCAAGGGCTCATGTAAAAATCTACAATAGGGCCCTGTAGAATGATGTGCACACAGTAAAGAGATTGACAAGTATATACTAAATTAGAGTAATTACACTTTTAAAAGAACTTCAACATGGAAAATTTCAGATATTTGTATCTTCTGGAAAGTCAGGAAAACTTAGGTACATGAAGGCATTTCCTCAAGAAGACCAAAAATATGCTTGAAATAATACGTCAGAATACCATGTCTTTAGATGTCAAATCTATATTTAAATCATGCTTCTATCTAGTGTGAGTAAATGAAAAGATGCACGTATGGTCTTCCCAGAGGTTAGGTATATGGCTATCACTTATTCTGTTGTATTTATTTTCTGATAAATGTTCTCTACCTTTATTTTTCTTAATAGATTCCCCTATCATTCTTCTCCTTTTCTTTTCTTTATATTAATCTTTAATTCTGTTCTTCCTGGATTGCTGAGCAGTTCTGAAGAAGAGCTGCAAGAAATAATGGAACAGAAGATGGGCATGAAGGATACAGGGGACAGCTTTTTCCAGATGTTTTCCTACACTCTGGTATTCTAGAACAGCGGGAAGGTGGGCCGGGGGCTTTGTGACAGTCAAGTGTCAGAGGTTTCTGTCTTGGAAGAGTGAAGTGTGTATTCATGCACAAACCGATTTGGAATCCTTCTGCCCCCAAGCAGATCACGATCAGGAGATGCACAGCTGATATTTCTGTGCCGTTACTTCCAAGGAAAGACAGCTTTTCTCTGTATTTCTTTCAGTGATTCTGATGTTCTGACCTCTTTGTTGCACCACAAAGGCACCAGAAGGCTTGCTCTGTCACCTTGCGGTTGTGAGCATCCTTGTCAGTGCCTGGACTCTCCTGAGATCTCAGTCAGCCTTTCCAACATCCTCAATCTAATTTTCACTATATTTCAGAATTCATTGTCATGTTTTTTTTTTAGAATCATACTTTCTTTTATTTCAATGAAGCTGAAGTAATCAAGGTTTTTGTTTTCTTTTGTGTGTGTGTGTATCTGTGCGAATGTGAGTGTGTGTATTTGTGTGTGTGTGTGTGTGTGTGTGTGTATGTGTTTGCTGTGTATGTAAAGAGAGGGGCAGAGTCTTAGCTCAACCTTCTTTCCAAGAATTCTCACAAAAGGTACACAGCTACAACAGGAGTAAAGGAGAGAGAGATGGATATTAAAAACTGTTGGCAGCAGAAAGGTGAAGTGGAAGATTTAAGAGATGTAGTAATTTTACAAGACTGCAAGCTTGTTAATGGGGCCAGCAGCAAAGATAGAGAGATAAACTGTAATGGAGATAAAATGTAGACAGTTGTGAGACAGCCTTTATCCTAGGATCCAGGAGAAAACTGTGAAGATTACGGACTGTACTGAATCCTCAGCGAATGAGCATTAGTTGGAAGCGATGAGGGAGTGAAAGAATAATTCAGACAGCAAATATTTCACGCTGTGATGATTAAGAAAGAAACTGGATCCTTGGCTGTGTCTGTGTCCTGTTAGGAGAGACGGCTCATGGAACACAGCTGTAGTGAGTGAGTGCGGGCGGTGGGTGGCGATGTCTGCACACGTCCTCGATGCTGGCTGCCCTCTGGAGGATCACAGCTTGCTTACTGAAGCAAATCTCAGTTGGAAGAGATGGTTCTCACTGCGGCTTTAGTCACAGGAGTATTCTCACGATCTGAGCTTGTACCTTTCTAGGTATATATTATGATACACAGAAACACGGCTAAAATCTGTAGGGAACATTTCTGATTTCATTAAATTTTCACAGTTGTATTTTCGCTTCTTCTTAAGTAATGATAGAGTTGAAAACGCGATTAAAAGCCTGGCTCTAGGTGTTTCTTACTTCTAATGAAGTTGCTTAATTTATCTCCAGGGAAAATGACTGTTGGTTGATAAAAGGACCGGGAGGGCTCTGGTGACTTGGTTGCTTATCAGATACAGGGCTACGGGGGTAGTTTCTGCAGAGTGGATGACAGAAAGGCATGAAACCACTTGACTGAATAAAGCTACACTTTGGGGTTAGGAGTTGCTGTGAATTAGCGTGATGACTGCATTTTAGAAAAAGAATCACATTGGTGGGAGGAGAGATGTAGACCATGAAGGAACGAGACTTAGGTATCTGTCGAGACAAAGACAATTATTCTTGTGTCAGAAAAAAAAGATAAGAAAATACCTGGAAGTAATGGTGACCTCGGCTGAATTTGCTGTATCTCTGCCCATCAGTTATCGGCAAGTTTCTATTGAAAGCCATGTTAAGCCAGGCCTGGTGGCTACGGGCCTGTAATTCCAACCAGCTGCTTAGGGAGCTAAGCAGGAGAATGGCAGCTTCAAAGCCTGCTTGGTTGCCTGGGATACACAGTGAAGTTCAAGGCCATCCTGGGCAACTTAATGAGACCCTGTTGTGAAGCTTTTTTTTAAAAGTAAGACAAGGGCTGGGGATTTAGCACAGCGGTAGATCACTTGATGAGCAGGGATGAAGACCCATTTTCTATCTCCAGTATTGTAAGACAAAATAAGACAACCCCCCAAAGTGTGTTTCTTGTACATTTGAGGGATTTTTAGAAAAGCAGGTGATATGTGGTTAGAACTGGGCGTGGTAGGAACTTGAAAGAACATGACTTAAATATGATAGCAAGCTTATTTTTCACGTAACGAAGCAGCAATCCTCGGCAGGGTCACCTCGGACTGGTGCCTCCTGTGTCTCCCACAATGCCTTCCAGAGGCTATAGCGGTCCATGTTTCTGGTTCTCTGTGTTGTTACCACAGAAGAGCATCACATCTGCCTTCCAGAGAGCATGGGACATGTGTGCCTTTCCGCTGAGGGTTTCTAGAAGATCTAGACTTGCCTTTACATCTCAATAACCAGCACTTAGAGATAAGGAACATTGGAAAAGAGATTCTTAGAGGACTCACATTTTCCAAAATTGAAATTATCATCTTATTATTTTGATAGCTAGAGCGGGAATGTACATCTGGAAGGGGAAAGAAATCCAGCTTGGGTGAAGCATGGTGGGGTAAGTGAAACCAAAGCTAGGGGAGCCAGGCACTCGAGGAGAGCCAAGAATGAATAAGCTGACTCCGTCCTGAACCCTTCAACACTGCCCTCCAAAAGATTCAGGAACTTACTGCAAAAGACAATTAGGACTGCTGCAGGGTGCTCAGAGGGGCGCAGGACATTATGAGTCTTCTACATGCTATTAGAAAGAGTTATCTGACACACTGATCATTATACAACGGGAGGCCACTTAGTCCCTTGCTTAGGTTGCTACAGTCCAAGGTTTTCTTTATTCTTCAGTGCTCCTTGTTATTCCCCCCTCCCAACTCCCACATTTAAACACTTAGAGTCTTTCATCTGAAGCAGTGTATTGGTAAAAATGTTAAAAAATACTTGGTTAGGTCATTTTAAAGATTATTTCACAAATATATCTATTCTTTTTTTATCAAACAGATATATAGCATATGAATTCAGAATTATTTTCAAGACCAGTTATACAAACCTTGGCCTATAGATCAAAAATCCGATCCCCACTGCAGAAGCCCTATTGGAAAGTCTTTCTTGGGTTTTCCAGGGTAAAATGAAGGGATCATCAGGGTCTGTGGCCAGGTTATCTAAAGGATTAAGTTTCCCAAAGTCAAGAGAAAAAATAAGAAACTTTTGCCTGAATCCAGTAGCAAATTTCCTCTTCGAGAAATGAAGAAGTAAAAATGTCCTCTGTTTTCCAGTTTGGGGCATGAGGCTAAAAATTGATAGATATGGGCTTCTAGTATAACACTGGTGCCATCCCCAAACTCCTTCAGGCCTTCCTCCAGAAGAGGTGATTGTCAGGGTCTTGGCAAAGTAATAGGAAAGGAAAAGAGTAAACCTATTTAACTTGTTTCTGTTTGGAGATTGGTTTTTGATAGGATTTTCGAAGATAGCCTGGGCTGTTCCTAAACTTATGACCTTCCTGCAGTGGTCTCCCTCATGTGGGGTTTTAAGCATGTGTCGCAGTGCTTGGTTTAGATGAAGGGATTTACATCTTTATGGAAATGTTACAATAAAAATACTCAATAAGTTTCAAATTTTAAAAATAAAACGTGATGCTCAGGTTGTCTCTTTGGACTGGTGTAATTTGTGACATAAGCAAAATAAAATGTTTTAATCTCAGTGATTTAAACTGTCGATAAGGAGCTGTGTTAGTTACCTCTCCTGCCCTTGTGACAAATGCCCTGACGGAAGTAACTTACAGGACAACGGGTTTATTCTGGCTCGCAGTTCAAGGTGTAGGCCATCGTGGCAGAGATGTCAAGACAGGCAGTTGAAGCAGCTGGTCACATCATATCCACAGTCAAGAACACACAGCAGTGCATACTTCCTAGGCATCAGCTTGCTTTCCTAGCTTTATATTGTTAGAGGAATTGGCTCACCCAGAATTAAGATGTCTTCCCCACTGGAGTGTTCAGAGATGTACTTCCTAGGTGACTCTGAATTCTGTAAAGTTGACAATAAGTTAACCGTCACAAGTAGAAACCACAATCAATGGTGATTTTTCTTTCCTTATCAAAAGCAGCATATCTTAAAATGTTTGGGTTTGGAACACGAAAGACATTTTGGTTATATTTACTCACATTATAATAGCACAAATTGCAGCAGAATTTTAAAAATAACATTAATGCACTTAAAAACCAATCACCCCGTTGCATGCACCGTAATATATTTGATGAAATAAGTTTGTTTTCTCTGTAATCGGCGTAATAACCAGGCTAGCTTAATATGAAACAGCAAATTTTAATGAAGGGAAATCTTACAACACCAGCGATCCAGCTTAATATAAAACAGCAAATTTTAATGAAGGGATATCTTTTTTTTTTCCAGACAAGGTTTCTCTGTGGCTTTGGAGCCTGTCCTGGAACTAGCTCTGTAGACCAGGCTGGTCTCGAACTCACAGAGATCCGCCTGCCTCTGCCTCCCAAGTGCTGGGATTAAAGGCGTGCGCCACCATCGCCCGGCAGTGAAGGGATATCTTACAACACCAGCGATCCAGGGATGAGCAGAAAATACAAAAAAAGATACCGGTGGGGCTCACGCTCGCCTGATTTATATGTAAACATTAGCCTGAGGTGAACACACCCCCTAATGGGCTGGGCTTATCGCTACAGTTTTCAAAATAAGAATTTAAAGAGAAGAGGAGTTGGTGAGATGACCAAGGGCAAGGAAGAGCTTGCTGACAAGGCTGTCAACCTGAGATAGTGGTGTCAAAAAATTGAGAATAGTCCTATTTTATAATTATAATTAATAATTAGGTCCTTAATAGGGACCTAATAGAGGATTTTTGAGTTATTATGTCTGCCTATTCTTTAAGTTTTTGTTATATGTTTCACCAATTGAAGCATGTTACAGAGGTGTGAATAGCTTCTTTGATGCTACAACCAAACTTGACACGTAGTAGTTTTCTAATGGTTAATTGAATCAGCTTATCAAAACAGTCTTTTCATTACATATTACATTGGGCTTTTCCCAACCTATCGCATCATTTGAAACCATAATTGAGTGAGTTTGTGATATAGCATAGGACGTGGAATCTTCATAGACAATACTGTGATGCTGAGTTAAACAGATCTTCCAAACGCTGATGAATTTAGTTATCCAAACCGTGAACTTCATTCATTAATTTTACTAACAAATGCATGAAAAAAATCTTTAAGCATTGGAATACTGTCAAGCTAATGGAAGCTTTCATTTGAAGCTTGAATTAGTATTGGCAATAAATATTGTCAGTTATTTTCCTTAAATGACAGCCTTATTTTGCTCATTTTTAAAAATAGAATAACTGCCAGAAACACAAGTCTGAGTAACCACATCTATTTGCCAATTGGCTTTTAAAGTACAAATTATGTTTTATGAAAACAGTAGCTAGTTTAGCTCATAACTTAAGCAATTGCTCACATTTTTTGATGTTAACTTTCATACATTGGTATGTAATTGAAATGTTCCATTTAAAAGAATATAGAAAAGACAGGTACTTAAGAATCCAGATTTAAGCCGGGTGGTGGTGGCACATGCCTTTAATCTTAGCACTCGGGAGGCATAGGCAGGCACATCTCTGTGAGTTTGAGGCCAGCCTGGTCTACAAGAGCTGGTTCCAGGACAGGAACTAAAAAAAAAGCGGAGAAACCCTGTCTCAAAAATTAAAAAAAAAAAAAAAAAAAAAAAAAAGAATCCAGATTTAATAGCATTGACATTTGATCAATTACTTTCTGAGGGGACGGTTGATATATGGGCCACTAAAAGAATAGTGATCACCACTGGTTTGGTGTTACTACCTCATTCTCTCTCTCGTTTTCTTTTCAAAAATGTTTTTATTTTACTTACTCATTTAAAAGTTTGTTTTTTTTTTCATTTTACATACCAACCACAGTTTCCACTTTCCCCACCCAACCCCCTATTCACTCTTTAGAAAGGGTAAGGTCCCCTATGGGGAGTATACAAAGTCTGGTACATCAAGTTGAGGCAGGACCAAGGCCCTCCTCCCCTACATCAAAGCTGAGCAAGGTACCCCTCCATAGGGAATGGGCTCCAAAAAGCCAGTTCATGCACTAGGGATAAATCCTGGTCCCACTGCCAATGGCCTCACACACTGTCCAAGCCACAGAACTGTCACATTCAGAGGTTCTAGTTCAGTCCTATGTAGGTTCCCCAGTTGTTGATCCAGTCAGTGAGCTCCCACCAGTTCAGATCAGCTGTCTCTACGGCTTTACCCATCATGGTCTTGACTGCTTTGTGCATATAATCTCTCCTCCCTCTCTTCAACTGGACTCCAGGAGACTGTGAATCTCTGCATCTGTATTCATCAGTTAATGGACGAAGGTTCTATATGACAATTAGGGTGATCATCAATCTGATTACAGGGGAAGGTCAGTTCAGACACTCTCTACTATTTCTAGGAGTCTTAGCTGGGGTTATCCTTCTGGATTTCTGAGAATTTTCCTAGCACCAGGTTTCTCTCTAACTCCAAAATTGCTCTCTCTGTCAAGACGTTCTTTCCTTGCTCTCCATCTCTGTCCCTCTCCCACCTCAATCATCCTGTTGCTTCATGTTATCCTCCCCCTCCCCTTTGAACATTCACACACACACACACACACACACACACACACACGCACCTCTGTAGTTGTCAGCTTCATTCTGATCTTAGGTTTTTCTCTCTCTTCAGTGAATTTGCAAAACATACTCTGCAAAACATGTTCTTTTCTGTCTGTACAAACATAAAAATACATACAGATTTCTCTTTTAGTTTTGATAGCAACTGGAAATCAATATGGGATCTATTAAACATTCATGAGCCTCCTCAATCATTCTACTTCCCACCTTCCTTGTGACCATGATGCTCTCTTGAAAGAAACCCTACTGGCCTTCATTTTCACTTACAATCAGTAACAATTCTCACTGCTCAGCTCTCAATTTTTTAAATCATGCATTTAATTATCTTTTAGTTTTTATTTTTCATGCTGTTGTGGACTGAATTGTATCTCTTGTCTACAGATTTTATATTGATGCTCTAACCTTTAAAATATTTAGCATTTGGAGATAAGCTTTTGGGGAGCACTTAGATTTAGTAGAAAACCTGAAGGAGGTGAGGTGACCTAACAATGAAATTAATGTCACTATAAAAAGAGACACCTGAGGACTTGTTTGTGCTCTCTCAAACACATGAGAATGCAGTGACTAGGTCATAAGGAGTAGGCCATCAACATGACTATAGCTTATCTTCCAGAACTATGAAAAATGGGTGTCTATTTTTGAGTATTTATAGACTGTGGTATTTTGTTAAAGTAACTTAAGCTTATATGTTATCATCTATCTGGAAATCTTTCCATCCTACATAAACTTAACTGCCCACTTTTCCCATGGCCACACTTGATTGATCTGGTGGCAAATCTTGAGATTTCTAAATGATTGGTAACACAGTCCATTTCTACTAATTTTCAGCACTGTCTCAAAATGCACAAATCTCAGAGAACAGGGGGAGAAGACAGAGACACTTTTGATCCTTTCCACTCACTTCATACCTCTACCTCCCTTTCTTCCTGACTCACAGAGAAAACTGTGTCTACTGCATTGGAGGATTCTTAAAGAAACAACATAGGGAACTGGATGCTTGCCTTCTACCCTAGCACATTTTAGTTGTATGATATTGACAAGCTATCTTTTGGGATATATACATATGTATTCTATCTATCTATCTATCTATCTATCTATCTATCTATCTATCTATCTATCTATCCATCCCCATCCATCTATCTATCCTATCTATCTATCTATCTATCTATCTATCTATCTATCCATCCATATCCATCTATCTATCTATCTATCTATCTATCTATCTATCTATCTATCTATCTATCTATCTATCTATCTATCTTTGTAAACAGGGAATCTATCAGTGTCAGTGTTCCATATGTTGTGAGTATGAGAAGAACTTGAATCATACTGATTAGGACATAAAATACGAGCAATAAATATGGATTGCTGTATTTGTTCATACTAAAAAGACTGAAACTTTTTAGTGGAATTATTTCCAAATTTGCCTTAAAACTGAAGTTTTAAGCTTCTATGTTACAATGTTTTGTATCTGCGCTTTTCCCATTATGGTGCATTTAGTTTGTTCCTCTGTGGCATTGTGTCTCCACAGATAGGTGTTGGATTAGTTATAACCTCTGCTCTCTCAACAGGATCTTTACTACCATTCTTTGGATGCAGACAAGATCCTCTGTATTTTATAGTAAAGCTATCCATTTTCATTTTTCTTTGCTTTATCATGTTCGTTTCCCTCAGACTACTCACACGCTTTTATTTGCCTAATGGCCCATCACTAAAATTTCAGCTTCTCTGTCACTTTGTCTTGAAACCCTTCCTTAATTCCTGTGATCTGGCCTAAATTGCTCTTTTTATGTGGTCCCTTAGCAAACTGCTCCTTCTTGTCAAAGCACATATCACACTTGAATTGCCTCCTTGCTTGTTTGTGTCTTCAAAAATATTGCCAGCTCTTTCAAGACAAGAAACCTGTATTTATCTTATTTACTATCAATCCTGTGCAGTTCTGGAATATAGTAGGCTTTCCCTAACCATTTTATTAACTATGAAAGAATACACATAAGCTTAAGAAAAATACCAAGAGAAGTAGAGAATGTTGGCGATATTTTAAAATCATGGTCTTGACTACTCACTGACATATATTTATTGTGCTGCAGTTCTATTTGAATTTGCAAGATGTACTTAAAAAGTCAACAGAAACATGATGGCATAATGACCCAATGTTAATCTTATATTGAGTATGATTTAAGAGTAATTAAGTGGACAGTGTAAGTTTGAGCTTACTAAATTCCTTTATCTGACCCTGCCCCTCCTCCTGATTTCTATTAGAAAATACAGGGGTAAAGAGCTATACATTTTTTTAAATATTTACTTATTTATTTATTATGTATACAATATTCTGTGTGTGTGCCTGCAGGCCAGAAGAGGGCATCAGATCTCATTTCAGATGGTTGTGAGCCACCATGTGGTTGCTGGGAATTGAACTCAGGACCTTTGGAAGAGCAGGTAATGCTCTTAACCGCTGAGCCATCTCTCCAGCCCCGAGCTATACATTTTTGCAATAGCTTTTTTCTTTTACTAATTTTATTCCCAAGCAACTCATAATAATACACTTGAAATTTCCCATATTTTGGATAAAATTAACCATACTTAGAAAAGAGACTTGGGAGAAAAAAAAAGAAAAAAGAAGAAAAGGGACTTGAGATGTTCTGACCTGGTATAGATGAGGATGGTGGTGGTGGTATAAATCTTGAACCATTAAAAAGCACAATAAACATCCCCGATAAACAACCATGCTCTCCCATTCCTTTTGTTATGCAAACAGAGGAGATCCCAATTGGAAAATCCTGGGGAACACAATGCACTACTCAGACACATAAGGTTTTATGAAAGTGCTCCTCTGAGTTGTGTTTCCCCACTTTTAAAGAACAGAAGATGTCTTGTGGCCAATAAAATGTTGTTACATTTCTTCAGTCATGCTCTCCGTTTACTGTTTGAAATTACATCCACTACAAAGGACATGATGACTTCAATAAAAACATACTGGGGTTGATAGTTAAAAGTAGCCCTAGACAAATAGCTTTTCCTGTTTTGTAGTGGTGGCTACAAAACTCATTAAGAGTTTTCCATCATATAAATGGGAAAGTATCCTTCCAGATGAAAAAAAAAAACTCCTTTCTGGAAGGTAGCACTAAAGCTTACTTTAGAGGAGAAAGAAAGAAAGAAGGAAAGGAAGGATGGAAGGCAGGCAGGCAAGAAAGAAGGAAGAAAAGAAAAAAAAACAAGGAAGACAGAAAGTTTGTATCATTTAATTAATACCCATTAAATGCTTTTTTACTTTCTACCCAAGTGGGTATTTGCAATTCAGTCACCTCTTCCTCATTCGATCCCAATTTAAACCACTCACTAGATGTTTTGAGAACACAAGTTCCCTCTTCCAGGGCCACATGTCCTTTCTCTTATTCACTGGTTAATAAGTGAAGGAAATTAAAGTAATTGTGTTGTGTGTATGAAAGTTTGGAAGATAAAATGATGCCAAAAGTCAATGAAAAGACTGGTCTTATGACTGTCTTCTTAGACTACTTCACTTGAAGATGAAATCAGAAGATATTAACTGTCCTGTTCATTAGAGAACAGCAAAAATGATGTAGAAACACCCCTCTAATGCTTTCTTTGAACTTAACAATGTATCTTCACCAATGTACATTCCAGTCTTAGTTTGTAATCTAGTCCATAAACTTTGGTATTAATGCATGTCTGTATGTAATTGTGAGTTTTGTAAACAAGCACAGGTGTGATTTTCTTTGACATTATCTTGTACCCCTCAAAGTTTAAGATCTGAATAAACTAAATAACACACACACATATACACACACAGTCTTTATTTGCATATATAGACATTGCTATAAAGATGTACACACTGTTGTCATAAAGATCTGGTGTAAATATATATTTGAATACATTCAAATACATAACCTGTGCATGTATTCATATATATGTGCATATAATTTATTACACAGTAATAATCTATATTCTTTTAATATCTATATGCCTATATAGTTATAATAAAACTTTGACATTTAAGTCCTTTTGTCTCAGCTGCTAACACTCATGGCACTCTCTCCCTGAAAACCTGCTGGCTGACTGAACCAGCCAAGGGAACAGATAAGCAATCTTCATTCTTCTCCCTGTACTCCAATTTCAACTCCCTAGTGTCTTAGGCTTTCTATTGCTGTAAAGAGACACCATGGCAACTATTATAAGGAAAACATTTAATTGTAGTTGGCTTAGAGCTTCAGAGGTTTATTCCATTATCTTCATGGTGATATAAGGCAGGCATGGTACTAGAAGGAACTGAGAGTTCTACATCTTGATCTACAGGCAACAGAAAGTAAACTGTGTCCTACATTCAGCATAGCTTGAACATATGAGACCCCAAAGACTGCCCCATACAGTGACACACTTCTTCCCACAAGGCAACACTTACTCCAAAGAGGCCACACTTCCTAAAAATGCCATTCCCTATAGGCCAAACATTTAAAAACAGGAGTCTATGGGGGGCCATACCTTTCAAACCACCACACCCAGCCCTTTAGTAGGTAATCTGTGATGACCTGTCTTCCCTCTCTTCCTTCATTCCTTGAGGATTCTACAGATCTTTGTGGCAGACCTAGCTCTCTGCCCTCCTGTAGATCTTCTCACTTGTAGCCCATACCAATTCCATTATGTCAGCTTCCAACGGCTAGGAACAAGTGTTCCCCTTCTACCCAGTATCTACAGTGGCCATTCCTTGCAGTGACTTAGAAGCATTCCCTACCAGGTAACCCAGAGGCACTGCATGCTCCAGAGAGGAAAACAGAAACCAAAGAACAAAAGCCCATTCAACCAAATAAGACCATATAGTAACACCTGGAATTATGATCATCCCAAATTCAGATGCCTAAACACTAGCTTCAAAATAGAATCAGTAAGAGCCAGGGAAAAATTTCTGCATTAGAGCCCATCAACCCAACTACTGAGAAATGCAGTATAGCTGCAGCACAAGATAAGGACTCCAAAGTAGCTATTATGAATATGTACAAGGACCTTAAAGAGGATATGAATAAATCCATTCATGAAATCTCTTACTACACAAATAGTGAAACTAAATGAATAAAAATGTTCAAGACAAAAGAGAAAATAGAATCACTAAAGAAAACCCAAACTATGATAAAACAGGAAATGAAACAATCTAGGAAGTTGAACAGGTACATCAAAAACAAGCCCCTCCAATAGACTACAAGAGATGGAAGAGAGACTCTTGGGCACTGAAGCAAAGCTATAAAAATGGTTACCTCAGTCAAAGAAAATGTTAAATCTGAGAATAATCTCAAACAGAAAGCAAGCCACAAAACATCCACAGAATTTGGGATACCATGAAAAGACAAAATCTACAAACAACAGGTATGGAGGAAGGGGATGAAAACCAGGTCAAAAGTACAGAAAATATTTTCAACAAAATCATAGAAGAAAATTTCCCTAACCTAAAGAAGGAGTTTAATGCTAGTGTGCTCTACATACAGGCTTCTAGGCCAGCCAAGGTACATACTAAGACCCCTTGTCAAAAAAAACGAAACGAAACAAAACAAAACAAAACAAAAACCCAGAAAATTACCCCCAATCAAAGAAGCAAAACCAGAAAACAAATATCTAATTATGCAAGGGTCATCAAGATGACAAATTACTTTGGCAAAGCAAAAGAGATACATTGGGTAACTTGTAGAAAAAGGATAAATCAAGGTTATAATCAAGACCTCTCTCTTACATAATTTCAATCTTTTTCAAGTTTGCATTTTCTTATTGGTTTACTTTTATTGAAGTGTCTTTTAAAGACTGGCCTTTCCATTATCACCTGGAAATGAGAAAAATACATAATTTCATTAGTATCTTCCCAATCCTCACAACAGACGACTATATTATTGTCACATTAATTACAGATTAAGCAACTCAAGTTTCATGTAAGTTGTAGATTTCTTTTTTTTTTTTTCTTTTTTTTGGTTTTTCGAGACAGGGTTTCTCTGTGGCTTTGGAGCCTGTCCTGGAACTAGCTCTGTAGACCAGGCTGGTCTCGAACTCACAGAGATCTGCCTGCCTCTGCCTCCCGAATGCTGGGATTAAAGGCGTGCGCCACCACCGCCCGGCAGTTGTAGATTTCTTTTCCCTCCTTCACAGTGACACGAGAGAATACATTCAGTATTAGAAGATGTCAGAGAAAAATTCAGTATTTTGTCATGTGAACTTTACCAATGAGTTCTATGAACAGATTTATAGAGACAAAATCCTGACAATGGAATTCCCCTACTACTTTTCAGATGCCCTCAATTTCTTTGTCCATGCTTTGGATTTCTCATTTTTACTGCCATTCAAGGCGGAAATGTCCTAGTATTCACCCATTTTACTTGGTGTTTAGTTGGAAAAAGACAGGGCTGAACAACCCAGAGAATATATTCTTTAAAAGGGTCTCTAAGCACAGTTTGCTCACAGTCAGTGATGCACTTGAGCCAGCAAGTGTTTAATTTCTTACTTAATAAAATTACCAAAATGTGGATCTTAAAATAGAGAGGTATTTAAGAAATGCCTCTATGGGGAGTGATTGCTATCAACCGCACATAAAGCACAATTGGATATTGCAATAGTACTTACTGTAAAAGAGCATCTGTTCCTGGGCCTATTAATCCTCTTACTTATAAAAACCACCCATCCCTGAGTGCACAGAGGGAAAGAGGGCATGGAGTGCGATGCTGACAGCTGTAGGTCGGAAGGGGCCAGGGCCACTGAGAACATCCCTGAAAGCCACTTTAAGGCACTAAAGTCCAGCATCTGTTTGCTAATATTATTTTATCACTCTGGTAGGCCATGTCCAGTTTATTCAATCTAATGTAAGTAATGAACATGAATTCTTTAGGGCAGCTAAGGACATTTCCTAATGAATATAAGAACCTTAGAAAGGAAAATGATAATAATGGATGGAGCAATGTTCTTTGAATCACTAGACCAAATAAATTGGACATGACATAATAGCTTCTTGTTTTTGCCAGAGACTCACTCTGGCTCCTTAGAGAGAAATTCAATCATTTCTGTTTCGGTCAACTCTTTATCAGCTGCTTAAATTACTTGATGAATAGCTCTAGTGAATATCCTGGGGCCTGGAATTTTTATAAACAGCTTAGGGTGCTTGTCAGTGCAATAGAAGGGTTTAGAATATTTGGGTTGAGTATATTTTCCTTGCCAAATCTTGTATGCAAAATTACTTGTAATGAACTGATGGGCCTAATTGCTGTCTTTTGAGAGTTGCTTTCATTTACATCTTGGTATATTACAGTAAAACAGTTCAAAAGAACCACATTGAGGGTGAAACACTTTAAAATTAAATTCTACTAAGATTGATAGCTACTTTTGAAGTAGATGGTGCTGTTTTAAGATTGACATATATATATACACACACACATATATACATATATACATATATATATAATCTTTTAGCCTATAATTTTTAAAGTAAAAATATTCCTAGGAATTAGGCAGTGTTTATAGTAGCTGGAGTTCTCAATGATTTACATGTTGATAGATTTAATTTTCATAAAATACTAGTAAAGGACATGTAATTGATATTCTGTTTTATAGGTGGTGGAATCTTGACCTGGAGAAGTTTGGAAATCACAAAAGATCACAAAGCTGTAAATAAATAGTCTTAGAATTTTAACCAAACTCTCAGAATCTATGTTCTTCCCACCATGTTGCAATTCCCAAAAATTTATTTACAAGTTGGGATTTTTTTTAGTGTCACAGAGGAAATATTTGGAAATAAAGAGGACAATTTGACAATTACCCACATGTTACTAAATAGAGAAACTAGAACGGAAACTACTGATATTCAACATTACAGATCACAACCAATTAAAAATGCTTAATGCACATGGCCTCGTGCTGTTTTAGTTACAGTATGCAATGGGGGGTTTAACTAAGCAAGGTCAGAGAATAGCCCAGAAAACTGCAGACTCAATTCCAACTCTATTGAGAAGAAAGCTGTAATTCTGGTGTTGGATCTTAGGAAGAAGTGGGGCAGTGTTCTGCATTCAATACTGATACAAGATTACCCACTTCTGCTTCCAGTAAAGCAAGCACAGTGCTCCCTCCTGGTGAGGCTGGTACCTTATCCTAGGAAGCTGACACCTTCTTGTTAGCCTAAGGTCCTCTTGTGAGCTTTGCTATATCATCCTCACCCACCTAGGTATCAACTGTTTCAGCTTCTGCCCACTTACACTTTTTTTTTTCATATTTACTGTCCAGAATGAAGGCATTCAGAGATGATCCTGAGGTGAGCACCTGTACAGGTGGTTGCTTTAGAACTCACTGTCCCTCACTGATCCTAATAGCAGCCAAGATCTACAAAGCATCCTTAGACATTCCTCGGCTCAGTTTCTTCAGAAGAGACCTAAAGGACAATTTGGTATATCAACATATCACCAACAAATCATACCTTTTCACATATTGTCTTGTAAATTCTAGCCATATTAATACATTTTCTTAATTATATATTTTATCAGTAATACTAATAGCGAATACACTTGTTTACCTATATTTGTATCAACAATACTAATAGCTAATATTTTTTGTTTGTGTAGGTAGTATTTTTTAAACATGTAATTAAGACAAACTTATTAGCCAAAGTATTAATATTAAGTGATAAAATAAGGTAATATGAATTTAAATATCCTCAGCAATTTTTTAAGCCTTATACTTCTTATATAGAGATTTTTAAAAGTTTATATCTTTCTTTTTATGCTATTTCTATTTCTATTTTCTTATTTTAAATTTTTTATTTACTTTACATACCAACAACAGTTTCCCCTCACTCCCCTCCTTCTTCTCTCTCCCAAACCATCTCCCATCTGCTCCTCCAAAAGGGTAAGGCCTCCCATGGGGAGTTAACAAAGCCTGGTACATTAAGTTGAAGCAGGACCAAGTACAAAGATTTAAGACTTGTTTGTAGGTACATCTTTCTTTTTTCCTCCCTTCCTTCTTCCCTTCCTCCCTTTCTTTCTTCTTCTTTTATCTTTTATTTAGTTTTCATACATTATATTTTGTCCTATTGTCCCTCTTTCCCAGCTCCTCCAGATCCTTCCCACCTTACTGTAACCCATCCAACTTGATTTTCTCTCTCTCAGAACAAAAACAAGAAATAAGCAAACAACTAATAAGACAAAAATTAACCAAACCAAGCAAAAAAATAGCTTCCCCAACCCAAGATAAAACACATGTTGGCCAAGTACTCCTGGCTGTGGAGCTTGCCATAGAATAGGCTGATTAACCCAGCGACATTCTTTTTCTATTGGAGGACCGATTTTCCCTTTTCCAACAGCCATCAACTACAAATATATTCTTTGTTAGGGGTGGGGTTTGCTGTCCACTTTCTCTTTTCAGTGCTGAAATTTTGTCTGGTTTGAACCTGTGTACATTTTTGAATGCTATCAGTCTCTCTGAGTGCACATATGTATGTATTCTGTTTTGTCTGAAAGACACTGTTTCCTGGGAGTAATCTGACAACTCTCACTTTTATAATCTTTCCACTTCTTCTTGTACATATAGATCCCTGAGCCTTTAGGGAAGGGATCTGATGAAGTCATCAGATTTAAAGCTGAGTGCTCCAAAGTCTCTCGCTCTCTACATATTGTGGGTCTCTGTGTTAATTAGCAGGCATACATTTCATAGAAGAACAAAGTTGTTTGGAATTAAACTCATAAAAGACATAAATTATTCTCAACTGTTCCTTTCATTTCTTTATTTGGCTGTTAAAATAATCTATAATTGTAGGCTGTGATATGCCTTTCAGATTTTAAAAAAGGCTGATATAAATAATAGGGCACACATTCTAAAAGGGTTCTTTCCAGACCAGCAGTTCTCAACCCAATAAGAGGGTGTTGAACTACCCTTTCCCAAGGGTCCCCTAAGACCATCTGTAAAAAAGATAATTATATTATGATTCATAACAGTCACACAATTACAGTTATGAAGTAGCAATGAAATAATTTTATGATTGGGTGTCAGCACAGCATGAGGAGATGTATTAAGGAGTCTCAGCATTAGGATGGTTGGGGACCACTGCTCTAGATGGATATGTATTCTATATGTCTATTACCTTCACTTAGTGATGGCATGTCCCTGATTCACTAGAATTTGACTCACTACCAACTATGTTTTATTCCCACCATGCTCCGTTGACATTTTAATATGGTTGAGCTCTGCACTTATCCTCCCATAGGAAGGAGAAGGAAACTAACCTGGGAATAAAAGTGATTTGTGTTACCTGAGCTTTCAGAAAACCAAGATAGCCAGTCTCAGTGTTTCTTCTTTTTCTTAGATTTACTTCATTTGTTAGTTTTTGCCATGTTTTTAAGTGAAAGTTTTTATTCATTGATTTATTCTTTAATCTTTAATAGTTAGATTCCATGTCCAATATACCCTTTCATTTTTGTTACCAAGAAATTTATTTCATTAAAAAAATCTGAAGTTATTTTATGATATGTGAAAACTCTATTACTTACATTTTCCCACCTACTGATCTCCAGAAGTGTGCTGTGAATTGTCTTTTGTACTAAATTCTGGCTGAACTTTGGTTCTGAGTAGCGCAGGGACAGCTCTGTGCTACTCATTAGTGGAGTATTTTTAAGCCCATGGTGGCTGGTAAAAGAGAAGCTCATAAAATATTTATAAGCGGTAGAATAAACTGGATTAGGACTTGGGAGTGTGCCACAAAACTGTACCACAGCTTGAGATAAGTCACTTAACCCTCAACCCTCAATTTCTTCAGCGGCAGAAGGGATATGCTAGTATTTGTTTTCTGGAGTGCTTGTGAATTCGAAATACTGTCAGTCACTTGGTACATGATGCCACTTTTGGGGGATTCAGAACTACTGCTGTTTTTCTTAGTGGAACATGTTTCCCTTAAGAAATAGAAACTCTATTACCTAAGCAATGCATTTTGGGAAAAGGAGGCATTTGTTAATTTAGCTAACACATATACTTCATCACGGATTTGTTCATGATGCCACAGAACGACAGAAAAAAACAAAAGAGACTTTTATAACTCAGTATATTTAGGCTTTGACCTTTGGTGTCATCAACTATTCTCGTAGTTTCCCTAGAGACCCGGGCAGGCAGAAAAGGGAAGAGGTAAGATAGTGAGATTGTTTCTCTTCTCCATGTGGATTAATGAAACCCCTTTATTTTTACCCATTTCTTTGTGTGGCTCTAAAAGATTTCTCTCTGCATATTTTGCAAAAGTAAAGTTTGAAGATTACTAGTCTGTCTTTATCCTCATTTACAGAAAAAAAAAACATCTTATTTCTAAATCTGATTCTAAATAATGCAAGCTTGTGGTTTTAATTGCAGAGAGAATTGTATAGTTTAAAGAATAATCACATAAGATTTTGGACTAGTGTTTCTTCAACCTTCCCTGTGCATTGGAATCACCTTGAGAGATTTAGAAATCTTGATGCCCAGGTGGCTCCCAGACCAATTATATCAGGTCTCCACAGGTGATTCCGATGAGCAGCCGAAGTTGGAAACCACTGGCTTGGCAGGAGGGAGAGGTGACTTTGATTTAAATTGGGAAGGAAATGTGTATGGAGAAAGTAGGATTTGACAGATGGACTGAATGTTGATGGGAAAATATGGAGGCAGTTTTGTTGGTACAATGATATTAGTTCATGAAAATATGTAAGAGGAACAAGAGAGGGAGAGAAAATGAGAGAGGTAATTATGCGAGTATACATCAGTAATTTAAGAAGGCATTAAGAAATTATTTCCTAGAGGCATGCAGTTAGGTGGGTACGGAGATGGAGAGGATCTGGGGGTAGTTGGTGGAGGGGAAACTGATTAAAATGCATTGTATGAAAAAAATTAATATAAAACAAAAAATTTCTCTTTGTGATTTCATAATTTGACATTTGTGAAAATGTGACTAGTTAATCTCTAAGTATCTATTTCTTCACCTGCAAACTGGGAGATAAAGGAGACCATTGATAAAGTTTAATGCAGACTAAATGAGGAAACTCGTAAAAAGCATATTTTTCAGTATGTCTCCAGTGGGTGTGAATTAAAACGAGCAGCTGGATTATGAATACCCAGTGAGGAAGGGAGACAAGAGTGGGTAGCTGTTCCACATCCCATCAGAGCCTTAGCCATAGGAAGCCTTTAACCCTTATACCTCCTCTCTCATTCATGTTTTGTCCCCTATTTTCCCCTTTTAAAATAGATTTTTATTGAGCTATACATTTTTCACTGCTCCCCTCCCTACTTCTCCCCTCCCCCATTCAATCCTCCCCCAAGGTCCCCATGCTCCCAATTTACACCGGAGATCTTGTCTTTTTCTACTTCCCATGTAGATTAGATCTGTGTAAGTCTCTCTTAGTGTCCTCATTGTTGTCTAGGTTCTCTGGGATTGTGGTTTGTTGGCTGTTTTTCTTTGCTTTATGTTTAAAAACCACCTATGAGTGAGTACATATGATAGCGATCTCCCTTTCTTATTCTCTCATGAATTTATTACTTAATTATTGATATTCTTAGTCTGAAAACTGTGCAAACTGCCTTTTCCCCAACCAGTACCCAAGGGCCACTTTCTCTGCATCTTTTTAGGAACACACGTGAATCACATTGTGTGTTATTTTTCTGTAGTTAACACTAAGATGGTTATAAAATCATGTTACTGAAGCCAACTTCTCCTCTTAGTGAGAAACATAAATCCATGTGAAGACACTTCAACAGAAGACTCATGCAAAATAAAACAAACAAACAAGAGTAGAAAGAAGGGAAAACAGACACTGCATTGCACCTTCATCCAGCAGATGTGCAAAACACAACAAAGAAATGATATGACAACACAAACCATCCAAAATCTCTAAATCTCAGTCTCAGAAAATGAGACACGTTAAACAATGCTTTACCATTCTTGAATATCCAACCAAAGGATTCTAAAGCCTACCACAGAGGTACTAGCACATACATGTTTATTGCTCCGTTTATTTATAATACCTGTTTTTTAACATATTAAGAGAAAAAATTAAAATGACATATATGTGTACAGTAGAATATGTATGTGTATGTTTATATATATAGAGTAGAATGTTATTTAGTCACAAAGAAAAAATGAAATCAGAGCATTTATAGAAAAATGTTATGAAACAAATCATTATGTTAAGTGATTAAGCAAGACAGTAAAGCAAGTATTGCATGTTTCTTTTTGTATGTACAGTTTAGATTTCGATTTGCATGTATATGTGTGTATGTATTGGGGTCTGGGTCATGAAATTAGAATAGGAAAAATCTCCCTTCTTTTGTCTAAATAAATAGGAAGGCTTTAACTTGGAAATAGTAAAACTATATACATAAGAACAGTTATTTCCTCTACAACACTGGGGTACCCATATTTATCCTACAGTCCTATAATATCTGGTAGACTTTTTAAACTATTTATTTATTTATTTATTTATTTATTTATTTATTCATTCATTTATTTATTTATTTGGTTTTTCGAGACAGGGTTTCTCTGTAGCTTTGCAGCCTGTCCTAAAACTAGCTCTTGTAGCCCAGGCTGGCCTCGAACTCACAGAGATCTGCCTGCCTCTGCCTTCTGAGTGCTGGGATTAAAGGCGTGTGCCACTACCACCCAGCTTTATTTTTTTTCCTATGAATGTCTTTTTCATTTTCTTTTCATTCTTAAGCCTATGCACATTTTTAAACACCCTATAAACTGTTTAGAGGTTTTTGCATTCCATCTGGACCTATCTTTACTACATGTGTGTCTAGCCTTTTCTGATCATGTGAGCAGAATCTTAAACTGCTAAGTATCTTTGCTGGCTACTGTGGAGGCTGGCGCTACCCTTCTTCAGGTCTGTGAGAACAGCCTTAAACAAACTTATGCATTTAACATTCCCAGTTCTAGGAAAACCCACTCCCTAGCTGATCTGCTGATCTTTTCACTTAGCTGTTCCCTGTTTCTACTTAGTGTGTGGGTATAAGTGCTCTTCTGTATGGCAGAACCTCTTGGTCTCCTCTCTCTCTCTCTCTCTCTCTCTCTCTCTCTCTCTCTCTCTCTCTCTCTCTCTTTCTTTTCTTCTTCTTTTTTTTTTTTTCTGAGACAGGGTTTCTTTGTGTATTCCTGGCTGTCCTGGAACTTGCTGTGTAGACCAGGCTGTCCTGGAACTCACAGAGATCCTTATAGGAGCTGTTATCTATTTCTTTTTATTTTTTCAGCTTTATCAGTCCCTATGTGGAAATTTGCACTCCACATTGGAATGTCAAATGTAGAAAATTTTTGTTTGGGCTACCAACGAGCTTCCAAATCATGTTACAGAGGCTTATTATTACTTATGCATGCTCATTCTTATCTTATGCTTGTTCTATTAACTCTTATAACTTATTTTAACCTGTTTCTCTTCATCTGTGTTTTTCCTTGGGGGCTTTTTTACCTTTGTTTCATGCTGTATATCATACTCTTTGTCTGCCTGGCTGGTGGCTGTCTGTCTGGCTCTGGACATCTCTCTCTCTCTCTCTCTCTCTCTCTCTCTCTCTCTCTCTCTCTCTTCCTTCCTCCTCTCCTCTCATTCTCTTCTTCTAATTATTCTTTTTGCTCACCAGCCCTGCCTATCTCTCCACTGTCTAGCTATTGGCCACTCAGCTTTTTATTAGACCAATCAGGTGCCTTAGGCAGGCAAGGTAAAACAAATGCAATGCATATTTACTTCATTAAACAAATGCAACATGAACAAATACAGCATACTTTTACATTGGGAGGCAGAGGCAGGCGGATCTCTGTGAGTTCGAGGCCAGCCTGGTCTACAAGAGCTAGTTCCAGGACAGGAACCAAAAGCTATTGAGAAACCCTGTCTCAAAAATCCAAAAAAAAAATATCTGTAACATAAACAAATATAAAACACCTTTACATAGTTAAAGTAATAGTCCACAATAAGACAATGAGAAGGAAAGAAGAGATCTTAATAGGTAAGCAAAAAAAGAAAAGAGTAATATACATGTAGCATGAAATATGAGTGGAGTTAGGGATACAAGGGAAGGAGGTGGAAGAGAAGAATGAAGCAGAATAAAGAATATATGCAAATTCTGTGAATCCATTACTTTTAATTCTGGCTTGAAAGAATGTATTCCTTGTTGGAAGAGTATTGTCACAGACCATGATCAACTTACAGTAGCTTCCATCAAGAAGATTATTCCGTTGGGTACAGGTGTCTTCAGTAGGCAAGAAGGCATGCTTTGTTCTTAGAGCCGCTGAGCTCTGTGTGTAGATCTGTTGAAATCTCACATGCAAGGGACTTATGGAGGAAGGGGTGCATGCAACAAGCTGAGTTCTGCTTCACTTAACTCCTCCTTATTAAATGTTATCAGGATGCTTTCTTGTCTTTAACTCTGATGTAGACGATTTAATGAGACTTTGAAAACTGTTCTACAGGTCTCAAAATCATTCCTTATCCAGTTTGTTAATTCCATGGCCATCGTATGAAGAAGTCACTGTAATGCTTCATATCTTGAAGGCAGTGACTCACCCCTATAGATTATTTTTGAAGCGAATTTGTTTTGAACTTTACTGAAATATAAGCATTCAATATACTTTTGCCACTGCAAAATTGCCTTGAAATGGTATCAGGTGATTTTGTTGGGTCTAAGCACAGTATAACACACATATATGGATATGTCTCTCATGAATTAGCTCAATTTCTATAGAGTCAGGGATAACTTAAGATAGATTCATATTCTATTTCAGGATTTATTTTTAATCAGGTACCCTAGTCAGATTTTGTATTTACTAAACAGATTCCCATGGCACCATTTTTTATTTATTCATCATGAACCTTCCAAAGTTTAGTGCAACATTTTTTTTTTCCTCACGGTGAAGTCATTTAGTGAAAACACACTAAACCAAAACCTCTCATTTCAAGAAAGTTTGTTTGTGCTTGGGCAGAATGGCAGTGCTCCTCCTGGGAGTGCAGGGAGAAGCAGAAGCAAAAGACACTGCCCACTGGACACCTCTTGGGAAGCAAGGGATTTCTGCAGTCTGAGTGCAAACTTTTTATCTACTTCACAGCAATGCCGAACTATGATTGGCACATTTGAAAATTCATTAAGTAGTGATTAAGGAAGATGAATTTATTTCTATTTTCTCTGCTTTGGGATATTTTCCTGTAGTCTCCAAAAACTGGTGAAATGATTAATTTGGTCAATGTAATGAGACATATTTTCATTCTGACTCAGAAGCTGGTTCAAATAAGATAAGCTTCTTAGGTCTATTATGTGTTCTGCTCTAGGTATCTGGCTTTTGTTTATATCTCAGGCCCAGCCCCTGTGGAATTCATAGTTTGGAGAATTAAGTCCTGGATAAAAATACACTTTTAACATTTGTTTTTGATAAATGTGCTTTTCAAATATATTTCTGGTACCAATACAGTGATCAATAAATATTTGCTGAATAAGTCCTTGGGTATATTTGTTGATGCTGTTTTGTTTTGTGGGACAGGTTCTCACTATATTGTCTTTCTATAAGCCAGAATGTCATTCAGTTTACAGAGCTCGGCCTGCCGCTACCTCTTGAATGCTGGAATTCAAGGTAAAGAGTATGGTCTTTCAACTTTTCCCACAACAAAATGGAGCAGTATTCGTCAACTGCTATATGGAAAGCGATCACAAGATGGCGACAGAGTATTTGTCGTCCTGTCCTCCATCTCCACTACAAAGTGACAGAGGACCAGTTCCCTGAAACATTTATTTAGATTTATGCGTAACTGACTTAAAAGCAAATTGAAAAACTTAAATTTCAAACATTTTCTGGGCATCATCTTGCTCTAAAATATGAGAGAACATTGAGAAAGCGTGTTAGCAAACAAAAAGTGGATTAAGTCAGAAATGGATCCAAAGGTTTGTGTAGCAGCAGTCCAGCCAGCAAGCTGGTGGAGAGCGTCATCTTGCTTCGATGAATGAAAGGAAAAAAATAAAAGCACACATGTATGTACAGCCACAGATCTGTGTAGGTACTGATATGCATCCATGCTGTTTATACATGTTGTATTGTATGATGCTTGTCTCGTGTATGCGCTGCATAATCACACAATATGTGTTTTCTTCAGTGAAAGGAAGCTGCTCTGTTTTGGGCCTCAGTGCCACTCACACTCCTTCCTAGAATTTGCTCAGAAGTTCCACAATCCCAAAACCTGTCTAGATGACCTCTATTTCCTGCTTTATTGTTTGTGCCTTGCATGTTATTAGACAGTTTTAAGGAAGCTATACCTTCTCAGTGTACATACATAATTTTTTACCTGCGGGTGTCTTATTTGCCTTTAACTCCAATACGAAAAACTACAAACATGGATTTCAGACATTCCTAAGGAAGAGGACGTATGAGAAGAGAAAAAAAATGCATAAAGCCATCATTGTTTTTTCCTAGAAGTATGGGGAGAAGGTTTCATAGCCTCATATGTATTATATTATATATGATGTATATAAATAGAAACATACTTATAGTCTACCTGTAAAACCGAAATATGTATGCATATAAACTGCTATACTCTATGGTATGGTTCCACAGTTAACTTTTTCTGCTAATGATGAGATTAGTTATATTTAAGCAATAATAGTGATCACAATTTATCATTAGTTTACTAATATTAATAATAAATATTATCACTAAGCTGTTTTTATTCTATTAGGACACAGGTGGGAGAAACTTAAAAGATGAGACATTTAGATTGATAGCATTTTTCTTAGTCACTTTGTAAATCAACATTTGCTTCTTAGTTTCTGACATTCCCCTGTTCACTGCATCTATAAACCACATTGAAGAAAACTAGACTCAACACTAATCTTGCCATATGCTGGCTGGCATTCCCTCTTCAGCAAGGAGTTTAGATTTTAAATTTTTTAAACCCCCTGTTTACAAACCTTCTGCTTATTTTCAAATGTTGCAGCTATGCTAAAACCAGAGCCAAAAAGACTTAATTTTTGAGAACCAAATGCTCATGCTAAATCAGGATACGGTAGCTATCTTGGAGATAGATGGATTAATGGATATCTTTGTGAGAAGAACAGATTCATGGAGGAAAATGTGTTTTAAAATGTTATTGCTATATAAAATGTAGTTGTTATTTCTGTGGTAACAGTATCCAATATAATAATATATTTTATGGCAGAAAGATGGTCAAGGTCTCTTTTCTGTTATATACAGTGCACTGAGAAATACACAGGATGCACATGCAAGTGTGCACAGACACAGTGTTTTTTGACTTTAATAGTACTTAGTCACTTTGGAACTGGAGGAGAAACTCAGTTTGGAACTGGAGGAGAAACTATCGAGTATATATGTGTGGCACTTGGTTTAATCTCTAGTCTCTCTCTCTCTCTCTCTCTCTCTCTCTCTCTCTCTCTCTCTCTCTCTCTCACACACACACACACACACACACACATATTAAACAAACAAACAAAGAATCCCCAACCCCACACACAAATCAAAATGCAAAGTGCTTTAGGGAATTTAGAAGCAAGCAATTTTAACACATTCTGAGCAAACACAGAAAGTCTCCTGATGACTTCAAGTCAGAGAGGAGCTAGCCCATCAACTAGCTCCCAGCGTCCTAACTCTGCCACTTTCTTAGCTTTTCACGTATTTCCTTAGTCTTAAGAAATATCTGTGAGCTATTTGGCACAGAAAATGTGTGAGACATACAAACATTTTTTTCTAATCTCCTCAAAGGCTATCCTTGGTTTTCCTTGACCTATAGTAAAAGTTGTTTATTCCTCAAAATATCTTATATAGGTTTAAAAGTAATATTCACTCATATTTGGTTTCTAGCCATAAATAAAGGGCATTGAGCCTATAATTCGTGATCTTAGAGAAGCTAAATAAGAAGGAGAACCCAAAGAAAAACATATAGTCATCCTCCTGAATATTATCCTTCATCAGGCGATGAAAGGAGACAGAGACAGAGACCCACATTGGAGCACTGGACTGAAATCTCAAGGTCCAAATCAGGAGCAGAAGGAGAGAGAACAAGGAACTCAGGACCGCAAGGGTTGCACCCACACACTGAGACAATGGGGATGTTCTATCGGGAACTCACCGAGGCCAGCTGGCCTGGGTCTGAAAAAAGCCTGGGATAAAACCGGTCTCGCTGAACATAGCGGACAAGGAGGACTACTGAGAACTCAAGAACAATGGCAATGGGTTTTTGATCCTACTGGACGTATTGGCTTTGTGGGAGCCTAGGCAGTTTGGTTGCTCACCTTACTAGACCTGGATGGAGGTGGGTGGTCCTTGGACTTCCCACAGGGCAGGGAACCCTGATTGCTCTTTGGGCTGACGAGGGAGGGGAACTTGATTGGGGGAGGGGGAGGGAAGTGGGAGGTGGTGGTGGGGAAGAGACAGAAATCTTTAATAAATGAATAAAAAAATAAAATAGCACAAAAAGTAATATTCATATATCTATGAACACACATATATAGAACTTCCATTGTATGTGCATAAACCATTGAATTACTTGCAGAGCATTTTGAGTTGCCTCATATTTCATATAATTTCACTTATTCCTCCACAAACAATTGAATGCTCCGTACTTCTTTTATGCTTCCACATGTTTCCCACCGTGGAACATATGGAAGTGTTTTAGCCATTTCGTCAATGCTTTACGTTCTCTTTTGGAGTCTGTCTATTCATGAGTCAGGTATGACTTTAATGAGCCATTTTCCTAAATCTTCCAGCATAATGTGAATTTGACTCTTATTAGCATTTTCTTTTAGAGATATTCTTCCCAGAATTGAGCAGGAATGAATGATTTATAAAGTGTCTTTTCATTATGGTACTTTTTCTTCTTTGCATACACTCTTGGCTGGTTTTCTGATTAATACAATATTAGGTGCTGTGATGGGTTTTCTTGGTTGTCAACTTGACTTCAACTGGAATTAATTAAAACTCAAATGGCTCGGTACATCTGTGAGGGAGTTTTTTCTTAGCTAAATAAGTTGGAAGATTTGTCTTTAATCCAGATGATTTGAAGTGGGAAGATGTTTTAATCTGGACCACCCCTTCTGCAGGCAGCCTGTATAAAGGTCATAGAAGAAGGAAGCTTGCTCTTGTTCTCTCTGTCTGCTTGTTCCTTAGGTAGCAAGTCCGTTCCTTCAAGGGCATTACAGCCTAGTTCATGATTTTAGAATACACTGAAGACCAGCTGAGACATCCAGTCTCATGGATTGAACTACTGGATTCTTGGGTCTTCTGTTGTTAGACAGCCACTGTTGGACTAGGTGATACTTAATCTACAAGCCTGTAAATTATCAGTTCTGTCCTTTTAGTGAACTCGAAGTAATACAGTGCCCAGTAACCACTTACTGGATATTTGATTAATGTAGAAAAGAGCCATTTGCTAGGTTATTGAATTTTAGATTTTGAGATAAAACTGATTGTCACTTGCATATGTCATAGCCTTTCATTGTGTTTACAAAACTTCAAAGACATGAGTGTCACATATTTATTTCATATTTTCTCAGTGCCTTTCGGAGTTCCTTACACACAGAATGTATCATAATGCTACTTTTACAGTGTCTGAAATGGTATTTAAATGTTTGTTCTACATGTATTAATTATATTAAGTACTCTTAAAGCTGGGCACATGCTGTAAAATGCAGAAGATAATACACAGCTTGTAGGTTTCTTCTGAAGGTAGATATGTGTCAAAACTGTAAAAATATCTACCAAGTCATTTGTTGCTGCTAAGTAAACCACCTCTATAATTTATAGTAATATACATATAATTTGTATAATTTATAATTTATATGGCTTGCTGTAGTAGTTTGTTACTGCAAAAATTTATTTGGAGCTCACAGTTCTAGGGTGATAGGAGTCACCACCATCAGGGAATACAATAGCAGGTAGGCATGGTGCTAGAGCATCAGCTGAGAGCTCATATCCAGACTAATTAAAATCAAGAAGTAGAAAGAGAACATACTGGGAAATGTGTGGGTCTTTTGAAATCTCAAAGACAGCAACACACCTTATCCAGTAGGCAACAAATTCTATCTCTTCCCAAATTGTTCCATCAAATGGGGACCAAGTGTTCAAACATATAAACAAATGGGGGTCATTCTTATTCACTCCACCACAGTGGTACCAATGGAAACCATTTAATTGTGGTGTACTTGGTGTCTTAGTAATTAAAGATGTCAGGGATCTCAGATCAGAACAAAAAGTCAAGTGTGCACCCAGTCCTGAGAATAAGATACTACAAGGGTTCTTAACTCTCATTTCATAAGTAATGACTTTAAGAACAGCTCTGATGTGTCCAATCTGAAGCTGGTGCTCCTTACAGTTTGGTGACTAAGTCTTTAGAAAAAACCATCTGGAAAGCACATGAAGGTGGGTGGAAAGCTCTTAGGGTGGGTGAAGAAGAAGAAGATAATTATCATCACTTTGAGTCTTTCTTTGTTGCTGTTGCTTTTAGCACCCAGGAGTAAGTTTCCATTTATCTCACCTGCAATGACTTTCTCCTTCCTTATTATAACACAAAGGAAAGAGAGGGTGGGGACCCACCTGCACTCCAGCCAATCAATAATGATTTCTGTACCCAAGCACCAAAGTAGGATGTCCTAGTGCAGTTATTTCCATGATGTGACTAGAAATAGAGATAAAAGTCCCTACTATCAAAGGGGCACACAGATGTCCTTACATCAACAGAAGAAAGGAAGAAAAGATCCCATATAAGGCACCCAAATCAAATGCACCCTCTATCATCTATGGAGACAGAGACCCCAGTTTTAGGACCCTTCTCTAATCATAGAGTCCTTAAAGCTCACCAGTCAACATAATAAATTTTGCTTTTCCCTGAATATTTTTCTGCCTTTTAATCTTTAACTGATTGAGCAAAAGTAGCTATCACCCTAACTAGCTAGGTGAAAGATGTATTGCTTTCCTGACTGCCTCAGATGCTGTGCCGAAACACTATTCCCATACTCTTTTTGATTAAAGTACAAATTACTAAATCCAGCCTAGATCACAAGGAAAGGACATTTTGATTTCATTTGAGAATGGAAGTCACATTTCAAGAGGGTTTTGGGGAAGAAAGTTATTATTACAGTCAGTTTTTGTTGGAGGAGGGGCCGCTTACTTGTCCAGGCTGCACAGTTAGTTTAGACCCAAAATAATCACACAGGAATTGTATTAATTAAATCACTGCTTGGCCCATTAGTTCTAGCTTTTTATTGGCTAACACTTACATCTTAATTTAACCCATTTCTTTTAATCTGTGTATCGCCATTTGACTGGCTTACTGGCTAAAGTTTCGGCATGTCTGACTCTGGCGGCTCCATGGCTTCTCTCTAACTCCGCCTTCCTCCTCCTATGCTATAGGCCAAGCCAGTTCTTTATTCATTAACCAATAAAAGCAACACATAGACAGAAGGACCTCCCACACCAAGTTTCCAAAAAGGCAATATCTAAATAGAGCTTAGCATGTTCTGAAGTGACCAAACCAATTTTATCATTATTCAGAAGGGTGCTATATAATGCATATGTATGATTCTTCTTTTGCAGGATGAATAATGGGTCCTGAATTCGGTGTGCATTTTGAGGTCACCTCCTGAGACAGTGACACAAACAGCTGGTTTTTTTCTTTTTATTATTTTTTTATTTTGTTTATGTTTTGTTTTGAGACAGAAGCTCTCTATGTAGCTAAACATAGCCTGGAACTCACTAAGTAGACTAGGCTGACTTCAATCTTGTGATGATCCTCCTGCCTCTGCCTACTGAGTGCTGAGATTACAGCTGTGTATCATTGGAGATAACTGAATCTAAAATAGTTAGTTGAATGAATATGATCGCTTTGGTGATTCTAAGTTTTCTAAATATATATTTGATTTATTTTCAAACCTGAATGCCATCCAATACCTTTTCTTAGAGTCTGACCCGAAAGTTTGGCGTCTGTGCTCGTTACAGTCTGTGCAGATTCATGACCTTCATGGACAGTGAATGGAATGGCACCTATTTCTGGGATTCTGGGCTATGTGTCTTCCCACTTCATTGGCTGCTTTGTGAAGATCTCTTAACTTTTCTGGACTGGTAAGGAGAGAATATTCTTCTTCAGGCAAATTTGAAAAACATCTGATTGTAATTCCATCTTTGTTCATTTTTCTGTTCTGAACTTCAAACCCCAGTCTCTATGGATCAGTCTTTGTTCTTGGTTAGCTGTCTACCAAAACTACTTCTATGACCTCATCCAGTTCCAGGACCAAGAGAATCATCTGTCTGTTTGCATGACTGCCTATTGATTAAAGAATCATTGATTGATATCTAAAATTCTCAATACTGTACCTGTTGGTTTCGTGGGAGCCTAGGCAGTTTCGTGGAGGCTCACCTTACTAGACCTGGATGGAGGTGGGTGGCCCTTGGACTTCCCACAGGGCAGGGAACCATGAATGCTCTTTGGGCTGAAAAAGGAGGGGGAATTGAATGGGGGAGGGGGAGGGAAAGGGGAGGCGGCAGTGGGGAAGAGACAGAAATCTTTAATAAATAAATAAATAAATAAATAAATAAAAATTAAAAAAAATTCTCAATGGACATTGTTTGGTCAAACTCACCTACTTTGCACCACCACCTGCCTGCGTAAGAGCAGCTCTGAACTTATCATGTTCAGAGGCCTCCTAGTTCTCTTTCTGTATGTTGAACCACACCCAGAAGCTCTTCCTTCTTCATTATCCCTTTAGCTGTTCAGGTCGATCAGCTCATCTCTTCTGCCTCCTCTGTCTGCTATTGTCTGATGCAGATGGCAATATTCTTGCTATTGATTTTGAAATGAAAATTAATGTTCTTTTATAATTAGTGTTTTAAATCATGGGTTTTTGTGTTTTTACCATCTTTCCTGTATTCCAATTTTAATTATATTTTAAAATATGCACTAGTCTAGGACACTATTTCTTTATTCAAAGTCATCAAATTCTTGAAGTCAAAGCTTGTATAGTGGCTTTAAAGACCGTGGAAACACACATAGCTACAGCAGCAACTGACGTTCTTTTTAGTTTGTTCTGTTCTTGTCATGAGCTCTATGTTGGCAACTTCTTCCTGGATGTTGCATCGATTATTTCTTTACCTTCCAGGCAGCAAAACAAAAGTGACAAAATACCTGTTTCTCTGACCTGTAGGTCATTGTACAGATGTCACCTTTCTAGTGGGGTCTTTCTGGTCATCCTGCTTGCTTCAGTCCCAACTATTTCACTCTTCCTTATTTTTCCTCTGAGATCTATTGGTCTAACAGTACATTTTCTCTGTGTGACATGCTTATTTCACTTACTTGGTTCTGGTTCATTCCTTGACTTGAAAAGTAAGTGCTTCATAGCAAGGGTTTTTCTGTTTTCTTTATCCTCAAGAATTTCTACATAGGGCTGATCTCAGCTACATGGAAAGTAATTTTAAAATAATTAATTTAAATAAATAATTTAAATAAATAATTTAAAATAAAAGTAATTTTAAATAAAGGAATGAAAATGTTTGATAAATATGAAATAGTATATCCAAGTGCAATTAATTTATCATCCAAAAATGCATTTATAAAATTAATCCCAAGAAAAGCACACACATATGATGGAGGAAGGTCTTTGGTTAATTAATAAAGAAACTGCTTGGCCTGATAGGTTAGAACATAGGTGGGTGGTTAAACAGAACAGAATGCTGGGAGGAAGAGGAAGTGAGCTCAGACGCCATGCTTCCCTCTCCCAAGCAGATGCGATGAAGCTCCGACCCAGGATGGACGTAGGCTAGAATCTTCCTGGTAATCGCACCTCATGGGGCTACACACATTAATAGAAATGGGCCAAGCAGTGTTTATATGAATACAGTTTGTGTGTTGTTATTTTGGCTCCAGGTGGCCGGGAGCCTGGTGGCAGGAACGCAGCCCACAGCTCTTTCAACACACATAGTGTTCTTTGTTTCCCATAAGTTAGATTTGCTGAGGATTCTATTTCACTTTATTTTGCTTCTTTCAGCCTCTTGATGTGCTACTAGTATCCTATTAACTCCTTAGTAATCATTTTCCAGTACAAACATATAAATTAGAAGTCATTTTAGGTTTTAAGAATCTTGTTCAATTAGTATCTTCCTGTAAGATGCATTACTGATAAAAACAAAAATTCCTGGTATTGTTTTAGGATATATTAATGTATATTTTTTAAAGTTTTATTTTTTATTCATGTGTGTGCATGAATTTGTAGGTGCGTTTATGTCTGTGTATGTCACATGTATATCGGTGCCTGAGGAGGCCAGAAAAAATTTGGATCCCCTGGAACTAGAGTTATTGATGTGGGTACCCAGAATTAAACTCAGGTTTTCCAGAAGAGCAGCAAGTGTTTGTAACCAATGATTCATATCTCTAGATGCCTTAATATGTATTTTTAAAATAAAACCTTCCAAATTAAATTCAACAAAATGTAGGAATGTTTAGTGATCTCAGTTGAAAAACAATTTGAGAGTAAGGTAGGTTAGAGTTTCAGGCCAAATAAACAAGTATAAACATTCCAGTCTTCTTAATATTTTTAGTGCAGAAAAAGAGATAGTTAAGTGCCAATTGATTCTCCTGCTTAAAAATAAGACCAAGAATATGACTTGGCAATTATCTAAACTTATAGTGTTAACTGTTGGGAATTGTGTGCATCATAAATATTCAAATGATAATAAGTCCTTGTGATTATTTATTTCAAAGTATATATGAGTAAATGTTAACACTGTATTTATACAGAGCTTTGAAAAAATAAGATACTTGGATTCTGTGGATTTTTGTATAAACTATTATACAACCAAAACAGAAGACAGAAACAGAACAAAAATTATTATTCAAACAAAAACAGAAAACAGCATATGCTTTATTTTAAGGATAAACTTCTTTGGTCTATATGAGAGCAATGGATTTGGTTGTTTAACTTTCCTAATTCTTATTTCCTAAATTTGAAGCACTAAAAATATGATTAAATTTTATTGTAATTTAGATATAATAGGCTAAATAATTAGGAATATTGAGAACTGGGTAAACACTCATAGATTGCCTAATGTTTAACCACAAAACTAGCATTACAGGATTACATATGCATATTTTATGTAGTTATTTTCATCATACTTAATCCTTCATAAAAGAAGTCTCTTGAAGACTCTGGAAGTAAACCAAACTTACAAGGTGCAGGAAGCTCCTGAAACTTTCAAGACTCCCTAAATCCCCTCCTCAAGATTACATAAGTGGGAGCTATTACTGAGGACAAGAGAAAGGCTCCTACCATTTAATTTTCTTACAACTCATGTTAGGAACTGTTGACCAAGCACCATTCTGTTGACAGAGGTTTCAGTCCCACCCAGTCCTGTAGTTGCTCAGTCCTAAAGAAACACATAGAGGTCTACATTAAGTATAAACTGGTTGGCCTAATAGCTCAGGCTTCTTATTAACTCTTATAACGTATATTAGCCCATGGTTTTTGTCTGTGTTAGACATGTGGTTTGATACCTTTTTGGTGAGCCACTCACATCTTGCTTCCTCTGCAGCTGGTTCATGAGTGCAGACTGAGCTTTCCTCGTCCAGAATTCTCTTTGCTTTGCCTCTACTTCTTGTCTGGTCACCCCACCTATACTTCCTGCCTGGCTAATGGCCAATCAGTGTTTATTTAAAACGCAAGTGACAGGGTACAGACCATTGTCCCACAGCAAGGAACTACAGGGATAACTTTCATGACTTGTCATCCACTCTGGGGTGAGCTTTTCTGTGATGTGCCTGTTTTTGGGTCTTCATGTTATTTATATAAGTAAAATATTCTTTCATCTTTCTATAGGAATGTGTATTTACATACAACCTCACAGTACTAGAGTTCTTCAGAACAATTCTACATTCTTTTAAATGTAGGGTTTATATTAGAGAGACCGAGAGTGAATTTAAGCTCTCATTAGTCCCGAGTTCTTGAAAAGTTAAAACCCACTCCATGTTTATTTTTCCTCATGGCATTATAGGTGGAGGTTTGGAGCTTAGTAAACATTTTGCCACGGCATATCACAGTAGGAAAGTAATACACAATGCTTGTTGTTCTTAACATTTTTGTTTTATTTTTCTTTAGATCTCTAGTACTCATTGCCTTTAATTTGGGTACTCTGGCTTTATATCCCCCCAAATATTTGTATCAAACCCAATGATTGTATTTATTTTAATATAGTACTCATACTTACTCATGTTTAACCTTAATATATATTTTATCCATTCCTTCTCTCCTATTTAGCACTTTTATTTAAGTATGACACACTCAAAATTTCCTTGCTATTCTAGTTGCCGTGACAAAATACTTGTCAAAAACACTTAAGTAAATGAATTTATTTTTGTCTGCTAGTTCACATACAATACATTACAATAGGGAAGGCATGGTAGCAGGATTGTAGTACAACCCATCCCAATAGGGAAGGTATGGTGACCGGTATGAGGTACAGTCCATCATGGTAGAGAAGCTGGGGTGACAAGGGCCTGAGGCTGTTAGTTATATTACATTCTAAATCAGGAAGCAGAAAGAAAGTTGAATGCTGGGTCTTCATCTGGCTCTCTCCCTTTTATTTAGTCCTGACACAGCAGATAAAATGGTGCCATTGACTATTAGGATGGTTCTTCCTACTTCAGATTATCTGATCTAGAGTCCACATCATAGACATCCCTGGAGGTGTGTCTCCAAGTGATTCTGTCTTTTGTTAAGTTGACAATATTAATGCTCATGTGCACTATAAGATTCACATTGTAAAAGTACAGCTCAAAAACAAGAGTGAATTTATACAACAGCATAATCTTTATTGAAACCATTTCCATTTAGCTCCCTTGTGCCTGTTTATAGTTAACCATGTCTTCCACATATGGTACATTTTTTCACAGGTAATCACATTTATCTTCAGTTTCAGGATTGCCTGTAACCTTTTAAAGGAGGAGACACTGAGAAAGAAACCATTATTTAAAAAGAAGACCGAAGTCATCCAGCACATCGATTACTTAATATTAATGCTCTGGCAGTGCTAAATCTTTGGGTATCTGATGCCTGACTTTTTTTTGATCATATCTGATACATACCTGTAGCTCTGAGCCTGGGATAATACTCTAAGTTACCACTGAAGGAAGTGGTCTACACAGAGATTATCTTTGTATGAATTGATAAGGAGGTATTATGAAAAATGGAAAATAAACTAGGCTCTAGCCTCTGTCACTTATAGATTAAATGATTTTGGATGATAATCCTAAACTTATCTTCTCATTTTTAAACCAAGAATAATATTTGCTTTCTTCTTGATAATTTATGGCATTATCATAATAGCAAAGAAACTTCGATGAAATGCTTTGTAAAAAGTGCTGCATGCAGAGGAGTTTTTCCGCTCATCATTAATAAGGACCAAATGTGTTTACAGTTAACTCATTTTATCAATGCTCCAAAACTGAGTTGATGAATTAATACAGTGTTTTTATCTGTGTGTTTATAGACTCTGATTCATTAGGTCCATGACTGAAAGTAATTAACATCCATCTGAATTTCATTTTCTCATCACTTGAGTGACTGAAATCTTAATATTAGTAGCGCATGCAGAGAGTTTATGGAAATTTTAATATAAGTCCATCTTTTTAAGTCTCAGAAATCTAATGCTTGACTTTCCTTGATGAAATTTTCTGAGAACTTTCATCTTTCCACTTGAGGGAGAATTTTAAGTTGCTAGTGGCACTTGGCAGGAAGCATTCTACACAATGAGATTATAGTTTTGCTCTCTGTCAAGGTTAAAAGCTCAATACTTCCTCATCATATCAGGCAGAAGCAAGCTATTCGGATTGTCTTTAAGTGGAAAGAAATGGAATGGGGAGTTTATGAAATTCTGTTCCAGTTCTCAGACATCTTTTCTGTCACATTCTTCTGCTTTTGAATGGAACCATTATTGATAAAGCCATGTGAGCCTTGCATTACAGTTTTCTTTACCTTGTGCATAGCAGAGAAAAGATTCATTAACGGCATGGATCACAGAACTTAAGAGGATTGAACATTTTTAGATTTAAAGTTCCATTATTTCCTACCAGGGTGTCATACTTAGTGGGCATGTAGTCTTGGTATTGTTTGCAAAGAAAACACTCTCTTGAAAGAGCAAAATTTGACAGTGTTGGGTAACATAATTAAAACAGGAGGATCAAGTAGGAAGGGGAAGGAAAGATGAGATTGAGGGACAGAAAGAGGGAAGAGACAGCTATAATTGAAGGGCATTTGTGGGGCAGGATAAAAATCTAATGCTGTGAAAGCTTCCTATAACATATGAAGTGATCCTAATGAAGTCTCCAAATAATGAGGGACATAGAACACCAACTGTCATATGTCACTAAACAAAGCTCCCAATTCTGGGACTGAGTTTCATCTGATTGAATTGTTGGCCATAAGAGTCCTATGGAAATCTTTAAACAACCCAGGCTGTTGCCAAGACAAGACATTGCTCTCCACAAACAGACAGCAAGGCTCCATTGCTGAATGAAGATAGCTTACCCACAACTCATTGAACATGGAGAGATTGAACTTGTGCTGACTTAGAACCTTCACCACATGTTCTAAAGTTTCTGACATGGAAAGGTACCCTACAAACTACCAAAAGAGAATGGTTGACATCAACTCAACCACAAAACCTTTTATATACAGTTTGTTCTGCTTGTGGTAGTAGCCAACTGATGTCTGATTTTACTTAAGCCCCAATCCATGTGATGGAGCCCATATCCAGCACTGATTGGGTGACCAAGATTCAGAGACTAGATAGCCTAAAGACTTAGAGTTAAACCAAATACTACTATTCCTTTAAAGTAACAATAATGTAATTCCTAATGATATTCTGCTATGCTCATAGATTGGTGCCCCAATTCAGCCATCATCAGAAAGGCTTCCTCTCTCAGCAGATGGAAACATACAGAAATCCACAGTTAGACACTGCACAGAGAGACCCTGAAACACACAGGAGATGTCTCCTTCAAATCCCTCCCCGTGGAGCTCAGTGAACCCCATGGAAAAGGGGGCAGAAGGAGTGGGGGAGACAGATGATATAGAGGATGCTAGGAAAACAAGGTTCTCTAAAGCAACTGAGTCACACAGAAACTGAAGAAGAAAGCACAGGGCAAACACAGGTCTGTGTCAGGTCCTCTGCAGGTATGTTACAGCTTTCGGTTCAATATATTCATGGAAGTCCTTAGTGTGTGACCAAGGGGATCTCTGATTCTTGTGCATGTCCCTGTCTAGCCTTAATGTGATCATATTCTGTTTTATCTTATTGTATTTTATTTTGTCACGTTTGGTTGTTATGTCTTATAAGTCTGTTGTCTTCCAATGAGAGACAGGGAGTGACCTGGAGGGGAGTCGAGGTGGAGAGGAACTGGGAAGAGTAGGAGGGGAAACTATAATCAGGATGTATATATTGTCTGAGAAAAGAGTCTATTTTCAATAAAAGGGGAAAACAAAACAAACAAAACCCCAAATAAAAGTTTAAAAGATGATAACAAGCCTTGTCTCTTTATTCATCCATTAAGCTAAACTGTGAGAGCAAGCATGGTGGCACATGATTCCAAACTCAACTATTGGAAAGAGGGTCAAGAAATGAAGGTCATCTCAGGACACAGAAGACTTTATCTCAAATAATCAAAGTAAGAAAAGGGAGCAGCTGAGCATGACCTGTAATCCCAGAACTCAGGGAAAATTGTGAGGTGGCAAGAGAGTTGGGAATTCAAGTTCAGTTTCAGGTTCGAGGAAAGTTTGATACTTACCTGGGCTACATGAGATCCAGTCACCAAACCAGGGCAAAACCAAACCTTGAAAAACAATTTGTAATAGTAATAGATTTTTTTCTCTCTTTTCTTTGTTCACTGATATATTAAGAAAAGCTTCCAGATGTGATGGTTCATGCCTATTGGCCCAACGCCGAGAACTTGTGAGGTAGGAGGATTAATAATTGATGAACAATATGGGCTACATTGGGAGACTCTGTCCTAAAAAAACTAAATAAAGATAAAAGTTTGAATCTACCCCCGCCAAAAGGATTTTCTGGGTGTGTTGGCACATTTAATCTCTGTACTCAGGAGGAAGCAAATGCAGGCAGATCTCTGTGAGTGTGAGGCCAGGTTGGTCTCCATAATGAGTTCCCGGCAGTCTGGTTGGGGGCAGTGAGAGGCAGAGAGAGAGAGAGAGAGAGAGAGAGAGAGAGCGAGCGAGCAAAAGAGAGACAGAGCAAGAAAGAGAGAGATTCATTTTTTAGGATTTCTTATCCATGTATAAATATATTTTCAGCTGATTGTAATTGTATTCATTGGTTTTTAAAATATAAGTTTATAAATAAAATATAAATCATTTTCTATCATTCTCAAGAATCTAATTATCATATTCTTGGTTTCATAGAAGATGTGATCTAATATTGTTGTCCTGTTGTCTACTTTTCTGAATTTGATTTGATGTCTTATGCTGTAAGATTAAACTCCCACTGTTTAAAAAATCATCATTATTATTGGGACAAAAAGCATTGATACTCATGGTCTCTTCTTCTTGGAATGTTCATTATCCTAATCATGTCATAGCTGGTGCCGCAATTCATTTACCCAGGAAGAAAACTCTGAGGTAAAATTCAGGATTTAGAGAGCCTATTAGGAAGCGCTTTCAGAGTCAGTGTTATGCAAGGAAGGAAATCAAGATTATGTAAGGAAAAAGATAAGCTATAAAACAGAACAATAAGGGATTTAGGTAGCTCCATGGGCTCTTTGAAATTGGACTGGTACTTAAAAATTGTCTGGAGTTGATGGAGGGTATCAAATGTTTGCTCTTCATCATTAATTGTTATCGAATGCAAAATACTCTGGAAGGGGTGTGAACTTTCATGATTTTAACATTTATTTTATTTGTTTGAGAATTTTATATTTTATAATCTTCACCCCTCAACTTCATATGTACTATTTATGGAGCAAATGTGGTCACTCTGTGTGTGTGTGTGTTTATCTAAAGTGTGAAGTCATACCTAGGACCTTCTACATACTAGCCAAATGTTTTTCCTATGACTAACATCCTCTGTTTGTGGAATTTTGTGTAGTTTTCAGTGTAGGAGTTTTAAAGTTCATACAGCATAGTGGAGACTCAACACATCCCACACTGAGTCCCTCACTGTATTTCACAGATAGCAATGTGAGTAGCGTATGTGGAAGCAAGCATGTGATTGCATATTCAACCTAGAACAGGGGGATGATGAGTGTCTTGAAGAGCATGCGTCAAATAGCCTGAAGAATTACCCTTACCTCCTACCTCCTGAAGATCCACTCCCCTTGTCCACAATGTGGACAGGCTTCAATCACTTGGGATCTTGGAAACCCAAACTAGAGCAGTAATTAATAACTGTAGGATCTTTTTAATTGTTCGCAGATACTTTTTTTTTCTGATTTACTTAAAAACACTATTGTGGTTGAATGTGAAATGTATCCTGTACACTCAAGCATTTGAAAACTTGAACCATAGTTGGTGCTGTTTTGGTTCTGGAATCTTTAGGAGTTCACTGCTTGTTTGTTTTTTTCTTTTTCTTTCTTTCTTTCTTTCTTTCTTTCTTTCTTTCTTTCTTTCTTTCTTTCTTTTTTTTTTCTTTAAGTAAAATTAAATATCTTGGCACCAGTTTCCATTCACCCTCAGCTTCCTATTTTGCTAGGCTGTGAAGAGGTGAGGAATCTCAGCTACCTACTGTGTCATCATGGACCCGCTCACTGTTATGCCTTCTCCTGCACAGCAGACTATACCGTTTCCGAGCTTGTACCCACATCCCCACCTCTTCCCTTAAGCTACTGACTCTAAAGTGTTCTGTGATGACAACCAGTGAAGTACATAGTGCAGCCTTATTTATTTTGGAAGGGCAGGGGTAGATTGACAAAGCTAAGCCTGGAGCACAATTCCAGTCTAGACACTAGTCTGTGACTGCCTCTCTTTCTCATCAGCTCCTGTCCAGCTATGCCTCTGCTGTGCTGGTCTTTGATGTTTATTCAGCAAGGCTATATGTTTAAGATATTTGTTTCTTATATTTTCTTCTAAATTCTCAAACTCCTGTAAGTCAAAAATGTTCTCTTAACTGAATTAAAACACCCACAATTCTTCTCTCATTTGTGTTTAACTAGTAATCAAAAGATTCACCTTTATATCAACTGTATGTCCTGAGTAAAGCCCCATTTAATAGTCACATTTGTGTCCAGCCTTCAGTTTGGAGGGTCCTCATGCTCACACATGCACTTCTCATCATTTGTGAAGGATCATGTAGGCAGGCATCCCTCTCTAAGCAGCCTGTGGGCACAGGATCCAAGGCACTCAAGCACATGGTTTACACACTATCTTGATCCACTTGCCTACACGTCCCATATATAGCAAATGTTCTAAATCGGGCTGTATTGTTGGAAATAACCTGGAGAATTCCAGACTTCTTAGCCTTGTCTCAGAGTTCTGAGTCTTTCCATTATATGGAAACAAAAATCTGTCTTTATTTCAGCACCAGAAGTTTTAATGGAGAACTACCAGGGCAAGGCCATCCCTGCATGGAAAGGCCTCGTTCCTAGGGGCCTAGGGGCTAGATTTAACTTATTTATTTAAAAACAATCCATGGAAACATTAATTCATGCTCAGAGAGAAACATGCTGATTAAAATTAAAAAGTGAAGAGAATCATTGTGTTCTTGTTCAACAGGTCTGTTATATATAGACCTGCTTCATTCTTTCGTTTGCTCTCCACATGTGGACACGGGAAGCATCTAATTCTGATTCTATGGTATCAAAATGAATGATCTGATAAAATAACTGGTCCTAAGTTAGAATCGGATCAAGTCCATAGTTAATTACACTTTCCACCTAGGCCAATACCTTATCTGTCTTCCAACTTCAATTTTTGTTCCTCCGGACATTGAGTTAAGACACATTCCTATAGATCAGGGACAGGCCCTAAAGGTTAGAGCATTAAAAAAACCCTAAAGCTCTGCACTCTTTTCATTCTAATGGCAACACATGCGTTCAAGCTTTTCTAATGGTGGCTTTAATTAATTTGCTTTTAAATAAGAACATAGGTACTTCCAATAATACTAAGGCCCAAAAAGCAAACAGAATCAATTGAATTACTTTTACTTCATGAGCAACAACTGTGAAGAGTTTGGTTTGCACCTTTGCAGTGTGTGTGTGTGTGTGTTGTGGATTTATTCATGTGAATATATTTAGAATCTTCTACTATTCTGCAATTATTGTCTCTCCGAATAGAACCTGGATCTTTTCCATGTGAAAACATAGTTTCTGCTCTCTAGATCCCCCGGCTGCAGGATGACTGCTCTTTCTTCTTTCCTTTCAAAGCTTTCTCTGCCAAGATTGGCCTTGTTTGTATTCATCCTGTTTACTTGTCCAACCATCCAGGGAAGAGTGTGGTCAAAGGTGAGGTGGTACAGGTGCCACTGTTTGCATTACTCATAGTTCCCTGAAGGGATGTTGCTTCTTGTCCTTTGATCTCTTATTGTAGAGTGAAAATAATCCTTCCTGTGACAGATGGATCACATATATTATTATAGAGTATGCTGTAAAACAAACATGAACATTTTTCTTTTTAATTATTGATCATAGAGGCATTCCAACCTCTGGACACTTGTCCAGTGATCAGAATATGAAACTGTTTAGTGGCTAATTCATTTTATTTCTTAGCAAAACTAGCTGTTTCTACTGTGCTATATAGCTTGAAATCACACCCAAATTTAACCAAAATATTTACATCTTATGAACATTTATCAGGTACTGTATGTAAATTGATGCTCAGTTGACATTCAGCTCTTCTCATATCCCAAGTCATAGCAGAGTTGCCTCTTCACTTATCTTGAGAAATTCCGACTAGAAGGTATTTTTCTCATTTCCTTACATACACAAATATTAATCTCTCTCACACACATATACACCCTCATATTCATTTATATAAATCACCATTTCCTCAAGTTAAACCAATATTAAATTTTCTCAAAAGATCTATATTTAGGTAATTAATAAGGAACCACACATTTTAATCCATCTTGAGAAGAATAAGACTTTATAATTTCAGTGTCTGTTCTACACTAATAGGGGAAAGGGGCTTATAACATTTCATTTAACATATTTATTTATTTATTTATGGGGAAAGGGTACACATGTGCCATGGTGCATGTGTGAAGATCAGAGGACAGCTTAATGTGTTGCTTCTATCAACACTCCGGGGACTCAAATTCAGCCTGGCAGGCTCAGCAGCAGCAGCAGCCTTGCTACCTGCGCCATCTCACAGACCTGGAATGACCCTTTCCTGATTTGTTTCTTTTCAGCTATGACTTTGTAAATTTAATCTTTCTGACATATACTTCTGTATATTGAAAATGTAATCTTAGAATTTTAATTCTGTAAAAGCTCCCCCAGGTTAATTTTAGAATACACTCTGCTTTTGGAAAAAGAAATAAAAATAACTTCCAGATGTACAATTCCTTCATCATCTTAGAAAAGAGAATGATGAATTCTTTATTGTTGGTAACATAACCAGACTGGCTACTTTTCAAATGGAAACATGAATAATCCTAACAACTTTGTTCCTCAGAAATATTTAGTTCTTCTCAACATATGTCTCAATCAGACTTTTCATCACTCTGACAAATCCCGGAAGAGTCGAATGGAGGAAGGATTTATGTTGGCACAGTTGCTGGTTCCATGGCTATGAGCCTGAGATAATGAGGCAGAGCATCATGGAATCAAGTCGTGGAGGAGGACAACTGACTTCCTCATTATAACTAGAAAGCAGAGAAAAGCAGCGAAGAGCTATGTGTCAGGTGTACACCTACAGACACACCCTCATTGACCTTCTCTCAGCTAGGTCACGCCTCCTCATAGACCGTTCAGTATGAAACTGTAAATGGATTAGTCAATTGATAAATACACCATTTTCATGGTCCAGTCACCAATCAATACCACAGTGGCTTGGAATCAAGCCTTTATTCAATACATGAGAATTTGAGGAGACATATCACGTCTAAGCTTAATGATGCTCAATCACATCAGAGTCTGATTAGAAATGCATTATCATTTGTATTGGGGGGCCATTTCTTCCAGGAGTTCATGCTAGTGATAATTTGTGTTTTGACATTCATATTTGTCAAGGTCTATGTAATAATTATGTAGGCTTTATGAATCAGATGATCTCTGCAGCAAGTAGTCAGCTTTGTAATTTTAGGGGGATAGCAGCCATAGGCAGTGACCAAAAAAGTGAGTATAGTTCCTGTAAAAAGAAACCTGTTTCTGTAAACAGTCAATAGTTTTGCAGAGGCCTGTACTAGCTCAAAGTTATCCACAGTAGCTTTTCTATGGACTGTTTATTTGGGTTGACCTGGTCCACAGGGCATAGCATGTAATATAGTTTGAACTTTTGTTTATTTGTTAGCTCCTGGAAACTTTGCCACTTGTGTTTATGTTAAATTACATTTTCCTTGAAACAAAAAAACAAATTCTGGTTTTGATGTCACTCTTGGAACTATATTCAAAATGAAACAGGTGTCATGTTATCATTTATTTAGCAACTGTAGTGGAGTAGTCTCTTTAAACCTGATGTAATTACTGCCCCATTTTCTTTATTTCCTTTATTAATGCAATATTCAAGTTATGCTTGTCTTAAAAGGACAATAAATATTATATCTTTAACATTTATAGAAAATTTCACATTGAAAACATACTTATTTAGTGATAATTTTTCCATTTTATTTCAAATAACATAAAAACGATATTTGGAAAAAACTAATGTATGTCTGTCTAAAGTTCTGTATATTTATATCAAAAGCATCACTAAAATGTAATGATATATTACCACAATATGCAATGGAATGGTTTGGGGAAATATTTGATGGAGGAAGGTCATTGGTTAATTAATAAAGAAACTGCTTGGCCTCATAGGTTAAAACATAGGTGGGAGGAGTAAACAGAACAGAATGCTAGGAGGAAGAGGAAGTGAGCTCAGACTCGACAGCTCTGCTCTCTGGAGGAGAGGCCATGCTCCCCACTCCTGGGCAGATGCCATGAAGCAAGCTGCCAGGTCATACATGCTGAATCTTTCCCGGTAAAACTGATGCTACACAGATTAATAGAGATGGGTTGATCGGGATATTAGAATTAGCCGGTAAGGGCTGGAGCTAATGGGCCAAGCAGTGTTTAAAAGAATACAATTTATGTGTTGTTATTTTGGGTAAAGCTAGCCGGTGGTGGGAGCTGGGTGGCAGAATGCAACCTGCAGCTCCTACTACAAATATTGACCAATGGGTGAAAAATATTTGCAAGCCAATAAATGTAATTAAAATATTTTGACTACATTTCTAGTTTTCTTCAACTGATAATAGACATAAAACTTTAAAATTATGAGATATAGCCTTTCTTTATTTCTTTGCTATGCATTATAGACTCTCTATCTTCTTAAAACCTGAACTGTATGATTTTTCCATACTACATAATCCCTCTCACTTAGTTTATTTTAAAGTGGTTGTGCATATTAGCCATTGAATTTCCTTTTTATACCTACCTATTGACTATTTAAGAAGATCTAAATCGTGTGGCAATCATTGTGGTAAGTGGTATAAGCTATCCAATAAAGGACAAATGCATGTTTTCTTTCATATAATAATAGTTAATAATGATCGTCACCCTAACAGAATGTACAGCTGTCTAGGTGACAAGCTTTCAGGCAGACCTGTGAGCGATTAATTATATTTGGTTAATTGAGATGGAAAGAATCATTGTAACTGTTGGACTAAATGCTGTAGTTGACTTTCTGCTGCTATAAGAAACACTCTGAACAAGAGAGCAACTTGGGGACAAAATGATTTATTTCACGTTACAGGTTTTAGTCCATCATTGAGGAAGCCAAAGCAGGAATTCAAGGAAGGAGTTTGAAGTGGAAACCACAGAGGAACACTGCTTCCTGCCTTGTTCTGAGGCATGCTTTCAGCCACTTTTCTTATACATTGCTGACCTGCCTGCCTGTGGATGGGGCTGCCAGCAGTGACTTGGGTATTCCCACATTAATTAGCAATCAAGACAGATTCACACACCGAGCTGATGGAGGCAAATCTTCAATTGAGGTTGTCTCTTTCCACGTATGTCAAGTTGTCTTCGATATTTGTTATCACAGCTAATGAAACAGGGAAATGGAGCTGAGAACAATTAGGAAGCATTTGACATCCTTTGCTTTCTGACTGTGGATACAATGGGGCCAGAGGGCGTAAGCGCCTGACACTACCATGCCTTCTCTGCCATGGTAGACCATGACTTCAAACTGTGAACAGCAAGAAATCCTTCCTTCTTTCAGTTATTTTTTTTTTTTTTGAGTCAGAGCTGAAGAAAAGTAACTGAGACATTTGAAATCTATGTCTAGGAAAAAATAGATACATGACAAAAGAAAACGGACTATTTGGGAGGAAGAAGGGGGGCTTAGGAAATAAGAGGCAGTAATAGAGAGGATAAATATGATTAATGTACACTATATGTATGTGTGCAGATGGCACTGTGAAGCCTGTCACTCAACACACTATACACAAGCTAATAGAAAGCACGTTAGTAAATGCTTACATGTCTAATTTGAGGCCAGTATTACTGTTTCATGAATTGTGAATCTGATTGGTGGGCTGCTGTGACAATTCTTGGTAAACAGACAAGCTCATGTCATACATCGTGTTTGTATCTATTTTAAAAGAACTTATAAATATTCAAGCATGTAGGAACCCCTTATATGAGCAGTGCAGTAAATTTCTCTTTTCTACAAATCTTGCAGAATATATTGTAAGTCTTGGCATAGTGTGGAATTTGAGATGTGAAAGTGTCACAAAAGATAAAATGTCATTTGGCAGAAACATGTATTCATTCCCCCATTAAGCATTTATTGATCCATTATTCAGTGTTAAGAATTTCTACTTAAAGAACCTAAATATAACAATTAAGTTTGACTGAATTCCCTGAATGCACTTTATAATTTGAATTTAGGTTTTCATGGCTTTTTATCAATTTAGTCACATACAAGCCGAGATGTTTCATCATATCCTATTTCCTAGCTTCAACGTTTCAAGCCTTTTCAGAGCAAAAATGAAAGATTATGAGTGTACTACATTTCTGTAGCTCTTTTATTTCCACCCTTTCCTTAGCTTGCTTTCATGTCTGTAATAAAAAATTTGATCCGGATTGGATTTAGGAACATTATGTTTTTCAGATTGACCTACCCTGTGACTAAGTTTTGCAATGAAACCTGATCAGGCTGTTATACACCATTGCAGCTAGGCACCTTAAATTAGATGGAAGAAACAGAAAATCTTACTGAGGATGTGCTGACTGATAAAAAGTGGATTTTTACCTTGTTTCATATTTTGTGAGCATATAAGCCACTTTAAAAGTTTGCAAGTCTTTAAAGCATTTGCTCTAGTTATTTCCAATGTGCTAAGGTTAGAGAGTTCAGTGAGCACTTTCAAACATCTTGTGAGGGAATTTCTGATGTATGAGTATATTAAGGAAAGAAGACAGAGATTCAGGAATGTGTTGGAAAGAAACCAAAAAAACTAAGATTTTCTTGCTTGAATTTTGAAAAGATGATAGATAAATCCTGGCTTCTTTGTTCAGGTTGCCTAAGAAGTACGAGTAATAATTATTATTAATTAGTGTGGAGACTCTGAACTTCCACAGTTTTGACAAAGTTTTTTCTTTCTTTCTTTCTTTCTTTCTTTCTTTCTTTCTTCCTTCCTTCCTTCCTTCCTTCCTTCTTTCTTTCTTTCTTTCTTTCTTTCTTTCTTTCTTTCTTTCTTTTCTTTTCTTTCTTCTTTCTTCTCAGTTAATTCCAAATTGTTAAATGTGAGATATGTTTATAACCAGGTAAAATGGGTATTTTGCTTCCTATGGTTATCTTGAGAGATATATCACATACATACTGATGAAAATACCTAAGTCACTTGGGTTTGCTTCTTTGGCCAGCCATTTAATACCTTGATGACCTTGGACAAGCTTCCTCAAGTCTCTATGTACTCATTTTATCCAGAGAATGGACAAATGTGGACTCATATCTTATTGTGAAGATTAAATATTTAATACTTGTAAGCTACCTAGAATTATTCTTAGAACACAGCAAACACAAAAGAGCTGCTGTCTTGCATCTTCCTTTGGGGAAATCATTGCTATTATTAATGTTAGTTTGGATTCTGTGTTGCGTGAATGCTGGAGCCCAGACTCCTAGGCTCAAACTGATAAGTTCACTGAATTTTAATTTAAGTAAAATTTCTTGACAATCAAACAATCAATGATAAAATGTTTTTCTCATTGTTTCTTAGTAAACAATATATGTAATCAACTAAAAATAGTTCAGCCCCTTTTTGTTTGAGGTCTGATTAGTTAGAACGTTATCAAACAAGTCAAGGGTTGAAAATTATTTGATGAGTACATGTGAAAGGCTTTCACACTCAGCAATGTCTACAGAGAAAAAACAAAACTGGTCATTCTAAGTAAATCCCTTTAAACAGAAATCATCTTAATTTCAGTTCTCCCATCTGCAGCACTGCTCACACCCTTTCTCCATTCTTTCTTCTTCTTTCCCTTTCTCCATCTCCTTTTTCTCTTCATTGCCTTCTCGTTTTCTTCTGTAACTGTACTGTTCATGTAAATTATGTTTTCTATGCTGTGAACTGAAGATGTATTTGTATCCAAAAGCAATGAAGAGTATAAATGTTTCTGAATTAATGTTTCCACATGTACTGTATAGAAGAGTCTCAGTAAATATGATTATTAATAAGAGCTCATGCTGTATTATATAATGTTTTGGTCAACTATAATATGTTAAAATTACCTAAATCATAAAATGTAACATGTGTCACACTTCCTTCCACAGAACAACATTTTAGTAGCACAAACATTTGATTTATTGCTTGGCTTGTAAAGATTGTTTTTCCTGAACATTTCCATTTTAAAAGTAGAATAGTATTGGCCAAAGAAACATCAAAACTAAATGTTTAGAAGCCTTTGTGCTATATAATAAGTTGCAAAAAGACATATATAAAAAGTTGATTAGTTTTATTATATTTAATTCAGAAAAGTATTGATATGCATTATTGATATTCAAAGTTCTACTTTCAATTATATAATAACATATATTTATCACAAAATGTTTTTATATAAATAACATCATTTTGGTGGTTTTTAAAATGAATGAAGTTGAAGAAAAGACACATTAATTCTATTTTTCAAATTATTATGCCTTTAAAAACCTATCACAGGAATTTTCCTTTACGTCATATTGAAGTCCCTGGGTTTTCAAACTTCCTATTCTACTGGAGTTGCATCTACTACGGCTGACAGCCCAGAATATCAGAATGTTAAATTTATTTTTGCCAGCACACTCCTAGTTTTGGTGGGATATATCTGTAGATAAGCAATATCAAGCTTTATATGTCTGGGAGGATGAAGTTGAGGTTGTTAGTTTTTATATACAATGGTCACTTGCTCACACCTAGGAAAATTTTGCTATCCCTCTTGAGTGAGCCTGGGCCCTATGGGGAATGGCTTTGCCAATTTCTCACATGTCTAAGGTCTTAGATAGAGTTTTTGACATGCTTGTGCTCATGTCCGTAAGAAAGACACATTTGCTATAGATGCCACTCACTTAGGTCTTTTTCTGTTCCATGAATAAAGGTGTAACCATAAATATTCTCAAGAAAATTTGAGAGGATGGCCACTTAGCAAAATAACAGCAATAAGTTCTACCCTAGTGCCTACGGCTTCCTCAGTTATGACCTTTTAACCAGGATTATAGCTCCAGGCATGGAATTCAGTTTTATGGAGGAAGCCTCAGATCCAACCAGAGGAGTTTTCATATAACAGATTAACACGATTGCACCAGTAGGCAACTTTTGCCTGGTATTATCATATGTAGTATCCAGTTCTTGGTAAGACCATTGATGTCTGTTTCCCCCTAGAAGTTGAAGTGAGATTAATTTCTCTATGTCACAGCCAAACTTTGTTGTATCTTTAACAATTGGATTTTATCACATGGTTATGGTGGATTCTTTTAAAGAAATTTACACATGAGGACAAATATTATGCCTTAGCTCCTATTCTATTGCCATGAAAAAAAAACACCATGATAAAGGCAACTCTACAAAAGAAAGAATTTAATTGGAGCCTTGCTTACAGCTTTAGAAAGTTAATTTAGAATTATCATGACGGGAAGTAAACAGACATGGTATTATAGTGTTAGCTGAAAGCTTTACATCCTGATCCCAGGCAACCAATAGACAGGAAGACAGACAGACAGACAGACACACAGATTGTGTGCTGTTGGTATGGAACATTAAAATCTCAAAGCTCGCTCCTAGTGACACACCTTTTCCACCATGGCCCTACCTCCTAATCCTTCCGAAACAGCTATAACTCTATACAGCCGTATCCTCTTGGCCTTTGGTAGTAACGAGCTGCAGCAGGGCCATGGACCGAGACATCACTGACCCAGATGGCAAGTGAGTCACCCATCTCAGCCTGCTCTTCATCATCTTCTGATATGGGGCTCTTTTGTGTTGATTTCATTGGTTAAATAAAAAAACTGCCTTGGCCCTTTAACAGGACAGAAAATTAGGTAGGCAGAGCAAACAGAACAGAATGCTGGGAGAAAGAAGCCGAGTCAGGCAGTCACCCTGATTCTCCCACTCCAGACAGATGCAGGTTAAGATCTTTCCTGGTAAGCCACCTTGTGGTGTTACACAGATTATTAGAAATGGGTTAAATCAATATGTAAGAGCTAGCCAATAAGAGGCTGAAACTAATGGGCCAGGCAGTATTTAAAAGAATAGTTTCCGTGTAATTATTTCGGGTAAAGCTAGCCGGTGGCCGGGCGGCAGAAACGCAGCCCACCGCACCTATTACTACAATCTTCACCTCTTCAGATCAGCCTTTCTCCACAGGACTTCACCCTGTCTCTCTCCCATACCCCACCATATAAATGTTCACTGTCATAGTGCCTGACTGCCACAAGGTACCCATGGTTTCTCCTCAGCACCAGGGTAGGCCATCCTGGGCAGGCCTGTGGGTCTCCTTCTCCCACTCAGTCATAATTTTACAGCCTTTAAAAAATGTGGTAAATAAAACAAAAAATGAAATTATTTTCCTTCCTGAGATAATCTCATGCAGTTCATGCTGTTGTCACAACTCACTATGTGGCAGAGTTTGGCTTTGACCTTTTCATCCCTCTGACGCTAACTTCCAAGCTCTGTGATTATAGGCACGAATCACCCTGCTCAGAAACAGCTGTGTCCTTGTTGTATTACTTTGACCATATTATTTAATCTCATTTATCTTCAGTCTCTTTACTTGTAAGATACATATGGCTATATCTATTCATATTGTTGCTAAAGATGAGATGAAATGGTGCTATTTGGCATCTGAGCTGGCTAGGCATACCTCCAGTAAGTGCATGGAGAAGCATGACCTGAAGCAAAGATATTCTTTATTAACAGGTCATCAACTATTAGCTCTGTTTTTGCACTAAAATCTTCAGTGACCCTTTGCAGTTTGAGGTAACCAATTTTAGTTTTGTGATTCTCAAATTCAAACATGGTGACAGCTTGGTTTTAACTGCTATTAGAAACAGGAGCAGTGGTTGAGAAAATGAATCAGCAATTACTAAGTCACTTTGTATTACTGTAATCATGGGAGTGATCAATCAATAAACTATTACAGGTGCTGACTTGAAATAAATCTTGCATTTTAGAATTAGTTCTCTATGCTATAAATCTTTTTTCTTTTTACTAATCTTTAGCATCTTAAATGTATTATGGAATACTGTTTTATCATAATACATATGTCTGGATAGTGCAAACATAGTTGTACTATTTTATTCATTTCCCATTTATCTATTCATTTTATTTTATAGTATCAGTGAAAGTACATATTGCAGGAATGTGTGCATTTTCAAGGTGTTTGACTCTCCTCAAATATAATATGTAATATCAGAAAGCTATTTGGTGGTACTTGTCTTCTTATGAGGTCAGGAACTTGCAGGTATAAAGGATGAGTTTCTTTCTTTGGAACATTTTTTCAAGCAGCGACCAAAAGTCAGCCAGTGTCTTCATTTTTGAAAGAAGTCCACTGAGGTTTGCAAATGTGTTTATGCTTGAGTGCTGACTAACAGGCACCAAACTAATTAGAGACCAAAGGCTTTGCTGCATTTTGTCTTCTAGGAGCAGCATGCTTGTAGAGTTCTGTGACAAGGACACTTGAGGGTATCTTATGGATGAGAGCATCATTATTCAACAACAAACTTATACAAAACAAAGCATATTATGTGATATTTCTGGTTGCAGATTTTTGAATACTAAAAATTAATCTGAAGGGACAAAAGAATGTGAATATTTATAAATAAAGAAAACACAAAAGATGATAATGGAACCAATACCAGACACTGCTAAAGTGGCCAAGATCCTGAGACTAGATGGAGCATGGGTCTTGGGGATAACCTAATGCTATTATTCTGCTAACAGAATAGCTATAAAATGACCCCTTATGGCAGCTTATATGCCTGTATATCAGCTCCTCACTCATCCATCATCAGAAAAGCTTCTTGCAATAGCTGGAAATCCACACAGAGACCTACAATAAGACAATGGGCAGGGAGTCAAAGACTTTGGATCACTTAGTCCTAAATAGAATGACTTCATCAAATCCCTCCCCTCAAGTTTCAGGAACCTATGTGGAAGAAAAGACAGGAAGATTGTAAAAGTTGGAGGCGATGAATGACTGCAAATAAACAGTGTCTAACAGACACAACAGGACGGATGCACAAGACTTAAAGAAACTGTGGCAGCATGCACAAGACCTGCACAGATTCAAGCCAAATGGACTCCCTGCACTGAGGGGAAAGTGGACACAGGCTCCTGACCCTAACCAAGAAACTATCTGCAGTTGATAGTTGCTGCCAAAGAAAACAATATTTTTTTTCTAATGGAGTCTCACTGGGTGTATAAAGTATGCCCAAGAGAAGACTTCATGTTCTGAAGTAGTCGGCCAACATAAAACCAACTCAATGGTATGTTTTGTAGACTTTTTGTCTTTGTATGGTTTATATTTATTGATCTTTTGCTTGTATATTTTCATTTCTATTTTTGTCTTTTTGTCGTTTTTTGTATAGTTCTTGTTTTTCATTCCTTGTTTGTTGTTTAAGAGAGACAGAAAAAAAATGAACATGTAGTTGTGTGAGTAAGGAGTTGGGGAGGATCTGGGAAGAATTGGGGGAGGAGGAAACATGATCAAAACATTGTATGAAAAATATTTTTCAGTAAAAATTATTGCACCATATATTTGTTCTAATATTTCAAAATCATACAGACTTCAAAATTCATTGTGTCTTAATCATTGTTCTATTGCTGTAAAGAGACACAGTGACCTAGGCAATTATAAAAAGAAAGCATTTAATTAGGTTCTTGCTTACAGTTTTAGTGGGTTAGTCTATTATCATCACAGACATGGTGACGGAGATATTGTTGAGAGCTACATTCTGATCTGCATCTTCATGGAGAGAGAGAGAGAGAGAGAGAGAGAGAGAGAGAGAGAGAGAGAGAGAGAGGGAGGGAGGGAATGGAATTCTAACTTCTTAGCATTAAACCACATGGACCTGAAATTCTACACATCATTGATTAATTGACAGATTTCTCATGAAACCATTCTTGTTGTGAAAGAGATGTTCAACTGTGACCAGTGTTCTATGCTATTTGACCGCCATTAGCCTGCCTCTGTCGTGTAGTCTATTACGAAGCCACCGGAATCTAGGGTATAAGGATTAGTTGAGGTGATTGTGGAGACATTATTGGAAACCTCCAGTACAGAGATATTTGGATTGAGTAGATATGGGGAACATCCGCTGTAAAATACCCCAAACTGAATTTATACTCTTAACTTATAAAAAGTACTTACTAAATGTAGTTCTCTTTTTCAAATATTTATTTTAAATACTAAAAGGGAATATTTTTCATTGCTTTTTAAGACATTATATGGCTAAAGAAACACACAAAGCCCAGAATAATAATATAAATTAAAATGCAAAATAATTTAAGTTATTCTTTGAGGTCAAATGGAGTTAAATATTAAGGGTTCAAAATAAAATTTTAATAACCTAATTGAAAGCCACAACATCCCATCAAAAGCACATGTGACATTATTAGCCTATGTCAGGATTTTCCAAATTAAGAAGAAAGCATCAAATTAAGAAGAGCACCAAAAAACCCTGCCACAAAGAAAGAGATAATTTGTGCAGCTTCAACATCGGTTTAGACTTTAACAGCCTTGTACTTTCAGCTCCATGGGCAAGTCTGATAAGAGATGGAAAGATTGTGTGGCTTTATCCTTGATGGGTCTTCTTACTTTAACCATCGTTTTACTGTGCTGCTTCTTCTAGTTCAGAGTGGAAGAAGAACAAAATATATTGTGGAGATCCAACTCGTACATAAATATAATACCTTGGTTCAAATAAGAAATTACCAGTTAAAATTACCAGATCACTTTTGTTTCCTGAAGTTGACAAGATAAAACCAGCATCCAAATTTTATTCTGCCTCTTTAAGAGCATTTTAGAAATGAAATAAATTGGGAGTTACTTGTTATTCATGGGTATTGAAAAAAGCTAATAAATTCCCCCTTATCTTCCAAAAGCAGGCAGGAGAGCATGGTTTTAATAGTAACTTTCCATTTTTACATTTATCACACATTAAATAATTATGGTTTGGGACATAATTCATTTCAATACTTAAACTTCTCTTTAGAGCCTATAATGCTTTGAGCTTACTTTGAAGTCAAGAAAGCTCAGGATATCATTAAGTTGCCTAAAAAAATACTATGCAGGTGCCAAATCAGAATAAAACCACAGAAAGAGAAGAAGAAACAATAGGGAATAGTCACTGTGTTTCGAAAGGTTACCAGACTGTCATGTGCAGTTGGGTTTGTGTTTGCGCTGTGCAGTGACATGAGGGATCATGGGACATTCCCAGTGGCTCTGCTACATTTCTCTTCTATTATTTTTCTTATTTTAGAACTTTGATTTTTGTCTTTAAAAATACATGAGATGCCTAATTCAGGGCAAACTGACTCACCCCAGTGTCTTCTGTTGAAATACTTGCAATTTACAGCTGCTGCAGATAGGTCAGTTTGCTTTATATGTGATATTCAGGAAGTTCTCTTCATGTTTCAGAACGTGAGGTTTCAAACCATCTCTGTTCACTTCAAAGTGCACATTGGTCTTAATCCCATGTGTTTCTGGAGCTAAGGATGTCTTTGGAATTCCCTGCTCATCTCTCTCACTCTCTTTAGCCCATCCCTTAGATATGTCAGTCCTGCAACCCTTGCAAGTCACTCTTGACTCTGAAGAGGATTGACAAAGTGTCTTTCTTATTAAAATGGGGATTCACACACTTCTTAACACTATGCCAAATATGGATTGATTTTTTTCCTGCTATAATCAGAAATAAATACAACTTCAAAAGGAAAATGTCTGGAGATACAGAAGATAGGTTTAGCGGCAGTTGTTGGAAACAGTTCACATCTAGAATACGTCTTGGCAACTTTGTTTATCCTTCTGTCACTGTCATGAGTATTCCACACCAGTGTTTTGTATAAATGAGGTAGCTTAATACTTTAGTTGCATATTATGACATTAAACTTCAGAATGGGTCCCATAATATTAATATGACAGATATGAGACATTTAGTCGACTTGAAGATACACTAACATCTAGGCTGAAAGAGTCAACTTTCTAAATCTGTTTTTTTTAATGTTTATACATTAGTTACTGCTAAAAGTATTACAAGATACTATTAAATATTGACTTATTCTGAGCACACTTATCAAATCATTTGTATAAACGCTATGAACTTTTATATCTAGTTAAATTCCAAGTGGCTTTTATGGTTAGTTACAAGTGGCTGTTTTATTTATCTATCTATCTATCTATCTATCTATCTATCTATCTATCTATCTATCTATCTATCTATCTATCTATTTATTTTTGCCATAGTGGAAGAAGGAATCAACTCCCCATCCAAAATTTGGTCTGGATGTGGACTCAGACACCACCTGTGATGAGGTGAGAGGTAGGCTACCCACCTGTAGGAGTTCTGGAGAAAGGAGCATGGACTGATTTGTGAGAAAGGACAGTACCATGGCTTTGATTTTAAGTGTGGTTAGGCAAAGTTAGGGTTTCCTGTTGGCATAGCGACATCCATAGTTTAAGCTGTCCCCTGGGCTTCAACGAAGCAACCCACCAGCTTTTCTTGCCATCTGCCCAGATATACCGCAAGAGGGAAAACAAAAGAATTGGGAACCAAAAGATTTCATCAGTCATATGTCAGAAAAGGGGTCCAGCTGTATAATTAACTTGGAGATTGCCTTTAAAACTAATCCAATGGTCACATCTCTCATGTTTACCTGCACTGCCACATTTTTTTAAAGATCGTTTTTATTGCTGACTTTGCTGTGACTGGTTATCAGTGACATGTAAATATGTCTGTCTCTTGTTTGTCTCTGCCGGCTGAAGCTGTAACCTCTCCAGAGCAAAGTGATGCCTACCAGTTTAATTTATTGTGGTGTTCTCAGCATCTGGACTGTATAGGAATCACAACTAAATAATATATTGGTCAAAAGCTCGGTGAGGACTAAACGGTGAACATTTTTGTCACACTTTGTTCTAATAACAGAAGGTTATTCAGTAAGTAGCAGTAGAAAGAATTCATGTTTCCAGATATATCTGCAAAGCCTCCTCCATAGGACCTAGCCCATAGCAAGCATTTCATACCCATTAGCCATTATAACAGTTAGAATGTACAGCAGGAAATGTAAATAACAGCAAATAGAAATGAGTGCCTCTCACAACAGTCTGGATGTGAGCCGTCTGGTCCAGAATGGTGACTCCATGACATCAGCCACCCAGACTCTTTCTTTCTAGGTACTGAAGCAACATGGATTACCATGACATTCATACAGGTTCTTCCATATTTCTTACTTCCTAAAAGGAGACCAAACCATTCTTTTTTATGAAATGTTGACTCATTCAGAGCAAACACAGCACTGAATTCTGAAGCACAGTAAGATCGTCTTGCAGATTGGTTTAAAAATTTTAGTGGGTTGGTGGTTTTGTTAGTGTTTCTATTGCTGTGTTAAAGCCCACAACCAAAAGCAATGTGTGCACGCATAGGTTTATTTTATCTTATAGTTTAAGATAACAATTCCAACACAGAGGGAAATTGGGGCAGGAACTCAAAAGCAGGGTAGAAAGCTGGAGGCAGAAACAGATGCAGAGGCCATGCAGAATTGCTGCTTACTCACAGTTTGCTCAGTTTGTTTCTTGTATACCCAGAGTGGGCTGGACTCTCCCACATCGTCAATCACTAACTAAGAAAATGTCCCATAGGCTCAGACTTGCCCACAGGACAATCTGGGGTAATATTTTGTCAACTGATAATCTTTCTTCCAAAGCAACTCTAGCTTATGTCAAGGTGACATAAAACTTGCTAGCACAGATGATAAGTCTAGGGATGAATTAAAAGATGAAAATTTACTTGAAAACAAAATAGTGCTAAAATTGTTTAAAATGTAATAGTCATAGTGGTATGAACATTTTTCATGTACAGAAAGCAAAAGTAATGTCATAATTTCTAGAAAAGGAAGTAAAATTGAAATTAAAATCAATCATAAACTACAGAGGAACACAATTGATTTCCGGAAAATGTAATGAATAACAGTTAGAGGAAGTATGTCATGTATTTTTAATTAGTCAAAATGTCTCGCCAACATAAATGAATAAATATATGTAGGAATAGACAAATAAATAAGTAATAAACTGGTTAAATCGAATACTGCCACTCTCTCTAGTCTAGCCCACAGGAGAATACAGAGAATATTGCTTTAGAACTAAACCGTGCTTTTTTTGATACATTAGCTACTCTAATAATTATTCTGGATATTTTTGATCATCTTAAATGTTTTTTCACTTTAATCTTGTGACTGTTAGTACAAAAGTATCTGCTGTTCAGCTGCTGTCCAATTACACAGCTGCCAAAGTCTCTGTTGATGAAGATGTGGTACAGTTTAGGAATGATGGTTCACCCAAAGCTCCTAGTTAGTGTCCAAGCTCTAGTTAGGTTGCTTTTCAGCTTCCTGCATTTTGCTAACTAAAGAAGGTGAAGGGATGAACGGTTCTCAGACAATCTGTTGTTCAGCAATAAAGACTTCCCTCTTAGGAAACAGGGCTAGAGAAACAAAAAGAGAGGAAATGGTTGATGAATGGCTTATCTGCCTCTAATGTTGTAAAAATCCCCATTGAATATAACTTTTTCTAGACAGATATCTACAACCTTCAGTGAAACAAATTATTCTCATTATAATAAGGCTTAATACCTGCTTGTAAAAAATAATGCTTCCTTGTCAGCTGGGGACGACTTTGAGTTATTTTAAATAGCACATAAGGTCAATAGCATTATATAATGTAAAGTTAGAAATTTTAGTATGGTGTATTCATCATCTCAATGTCTAGAATCCTTAATGCCCAAATTGACTTATTATTTTTTCATAATTTGTCTTATTTTTTCATTAATATATATGTGTATGTGCACAAGTGTGAAGGTGCCCATGGAGGCCAGAAGAGGGCATTGGATCCTCTATAACTGATACTGCATGTCGTTGTGAGGTGCCTAACATGGATGCTAAGAACTGAACTTGCTACTGCTGCATAGTTTCCAGCCCTATCCTGTCCTGCTCACTCACTGGGGCTTCTGGATTGCAGCCCCACCAGGGTCTATGTCTAAGGAGCCCACTGCACTCCTTGTGTGCTGGCAAATTCAGGTAATAAAACAATGTTTTCTGTGCCGAAAAAGGAAAAATAACTGAACTTGGGTTCTTTGAAAGAAGAGAAAGTGTTGTTAACTGGTGAACCTTTCTCCCATCCCTTAAGAGATAATTTGAGTGTTACAATCCAAATCTGTGTTTCTTTTTAATGACATAGAAGTTTATTAGTGAAACAGTGATGTTGAACGTCTTTAATCTCAGTACTTGAGAGGCAGAGGCAGGTCAATCTCTGCCAGTTCGAAGCTAGCATGGTCTACAGAGCGGGCTCCAGGAAAGCCAGGGCTAAACAGAGATACCTTTTCTCAAAAAAAAAAAAAAAAAAAAATCAAAACCAAAAAAGTTCATTGAAATATCCTACTTCTGATAGTTTTACATATTTATTGATAGCTCTTATCAAGAAATACTATAACTATAAAATAGTGAATGCATGTAATTGAAAATTCTGAAACATAAAGACGCTATTCTAAAATAAAAATCCCTTTCATGTATTAAATTATATTAACTCATGATGCATTGGTTAAATTTTTTTGATGCTTTTTCAGTAGCATCTGTGGTAGTTAGAAAGAAAATGACCCTCAAGGAGAGTGACACTATTAGAAGGTATGGCTTTACTGGATTAAATGTGGTCTTGCTGGAGAAAGTGTATCACTGGAGAGGTGGACTTTGAGGTCTCATATATGTTCAAGTCATGCCCAGTGAGACCGTTCACTTCCTGTTGCTTGCAAGATGTCAAACTCTCAGCTACTTCTCCAATACCATTTCTGCCTGCAGCTGCCATATTCCACAATGATAATAATGAACTAAACATCTGAAAATGTAAACCACACTACTAAATGTTGTCCTTTGTAAGAGTACCTGTGGTCATGGTGTCTCTTCACAGCAAGAGAAACCCTAGGTAAGACACTATCCATTGTATTGCAGAACTTAAGACACCATTACATATTTAAAATACATAGAGAATAGAGGCTATAACTTATTTCTTTTAAATTCATAATGAACTCATCATTAATTTAAAAGTGAATCTGTATCATATTTGACTTTTATGAAATAAGGCATAAACTTTATCTTACATCTTTAATGAGTTATTATATGTAACTATGGTGGTTTGAACACGGCTCTATTTTATTATTATTATTTTTTTATTGAGAAAAGGAAAAAAAAAAGTTTCTGCCTCTTCCCCCCCTCCCCTTTCCCTCCCCCTCCTCCCACCCTTCTTCCTCTCCCCCCACTCCTCTCCCTCTCCAATCCAAAGAGCAGTCAGGGTTCCCTGCCCTGTGGAAAGTCCAAGGTCCTCCCCCCTCTGTCCATGTCTAGGAAGGTGAACATCCAAACTGGCTAGGCTCCCACCAAGCCGGAACATGCAGTAGGATCAAAACCCCGTGCCATTGTCCTTGGCTTCTCATCAGCCCTCATTGTTCGCCATGATCAGAGAGTCCGGTTTTATCCCATGCTTTTTCAGTCACAGTCCAGCTGGCCTTGGTGAGCTCCCAATAGATCAGCCCACTGTCTCAGTGGGTGGGTGCACCCCTCGTGGTCCTGTTCTCCTTGCTCGTGTTCTCCCTCCATCTGCTCCTCATTGGGACCTTGGGAGCTCAGTCCAGTGCTCCAGTGTGGGTCTCTGTCTCTATCTCCATCCATCACCAGATGAAGGTTCTATGGTGATATGAAAGATATTCGTCAGTATTGCTATAGGATAGGGTCATTTCAGGTTCCCTATCCTCAGCTTCCCAAGGGACTAACTGGGGACATCGCCTTGGGCTCCTGGGAGCCACTCTAGGTTCAAGTCTCTTGCCAACACTAAGGTGGCTCCCTTAACTAAGATATGTGCTTCCCTGCTCCCCTATCCAACCTTCCTTTATCCCAATCTTCCTGTTTCCCCAAGTTCCCCCAATTCCCCCTTCTCACCTTTCTCTCCCTGTCCCCCCTTATCCCCAACCCACCCCCCCCCCAAGATCTCAATTTTCTCCCCGGCAATTTTGTCTACTTCCCATAGCCAAGAGGATAACTATATGATTTTCCTTGGGTTCACCTTCTTATTTAGCTTCTTTAGGTTCACCAGGTATACACTCCATGCCCTTTATTTATGGCTAGAAACCAATTATGAGTGAGTACATCCCATGTTCATCTTTTTGGGTCTGGGTTACCTTGCTCAGGATAGTGTTTTCTATTTCCATCCATTTGCATGCAAAATTCGAGAAGTCATTGTTTTTTTTTTTTTTTTTTTTTTCCGCAGCATAGTACTATAATGTGTATATAATCCACACTTTCTTCATCCATTCTTCCATTGAAGGGCATCTAGGTTGTTTCCAGGTTCTGGCTATTACAAATAATACTGCTATGAACATAGTTGAACAAATGCTTTTGTCATATGATAGGGCATCTCTTGGGTATATTCCCAAGATAACCACGGCTCTTACAGGCTCACATATTTGAACACTTGGTCCTCAGCTGATGGAAGAATTTGGGAAGGATTAGGAGGTGTGGCCTTGCTGGAGGAGATGTGTCACCTAGGATCAGATATTGAGGGTTTGTTGGTGTACAAAAGAGTTTCACAATAGCCTGGAATGGAGTATAACAAAGTAAAACTCACAGAAAGAGTAGTGATCTGCAGTACTCTGTGTGCACTGGGAAGTGGCCCCAAATCCAGCAGTCAAGAGACCAGTGCAAACTTTTCATTGGCATTCATAGAACATCTGACCATTCTCAAAGTGGGCAGGTATCTTAAAGGCTATTGGCTAAAGAAGGTCCCACAGCACCTCCCCATTTTGTCTAATAAGAGAGTTCTAAGCCTAATACAAAACTATATACAATAAGAGCAAATATCAAGTATTGTCCAGAGAAAAGAAGAGGCAAAAACATACATAAAAATTAGAATTACAACCAACATGAACAACATCAAACAAGAAACATATGCTTACTGTTTCAATAGCTATCCTAGCCTAAAGAGTTTAAATCTTATATTAAAAGTAGCTTGACAAAGTCATGAGAGGAAAGTAACTATGACTATCTAGTCTTCAACCCCTCAAAGACTTGAGAAGGGAAAAAATATTACTTGAGTAAACAGGAAGCACAATAAAGCAACTTTCAAAAGGTGCAAAAAAAAATGACAGAACCTGGGCAATCACCACAAAGTAGCTTGTAACACTTTGCTCACAAACCCCATTTAAATGTCCCATAACAGGACCTCCCAAAAGAGGAGAAGCCATTCATGCTTCCACCAGCTGTGCGAGCAATTAGCATGAACCAGGAAGTCTTCTCTTAAAGAAGCCCTGCCACTGCTTGCAGCCAGCAAACAGAGACTATCTGAAAAAATTGGGGCTATCAAGGTGCTCCAATTGATTCCCGCTTTTGTGGGTCTAGAGCACCCTTTAAGAAGAAGGGTTGATATGGGAGCAGGGAAGAAGATATCTCAACTAAGGGGGAGCCATTTTAGGGTTGACAAGAGAGTTGGCTCTAGAGGGGTTCCCAGGTGTCCAAGGGGATTTCCCCAGCTAGGTCCTTGGGCAGCAGAAGAGAGGGTGCCTGAATTGGCCTTATCTCATAGCCACACTGATGAATATCTTGCATATCACCATAGAACCTTCATCTGGCGATGGATGGATATAGAGACAGAGACCTACATTGGAGCACTGGACTGAGCTCCCAACACCCAGATGAAGAGCAGAAGGAGGGAGAGCATGAGCAAGGAAGTCAGGACCGTGAGGGGTGCGTCCATCCACAGAGACTGTGGGACTGATCTAATGGGAGTTCACCAAGGCCAGCTAGACTGAGACTGATGGAGCATGTGATCAAACCGGACTCTAAATGTGGCTGACAATGAGGGCTGACTGAGAAGCCAATGACAATGGCACTGGGTTTTGATTCCACTACATGTACTGGCTTTTTGGGAGTCTAGTCTGTTTGGATGCATACCTTCCTAGACCTGGATGGAGGGGAGAGGGCCTTGGACGTCCCACAGGGCAGGGCACCCTGACTTCTCTTAGGACTGGAGAGGGAAGGGGAGTGGGAGTAGGGGAAGTGGAAGGGAAATGGGGGATGGGAGGAGGCAGAAATTTCTAATAAATAAATAAATAAATAAATAATAAAAATAAAACAAACAAGCAAGCAAACAAACAAAACAACAACAAAAACTTTTTTAAGTCTTATGTGGATTCATGCCCCAGAGAGTAGGCTCCATTTTGTTGGTGTACAAAAAATTTCCACAATAGCCCAAAATTAAGAATAACAAAGGTTTATTTATTTAGGGAATAAACTCACAGAAAGAGTAGCAAACTGCAGTCCTCTGTGTATGCTGGGAGCTGGAACTGAATCCAGTGACCAAGAGGCCCATATGTGCTTTTTGTTTGCATTTATAGTACATGAGACCACGCCCAAAGTGGGGTGGTATCTTCAAGGCTATTGACTGAGGAGTTCCCAAAGGAAGGTTTCAAAGACTCTTGCCCTTTGCAGTCTCTTACTGCCTCATGCTTATAGATCAAGATGTGAGCTCTCAGCTACTGTTCTTGCACCCGGTCTTCCTTCTTGCTGTCATGCTTCCATGCCGGGATGGTTGTGAATGCTGATGTTCTGAAATAGCAAGCCCCAATAAACCTTTCTTCTATAAGTTGCCTTGGTAGTGGTGTCTTATTACAGCAATAGAAAGGTAAAAGTAACCAAGACAGTGAGATTTAGTTTTGAATGTATTTTATATATTAATTACACCTAGTTATAATTATTGCTGTATATTAATAGTAGCAAGTGATTTAAATATTTGGGCATATATGACATAATCTATTCTACAAATTATTTTAGTTTAAGTGGTTGAAGCTTTTGATTTGGGATAACAGTATTTTTTAACACAAAACAGATGTTTATATGTACATATTTTATTATAATCCTGTAGATTTACCTCAACAAATCACAATGACTGAAGTTGTGATTAACATTACCTTTTCTGCATCTGTGCTTTGAGCTGGCTGGAACATGTTCAGGAACATTATTCTCACTCCCGGTTTGCAGTTCCTCTGCTGGCAGTAAAACTTCTGAAGTTCAGAGGACAGAGGCATTCTCCTGACTCCCAGAACTACTTTATGACCCTTTATGTTATTGCTCAGCTTCTGTCACTGAAATATAGAGAGGTCACATTTTAAATGAGAGATATCATTTATCAAAACTCCACAGAATTTAGGACTAATTTCCTATAGATATTTATATTTTAACATGAGCTGGTTTCGTTTAACCGAAAAAAGAGTTGTAAAAGGTATGCTTTTATTATTTTGGCATAATGGGGGTTTATGTATATAAATGACACACTCTCTTGCAGAGATACCTAACCTATGGAATCTCTTGCTTCATAAGATTTCCACACAACTGTAATAGACTAGCACTGTATGAAACAATTTGCATTTAAACGTGATAATCAGGAAAAAAAGAGTCTTTAAAATAGAAAGCTCAGACCTAGAATAAATTGTACATGTAAATGTGCTGATTTGCATGCAGAGAATGGATTCTAACAGTGGGGCAACTGAAGAAATTAAGGCTACCTCTTCTCCTGAGTGCCCAGTAATGTTGAATTACAATTGAATACCTATAGAAATAAGTGTGACATCCAAATGGATACTAAATGAATATATTATGCTCTGTGATGTTTCACTGAATTCTAAACGAGTTCAGAAAGATGGAATACCAAGAGGTGCTGAAGTACTTCAGACACACTCAGTCAAATGCATGTGGTTAAATAAAACTCCGTAGAATGTTCCCAACATAAAATGAGTTTTTCCTATTCAGAAGGAAAGTAGAGCAATTTATTTTTTTCCTCAGACAGTCTCATCACAAGTAGGAGTTTACTTTAATAAACTTGGTTTGGTTTTTAGGGAAACTCTTGCAATTTGAAAGTTTCTTTGTAATTCTTTTGAGCCCTAATGCAATAGACTTGCAATCTTGCTTTTATTGTGCCCCTTAGCATCGAGTAAGCAGTATTATCTGTTTAATCTGGAAAGCTCTAGTGACCTGCATAAGAAGAGTAAAAGCAAAAGAGAGAGAGAGAGAGAGAGAGAGAGAGAGAGAGAGAGAGAGAGAGAGAGAGAGAGAGAGAAAACAAACCCTATCCATTGATTGACCTTGAGAACCAAGGGACTCCTATGCTGTGGTTAGTCAAATACCCTGGTTAGTATTGTTTCTTTTAAAATTGTATTAATGAAATGAGAACTACAATTGGCTTCTACGTTTTTGTTCCTTCTTGAAAAGTTTACTTTGAATGTACTTTTTCCACTTTTGAGTGTGCTGTGAAATGGTGTCATAACATGCCAGGTTCCATGGTACATTGTCATATGATGATTTAGCCAACTGGGACTGTTCACCCACCATGTTAGCTTTCCTTCAATTTGGACTCATATTGTAGTTATTATGCTAGCATTACACTATAGCCTCAGAAAATCAGAATATGGAGTTGCTCCTTTCTCTCCCAGAACCATTTTCTGACCCTTTGTCTTATCTTCTCAACTCCTTCACTACAATTCAGAGGTATTCATGCTGTATGAGGAAGGGCATTCCTCAAAACTCAGCGGTCCACAGATGAAAACTGCCCCAACCTGATACACTGCTGGATGCTGATTTTGCTCAGATATAATTTGCAGCAACATGGAATGGGTGCAGGCCTAGTATGGATGTTTAGAACTATTGTAAAAGCAAGTGTTGGCTTAGAGGAGGGAGCTAAGAACTGAGGTGGAAGAATGCAGGTTGTCTCTGTTTGCTGACCTTGAAGAAAAAAACACCTTTCTCTCATCTTTATGACAGGAAATAGTTTTACAACTTGTACCAAAGTGCTTGCCCACTGAGGTTATGCTCCTATCTCCCCTTGTAGAATAACAGCTAAGGATGTGCTCTTCCTTGATGAACACATTTCAGAAAGATGACTCCTGGGTCCTTGAGAATGATTTTTCTGGGTCATAAACCCTATTAGAACCTTAAGGAATACTTATCGAAGAGGCAAAGAAAATCTTTAGAACTAATGTTTTCAAGTAAACGCTCTAAGTAAAGGTGGGTCAGGGCTCTAAGGTCTAAGGGTCCAGTAAAGCTAAAGTCAGTGCCAAGGTTTTCTGGGTCACTGACCATAAAACTGATTTCCCTTAGGACCAAGCTATAACCCAGGGACACTTTGTAGTGTGAAGTTCATCTGGACCCATTTCACTAACAATTTACTTGCATTTCTCCCATTTTTCTAGCCTGGCACATGATGATTTTGGCTAGCTTGAAAGCCAACTTCAATGTGTTTTCTATTTTTCACTTTTCTCCCTAAAGTACTGGAGTGTTAAGTCTGTGGCTGTCCCTGTAGAATCTCCCTCATTCACTTGCACGCAGGGCCATGAGAAAGAAGATTCCTTAAACCCTAAAATGCTGTCATTTGGTGGGTGCTTGCACGATATTAGAGAATTTTTAAAATTCCGTTAACTTATGTTAAACTAATTGTACAATAGGAATACAAATTATCAGTAGATGTTTCTATATATAAACTATGTCTTGGATCAAAAGGTTAGGATTATTTACTAACAAGAGTACTGCTTCTTTGTAAAGCCCATCTTTAATTCTTTAGTCTATTGGTTTTGTAACCTTGTTATTATTAACTGGACTTTAATATTCCCAATACTTCAAACTTCTCAAATAACATTAGTCTATTGTAATATATGCACCTGTAAATGTTTATTTACAATTACTAACTTTCCTTAGTAGGTGTTGACTATGATTACACTTTGTATACTGTAGGGAGGGGAAGAGGCAAAAATATAAATTGCCATCTTTTAAATTTATTTTTTTAGATTGACCTTATTTGTTTATTGACATGTCAACGATCAAATTCAGCGCCTCATGCATGCCAAAGTAGCACACTACCACTACTCCTACACCCGTGACTCCATTTTTAACTTTTTTCATGGAGAGACAAAAATCACACAGATTAACTGCAACAAGATGGTTTTAAGTATATGTAAAGGGATTAGTAAATCTATTGAACAGATGTGCTATCATGGTTACTGATGACATTTGTGGCGAGGAGCACTTGGCATCGCCCCTTTTGTGAACTTGAAGAATACAATAGTCATTGACCATAGTCAATGTAGAACTCTTGGCTTTACTATACTGTAGAACATCTGGTTCATTGTTTTAGGAAAATCTAATTACTTGGGTCAAATACATGAATGCTTAATAGCCTTTATTTACAGTGATTTATAATAGCCATCTGATCTATCCCAAGCATAAATGTGCTATAATGCTAGCATTTGAACATTAGTCTAGGGACATTATTGTCTTTATATACTGCTTAACTGTTTTATGAAGGCATTTATCTTTTGGATGGCTGCTAAATCTTCTCTTTATGTTTATGAACATTCTTTTTATTTTATATGGTATTATAAGATACGATATTGCACGTCTAATACTAACTGAGCATCTAACTTGGCTCGAGTAGCTTTCGTGTTGTTCAATTGGACAGTTCTCTTTAGCAGCAAACATTGTTTTATATTAGTACCTTTTCTCAATAGCAGTTATGGCCAAGGATGAAAACATGGACTTGATATAACACACATAAAGCAAATGAACAATTTCTTCTGTATACCAGGTTTGGTGGTAACATAGTAGCATTCTTAAGTTATGGCAACTATGAAGGAAACCTTTTTTGACAGTAATAGTATATTATCTCATATATTGAATTCCAATTTCTGGAAATTATGAAGTAAGTACATAAAAACTTCATATATTTCAAAATTGAGTGTCAAGACACAGCAATGAGTCCAACAACCCTCTGGGATCAACCTGTCATGGCCTTCCCAGTGCTGGCATGCTCCACCATTCCTAATATTTTGCATGGATGCTGATAATTGAATATAGGTATTCATGTTTTCATGGCAAGCACCTTACCTAGCAGGGCCTTCTCTGCATGCAGCCTTAGGTTTGGTTCCTAGCTCTAATGAGAGGTGGCTCACAACAGCCTGCAACTCTAGCTTCCAGGTTGTCTTCCACCCTGTGTGTACCTATGCTCACCTGCACATACACACAGATACACATATAGATGTAATTAAAATAATTACACAATTATCTAAATATTTGAACACACTCTGAATTAGGTGAATGACTATGTGGTCACTCAATGGTATAGGTCACTTAAGGACCGCCTTCATTTCACTTCTGTAATTTTTTATCCATTTGTTTTTTGTCTAGTTAGCTTCAGCTGTCACCTTGACACAGCCCACAGTTATCTGAAGGACTATTATTTGGTGGATTACCTCCATTAGATTGGGCAATGGGCATGTCTGTTGAGAATTTTCTTTATTGCTTATTGATGTAGAAGGTCCCAGCTTCCATGGGCAATGATACTTCTAGAGAGATTCCAGGACTGTAAATGCAAGCTGGCTGAACACTTGTCAGAGGGAGCCTGACTGTAAGTGGTTTTCCTTTATGGTTTTTGCCTTGGAATTTGCTTGAATTCTTGGCCTGTATTCCTTCAGTGATGAGTTGTAGGAATCAACCCTTTCTTCTCCAAGTTTTTTTTTTTTTTGGTCAGAATGCTTATCACAATAAAGAAAACCAAATGATGACAAGGGCAAAATTTCCTACCCCAAAACCTCTTAAAATATGCACTAAAAGAATATTTACCATTTACTCATTTTTAGGTGTCTCATTTTTAGAACTCTTCTCATGTGGAAAAAAGTGGAAACCATATATCCAGTGGCCCATTCCTTTTTCACCCTTCCCATTAGCTCTTGTAAATCAGCTTTATACTTTCTCTTTTTTCCGATACCTTATAAACAGTACCCCGTGGCCTTTGTCACATAGAAAGATGCCTTTGAAATTCATTCATGTTGCAGCTTATGTCAAGATTACCTTCCTTTTTGAGATTAAAGGCCATTTTATTATATGCTTATATCAGGTTTTTCTCTACCCTGTTATCTGCTGATAAACATTTACATCACTTACACTCCTCAGCTATTTTGAACAGTACTGATGAGAACATGGGTAAGCTGGAAGCTCTTTGAGCTTCTACTTTTAGCTCACATTCTATATCCATTTACGAGACTATTGGATTATAGGATTGTTTCAAGAAACCTCTACACTGTTGGCCATAGCATATATTTCATCTTACACTTCCACCAAGCTTGCACATGACTTGTAATGTCTCCGTATATTTGCCAGCATTTACCATTTTCTGTTATTTTTATTTCTTTAGTAATGTTTTATTTATTATGTGAGCATTGTGTACAGAATATTTTGATCATATTCATCCCCTTACCAAACCATTTTTCTGTTGGCGTTGTCTATTTTTGTTGTTTTTCAATATGTCATCCTGTGAGGAGAGTGTTAATATTTCATTGTAGTGTGGTCTTACAATTTCTCAATATGAGTGTTGTTCAGCTTTTTTTCCCTGTGACTATTGACTATTTCTGTAGTGTTGGCATTATAGCCATCTATCATTTGACTATCTATGTCAAAATTTATTCCTGAGTGCTCTACTTGAATCAATTGGTCAGTATGTCTTTATGTCAGTATTATACTATTTTGATTTTTACTGATTTTCACTTATTCCTACTTTTCCTTTTAGCTCTCAGGATTGTTTTGGCTATACAAGATCTTTTGAAATCATATATAAATTTTAAGCATTTCTCCTACTGCTAAAAAATATACCTATAGCAGCAGTTTTGCTAGTAATTGCAATGGAATTAGAAGCCCCTTAGGAGAACACAGACATTCAAGCAACACTATGTTTTCTAATGTACTAACATGGTTGTTAATTTGTGTACTATTTCTTTAGTTATAGCTTATGTTTTACAGTGTATAAGATTTTTTCTATTTAGGTTAAATTTTTGATTAAATCAATTATTCATTTTGATGGTATATAAAAGAGATTGACTTCTCAATTTCCTTTCTCGGTTCCTTTCTTACAAGAAAAAACAGAGATGATTTTGTTTGGAAATTTTACTGAACTCTTTGGCTATTCCTCTAGTTTTGTGTGTGTGTGTGTGTGTGTGTGTATGTGTGTGTGTGTGTGTGTGCACGTGCACGCACGTGCACGCGTGTGTAAGACCCTTAATATTTTCTATATGTGAAGTGAGAACATGACATTTGTGGACATAAGAAAATCTACTTCCTTTCTAATTTAGATGTCTTTTACTTATTTTTATTACCTAATTGATCTGAATGAGATTTCTATTCTGTTGAATGGAAGTCGTTATTACATATGTCCCTCCACTGTTATGTTTTCTAAATGTTTGGTTTTAATTAGAGAATATAAATTGAACAAAGTGATGGGTTTCATTGTTGTGAGCCAAGATGATCCAAGGCTTTTTCTGAAACCCTGATGTCTAAAGAAAGGACATTGTTCCTTATCTACAACCAGGGATATGCTCAGCAAGTCCAGTAATAGCCTGGAGTCAAGGACCTTGCAGGAGGTTGGAACTTCATCCTGAGAACTCAGCTCTTCCTGACAGCAAGATCTATGTTTATCAGTCTCAGGACTACTATGTCCTCAGTCTGCTGCACTTGAGATATTCTGTGTTTCTTTTATACAACATTGCTTGATTAGCTTCCTACTGACTTTGCTCCTTTGTATTATAGTTTTCTACTGACCCTGTCCCATTATTTTTTTCCCTCTCATAATTGTATACAAGATACTGTAGTTCTTACTAAGCTTGCTTGGCACCAGAAATAGCTTGTGAAAAACTCCCTGAACCCAGAACTGTATCTTTTATATCTTTTCATCTTTCTGCTTAAAACTCTCTCACTGAAGAATTAGCTGCTAGTTCAGTCATTTCATGATAGTTTTATTCCAGTATGTCATGGACTTCAGCCATATTCATTACTTTATCCTCTCTCCCCTTTCCTATCCCACCTTTCTCTATTTCTTCTTCTACTTTCCTACCTTACGTATTTGGTTTCCACATATGAGACAAACAAGAAAACTAGTTTTTGTGAGTTTGGCTTGTTTCAACTGTGGTGGTGATCATCAATGCAGTAGTATACTTTAAGAAAAACTGTAAGTTTATCACTTCTAAAAATGACTTAAATGTAGATTTCTGAAATATGGCATAAAATATGTTAAAGTAATTTCCTTCTGTACTTTACAGCTTAGTTGATTTTGTGGCCCATGTGTGTGGTATGCTTGACCCTTCTGGCTGCTACAGTCTTTCCTTCCTTCTTCTGTGGGGCTCTCTGAGCACCACCTAATGTTTAGCTGTGGATCTCTGCATCTGGTCCCATCAGTTGCCAGATGAAACCTCTCTGATGGTGCCTGGGATAGCACTGATCTGTGTATCCAGAGTATCATTAGGAATTTTTGAACCATTCCCACATCTCCATGATGAAGCCTACGTGATCATGGTGAATGATATCTTTTTGATGTCTTCTTGGATTCTGTTTGCAAATATTTTAGTGAGAACTTTTGTCCATTTATCCATCATGAGGGAAATTCATCTGCAATTCCTTTTCTTTAATGTATATTTGTGTGGTTTAGGTATCAAAAAATTGTGGCCTCATAAAAAGAATTGGACAATTGGACAACGTTCCTTCTCTTTCTATTTTGTGCAATAATTTGAGGAACATTGGCATTAACTCTTCAAAACTCTCATAGAGTTTTGAGCTAAATTATCTGGATTTTTTTTGTTGTTGTTAGTCTTTTAATTCCTGCTTTTATTTCACTAGGGTATAAAATTGTTTATCTGATCTTTATTGAAACTTTTGTAGATAGTATATATTATGAAAATTATCCATTACTTTTAGATTTTCAAATTTGGTCGAGAACAGATTTTGAAAGTATGTCCTTATGGACTTTGGAGATCTCCTCTGTGTCTCTCAATATGTACACCTTTTAATCTTTTATTTTATTAATTTGGATCTTTTTCTCTATCTTTTAGTTAAAGTGACTAAAGTTTGTCAATATTTTTTGTTTTCTTAAAGAAGCAACAGATATAAAAAATTGAAACAACANAGAATCAATAGGAAGCTTACAAACTCATGGAAACTGAACAACTCACTACTGATTTCAAAATCTGCAGGACAGAAATTAATAAAGAAATTAAACTGTTTGTAAGAAGTCAATGAAAATAAAAACACAGTATACTCAAACTTTTGAAACACAATGTCAGGCAGTTGTAGGAGGGATGTTCATAGTAGGAAATAATGAGTGCCTACATTAAAATATTGGTAGAGATCTAATATTAGCAACTTATCATACCTGAAAACTTTAGATGAAAAACAAAAAAGGAAGCACCCCCAAAAAAGTGAAACAAGGTGATGAGAAATAATCAAACTCCGGTCTGTAATGAATGAAATAGAAACAAATGGAACAGGAGAAATAATCAACTGAGCAAAGAGTTGGTTCTTGTAGTAGTCTCGTCCTTTTGTTTTGGTGTTAAGATAGTGTTGGCTGTATTAAATGAATCAGGAGTAAATTCTCCAGTGAAGCGATCTAGTCTAGTTCTGGTCTTTCTTGAGAAGTTTTGGTTACCTGTTTACTTACATTTATTTTTGGCAGTTTGTCTTTTACATATTTTATAATTTACCTATTTTAAAATTTAACATATGTAAAATTTCTTATATTCTTCTAGAAATGTGTCCATTTTTAAGTTACTAATTTTATTTTCATAGAATTATAGTTCAAGGTCCTATTTATATGTAGAACATCAGGTAGAATTCTCTTGAAGATGGACACTAAAAAGAAATCTCACACTAGCTCAGAATTGAGTATAATAAAGGGTTATTTATTTAGGCGTAGACTCATAGTCCTCTGTATGAATGGGGAACAGGAACTGAATCCAGCAGCTGGAAGAGAGAGGGAACAAGCGCTTTACATTGGCATTTATAGTATAAGAGACCAGACTCAAGTAGGTTGGTAACTTAAAGGCTACTGGCTGTAGGATTTCTTACAGAACCTCCCCCTTTTGTTTAAATAAGAGAATTCTAAGCCTAATACAAAATTATATATAATAAGAACAAATATCAAGTATAAAATTAGAATTACAACCAGCAGAAACAGTATCAAGCAAGAAACATGTGATAAATGTTTCAATAACTTTTCTATCCTAATGAGTTTAAGTCTTGTATTATAAATAACTTGGACAAGTCATAAAAGAAAAGTGAGTACAACTATCTAGTCTTCAACCCCATCGAAGACCCAAGAAGGGAAATAATATTACTTGAGTAAGTAGGAAGTGCAATCAAGCAATTTCCAAAATGTGCAATAAATGACAGAGACAAATGGCTACCTGGGCAATCACCCAAAGTTTCATTTGCAATGTTGCAGCAACCAACTTTGGCTAAGGCCTAGAGTAACTGTCAGACCATTTTCAGAGGCAGGAAATTATTTAAAACTGTCTTACCCTGTCTTGGCAAGGATTGACTGAAAACCTGAATATGGGTCAATGGCGTGGTGTACATATTTTAATTTTCCAAAATCTGCAAAGTTGAACACATCCATTTGCCAGATTTTATTCCTTTGGGTTACTCCCTAAAGGTAGTGGTGTTTGGTTATAGAAAGAGCAAGTAGGGAAATTTCTTCATAATCTCCTTAGCTTGTTGCCATGTAATGGAAAACCCTTTCTTTAAACTTTTGCTATTGACATGATGATTTTTTTTATAAAATTCTAAGGACTTCAACACACTTCCAATTAATAATCAATCAATTTCTTCATTACCTTGTGCTAGAAGACCTGGCAGGCTTATATGGGATCAAATGTGTGTTACGTATATGGAACAAACCCTATTCCTGATTATATCTTAAACCTGTATGAATAGTAAATTCTGTATCATCTCATATAAATTCAGAGGTTTCAATATGCAAGACACCTCTTTCTGCATATTGTGAATCAGTAACTATATTAAGAGGGTCTTTAAAATCCCTTAGCATCATGAGAATAGCATATAATTCCGGCTTTTGGAGAGAATTATAAGGGCTTTGTTTCACCTTACATTAATCTTTTGATTTGTAACCTGCCTTTCTTGATTTATCTGCATCAGTTTAGAATGTACGGGACTCCAGTTATTGGTGTGTCCTGTACAATGTGGGAAAGGATCCAAGTAGTTCTTTTTATAAGGTTACTTCTATCACTTTTGGGATAATTGCTATTAATCTTTTCTAAAAAAAAAGCACAATATATTTGCCAAGGTTCATTGCCTTTTCATAGATTTTTTTTAATGTCATCAGTAGTAAAATGCACTATAATTTCTGCTGGTTGACAAAGTCTCAATTTTCCTTTTATAATTAATTTACAGACTTTTTCCACATAAGTTTTTATTTTTTTACTTGGTTTATGTGATAAAAAGATTCATTCTAAGATAATAGCTTCTCTTTGCATTAAAATTCTTGTAGGAGAAATTCTGGAAGGCAATATGACTAAAATGCAATTAAGATTTGGATTCACTCTATCCATATGTGCCTCCTGTAATTTTTCATCAACAACATTCAATTCCTTTTCTGCTTCAGCTGTTAATTCTCTGGAATTATTTAAGTCTTTCTCACCATCTAAGGTCTTGTTTAAACGAATTATTAAATCAGGTGTTATCCCAACAGCTGATTGTAGACTAGAAATGTCTCCTAATAATCTTTGAAAGTCATTAAGAGTCTATAATCGACCTCTCCTAATTAGTACCTTTTGTGTTCTAATTCTCTGTAAGCCTATTTTATAACCCAGGTAACTGACAGAATCTCCTGTCTGTATTTTTTTTCAGGAGCAGTTTGTAATCCCCATTTGACAAAACTTTCTTTACTTCTTCAAACATGTTTTCTAAAGTATCTATGTTTGAATCAGATAGCAAAATGTCATTCATGTAATGGTAAATTATAGATTTTTAAAAATTTATATATTTATTAAAAATTTCCACCTCCTTCCCTCCTCCCATTTCCCTCTCCCCTCACCCTCTCTCTCCAGTCCTAAGAGAAGTCAGGGTGCCCTGCCCTGTGGAAAGTCCAAGACCCTCCCTCCTCCATCCAGGTCTAGGCAGGTGTGTATTCAAACAGACTAGGCTCCCAAAAAGCCAGTATATGTAGTAGAATCAAAACCCAGTGCCATTGTCCTTGGCTTCTCACTCAGCTGATTACAAAGTAGAAAACTAAAACCCTGGGTAAGTCATCTCTGATAGCTATTGGTGTTGTTAAATCCTGTCCCTGTACCTTCTTTCCCTACTCATCAGCTCCAATAATTTTCTCAATTGTTTCAAATCTTTTTACTACTGTCTTTTAAAGCCTGAATCTTTTGACCTGTATATATTTCTAGTGATTTCATTGAGACACCTAGCCTCTGCTCCTCATTCTGCACATTCCAAGGTCTGAAGTTTTTCCTTTAAAGATAACATCTCATCCTTGGACATTATTTGGATAGCATGCAGATTGTCTTCCTGGAGAGATACACTATCTGCTAACCTATCATAACTTTTTAACAGATTTTGATGGCTAAATTCAAGAGTATGAATTATTTCAGATAATTTCACATTACCCTTTGATATGGATTGAATTTTGTCTGTAAAATTAATGTTATCCTTTTCAGTAGTATTAATTTCTTCAGGTAACTTTTGATTTTTGATGGTATTAATCCTGTCAGCTAGTTGTTCATTATTAGTCTGAGAAGACTGTATCTTTTTTAAAAGAGCCACATTATTGACTCTGTTATTAAACCATTTCCTTAAGGATATAATATGAAGAAACAAACTGAGTTCCAATATCCAATAAATGGATGAATCACAATAACCATACAAGCCTCGCAGAATACAATTCATAGTATCAGCAAAAAGGTTACTAAAATTTTCCATGGCAATGTTGTCTGAAATTATATAACTTTCAAGTTTATTGATATATTAATTAATAAAATATTTACATGTGTTATGAGATTTGATAAACTGTTTTAGGTAAAATAACCTTTATTGGCTAGCAGGTGTCGCTGCAGAGTCACAATCAGCGGTGGTGCGACTGGCAGTGCCAGGAACAGTCCTGGCTGCTTTGGTTTTCTGCCTTGGTGCTGGTTAAATACTGACGAATAGATTGTGTTTGACAAATTAAAAGCAATTCAATAAATTCCGTACATGGAGCAAAGAGTCCAGAACTCAGGAGTATGGAGCACAAACCGGAAGCTGTACAAGTTGCTGTGTGGCAGGAAATGCAGCAGTGGTAGTGGCTAAATATGTGTGAGTGTGGGAAATTTCCAAGTTGCCACATGCACTTAGTTCTACTGTGGCAGGAGGTTTCTACAAAAAAACCGCGTAGTAGGTGAAAGCTAGTGAAGTGGGTGGGGGTGGGAGCCCTTCTGGTCCGTGGACCGTTTGGGCCTTTTAGACCAGTCCACCTGGTAGGTGTGGAGTTCGGACCCACGTAAGGCGCCAGATGAAGATGGACGCTAAAAAGAAATCCCACACTAGCTCAGAATTGAGTATAATAAAGGGTTATTTATTTAGGGGAAGGCTCACAGATCACAGTCCTCTGCACGAACAGGGAACAGGAACCGAATCCAGCAGCTGGAAGCGAGAGGGAACGTGTGCTTTACATTGGCATTTATAGTATAAGTGGCCATGACCAAGAAGGCGGGTAACTTAAAGGCTGCTGGCTGCAGGGTTTCCTACACCATTCTCTTTTTCATTACTTATTTTGTTGACTCGTTTTTTCTCATTAGTCTATCTTACTAAGCACTTACCAATTTATTCTATTTTTAACACACAATCCTGCAGTTTGATTTTCGTTGCTGTTCTTTATTTTATTTATTTCTGTCCTAATATGTACCATCTCGTGTGTTCTTTTAACCTTGTTTCTTTTTCCCATTTCCTTAAGGTTAAGGTCAAGTGATTGGACATTTAATTTAGGTAGAGACAATCCCTGCTGTAAACGTTCCTGTGTATTTCTGCTGTCTAAAGTAAGCTCAGATTTCCTCAATTTTATTTATCTCCAGACATTTGTAAAATATACGACTTACTATTCTATCCATTTTTAGCATACACATAATTATCAGTTTTGGTGATTTTCTTTTGCTATTGATTTCCAGCTTATTTAATTAGGGACTGAAAGGATGCTTCATAGTGTTTATCTCTTCATAAATTTCTTCATACTTGTCTTGCGGTCTGTGGTATTTTAGAAAACATCTGTAGGTACTTGGGGCTGGTTGTTCTATAACACCCTTCATTTCTTCATTATTTACTGATCTTCTATCCAGTTTATTTATTGGTTATTGAATGAGGGATACTGCAATCTTCCTATATTACTATGTCAAGTTTATTTATCCCCTTATTTCTAGCAGCTTTTGAATACTACATTTGGTTTCCTGCTAGAGTTGACATAGTGTTCTTTCCTAGTGATCTGACACCTCATCATTATATATTATCCTGCTTTATGTGACAGTGTAGAATCAAATTATATTTCATCTGATGTATGAAGAGCCCTTCCTGCTTATATTCATGTTCCTGGGTAATGGTTAAATTGCCTCTCTCTTGATACTTTCAGTTTGTTTCTGATTTTGAATTTCAGGAGTTTGTTAATGTCTGTGCATACAGGAACTTCCTTCTGTTACTTCTAGTTGGGATGCTTTGAGCTTAAGTTTGATGGTCTATTTTCTTTTTCGGAGTTGGGAAATTTGGGTCATTGTCTTTTCCAATAAGCTCTCTATTCCATTTTTACCCTCTCTTTTTCTATATTTAGGTATCTCACAATGTTCATTTTAGTCAACTTCGTGGTGTTCTAGAAATTCTTTAGGACTCTTCATTTTTCTTTATTATTTCCCTTTTTATCTTTCTGGTTCATAATATTATCTGTCTTTGAGCTTATAGATTATTTTCTTCTGGTTATTGAAGGATGTTGCTGATTGTATCTGGGACACTTTAAATTTTATTATTATATTACTCTTTTAAAAGATTTTGGAGGTTCTTTAGTGAATCTACTTGATCCTGTGTCTTTAATAGTTCTATCTCTTGTGAGTCTCGTTTTGTCATTGTGTAACTTTTATGGGTTAATTTGATTGTCTATTTGTGTTCTCTTGTAGAATCATGAAGATGATTCAATTCTTTTTCAAGTAAGTCTCTTTTATCCATTCTAAGGGTTGTTTTTTAGATATTCATTGCCAAATTTTTATTGAGCTATACATTTTTCTCTGCTTTCCTCCTTTTCTTTCCCTTTTCCCTACTCTTCTTCTACCCTCTCCTGTGACCCGATATAGAATTTTGATTAATTCTTTAAGAATTTAACATATGCATTACTTATAATGTATTTTGGTCATATTCACCTTTTACTCCTCCCCGAACTCCTATCCAACCTCCATTTACTCTTAAGTTCATACACCTTTAAAAATTAACTTATTGAATCCAACTTGTGCTTTGCATATACACATAGGTATGGTGACACCCAGAGGAACATGATCTTGCTTGGATCATTTTGCATCCAACAGTTCTAGTGAGATTTCTCCCATTGAGTAGTCAACCCAAAGAATGCCAAGGTCTACTAGTGGGTCACCTAAGTGTTTTTTTTTAACAAAAGCAAAGTATGAGACATAGCTACAGGTTCTAGCTTTCATCCTTCCTCCTTGAGTGTTCTACCTCAGCTGTAGAGTCATGCTGACTCCTTCTATCTGCTAATTATTGTCTTGTGACTCTAATCCTTTTTAAAATATTGAACAATTCTTTCTTTTCCTAGGGGAATAAATACTTCATTCATTTGAGCCTTCTGTTTTCACACATTAATGCTTTTTTTCTCAGAAAAACTTTCAGTCTGGCTACAATACTTTAAACTACTTTTGGCATTGTCGTCTTTTTTATTTATTGGGGCCATATTTAGACTATGAGCTTTCCAAACAATTGTTCAACTTAACTTCAAACAGGGAAACGTGGGATAACAGTAGACTCATTATCCATGGCATATGCCCAAACCAAAAGGAATAGTATGTTAGCCTTCAAAGACTTGCTTCAATTCTAAATAATATTTTGGCTTTGTCATAATTTTATTTTCTATGATAATAAACTCATGGTGTTATTAATTTAAATTTTCTTATTTGTTTTTAATATTGGCTAGTTTTAATGAAAGATTCTAGGAATTTGATATTTTTCCACTCAAACAAGATAAAAATAAAGTTGTTCAATCAATATCAGTTATCTGTTCACATATTTTTGCCTTTATTAGTGACTTATAAGTATTAAGCATTGATTTATTTATTTCCACAAAATGAAGTGTTGGCCCACACTCTCTTAGAATGTGACCTTATGTGGATATAGCACTGTTGAAGATGTGATCAGTTGAGATCATAATGGAATGGAGGGTGTTGAATTCAGTCTATCCTGTGACTATATAAAAGTTCAGATTTCAAATGAGGCACATATTTATTTAAACAGAATACAACATATCATACAAAGGAATATTTGCTAGTCAGATAGAATAACCTGGAGGAGGGTCGTGCTTCCGATTTCCCGAGGAAAAACAGACCCTACAAACATCTTGGTTTTAGATATCTATTTGAGAGAACCATGAAATAATAAATTTATACTGCCATTTAAACTGTGGTGCTTTTTACCATGGTAACCTAATACAATACTTACTTGAAAGTATGAGAATATATAGCCTTATTCTTTAAATTTTCTCAATATTCTTAAAGCTTCCTAAAGCAATTAATAGCTTTGGTCAAAAAAATAATTATTTATATTTGTTTTTATTATTTTGTTCTATTTTTTAAAATTTACTAATTTTTATTCATGTATATAAATGTTTGCCTGTATGTATGTCTGTGTATCATTTACGTGTCTGGTATCTCTCCTGCCTCTGAGATACCAAAGCTGACTCCTCTTGAAGAGAATCAAGGGCTTTTAAAAACTGGGCCATCTCTCCAGCTCTATATTTACTTACTTTCAAACCAAAGTCACTGGAGTTTTAGGCCAGAGACAGGACTCTGAAAGCCCTAACATACCAGTTTTGGTCACTGGCCTCACAGACAGCAATCAGAAATAATGGAAAAAGAGAGGAAAGAATTTTAATCATGATGGCCATTTAGAGAAGATGGAGATTAAATATTTCTGTCTGTATTCAGAGTACTGCCAAATGCTTTAGCTATGAAGAACTGGGACAGGTTAAGCACATCCTTATTTATCAGTCTTGGTCAAACTGGGGATGGTAATCATCTGAGACATGGTTCTGCAAGATACCTCTAGTGAAGTCCTAATTACCAGAGAGAACCATCTAGTTCCCTCAAGATGAATGCTTCTGCCTATAGATCACTTTATCAATGAATGGTCTTCCCAGGCTCTACTGTTCTTAGACTTCAAGGGGACTGAGGTTTAGAACAATGTGGAGAAACTGCTAGGTGCTTTTATGGGGTCTTGAACAGGACATTTTAAAAGCTGACAGTTCAATAAGCCAGATACTCTTATCTTTGTGCCTTCAGCCTCGAAGGGGGATGCGATAGGTTAGGTCTCATAAGTTTTAGACAAGCTCTCCTTGAATGATTAAAACGACCATGTGCAGAGTTTAGCGAAGATCTGACTCAAAGTAAAAGAGAAAGATATAAAACAAAGGCAAGGATCCTACTTCTGTTAATTTGCAAGCCCATGTAGAGACACTGCTTTTTTTTTTTTTTTTTTTTGTAAAAGTACTTTCTAAATCTACATGATGTCTTCGTGGTTGTTTTCTGAGTTTGCTGATGAGTTTATTTACCCATAACTAGACAATACCGGATTGAAAATGCTCCTTATTTCACCTCCTTCTCACCAAATTTCTTCTGAAATGTAATTTAAAAGAATCAAAACCATAAGATCAACACGATCATCATAGAGAAGACTATCAAATTATAGGATGTATGAATATGATACTAAACTAGTTCATAGTAGCAAAATTTACCAAAAGACACAAAATATGCTATATTCTATTCTTTCCATGTAACTGGTTCAGTCCCTACATAAGGTATCTTTCTCTTTTGAAGTTTCTTCTTGTAATCATTTTTGTCTAGTTGTTGATGTGTTTCTCTTCCCATCTCTCTCTGCTTTTTCCCTCCTTTACATTTTCTTTGCATTTGCCACATACATACACTGTTTCCTTTCCAACTTTATTTATTATTTTCCTTGAAAGATAGTAATTATTTAATTACATTTAGCAAATGTCTTGCCTATTGTCTGTTCCCCTAGGACTAAAGGAATGTGGAAAGAAGTTGAGAATTGAAGAATGCTGGAAGAAAGGAAAACTAATAGCTCCTCGACTCAGTTATTTCCAGTAAGTTCTATTTGCTTGTTTCTATGACTCATAAATGCAGTATGGAAAATTTTCACCCCCAAGCAGCAACCTGGATGCAAACCCTTTTGCAGAAGGCCTTGAATAAGAATGAGACATAGCATTTGTTCATTTTAAATGCAAATATTGGAAACTAAGTAGGGCAAGCTTGTCATGAGGGGAGTGTTTCTGGGCACAGCAGAAAGCTGTCGTGGTGAATGGGAGGCACAGCATCTTACTAACCTACTAAAATAAATTAGAAAAGAAAAGTTTTGCAGTTTGACTTCAATCAGGGCTAGATAAAAACACAAACTGATAAACCTGAGTTAAAAAGATGCTGAAAAGTACTAAACAAGGAAAAGGATTCTTACATTTGACATTTAAAAAAATTTCTCAATTAGACACAAAGTAATTTTTTTATTTTGCAATCTAAAAATTATATACTGAGTTTTGATTTGCATTAAATTGTACATTGTACATTTTGCAGTGACAATTTTACACTCACCTTTTCCCTCAGGTGTATTTTTCAAGCATTCCTCTTGATTTTCATAAACCAACCCTAGAAGCAAAAGCTTGGGAATATATTGAAATTCAGAGAACAAAATTAATTTGAAATCAACCCTAAATAACATTGCCTCATGTTAAAAGTAGAATATGCCCTCCCTTCTCTTGTGTGTAGTAGAATAAAATGTCACTGGAATTAGCTTGAGAAGTGTGTGGCTAATGCCCTGCTCTGGGTAAAGATGGCCCTGCAGCTACTGCTCTGAGCTCTGAAGGGGTGGACCCCAAAGGCCCTCCTGTTCAGCAATTAGGCTTAATTGGCTAGCTGGGTTTCCTGGGAGCAGAGTGAAGACACCTAATTAGCAATATGCAGTTGATTTTTCCACGAGGGTCCTCTTTCCCTTCTTCCCATATTTAGACTTTGAACTGGACGAAAGTTTAGGGGTGAATTTTCCTTTCAGTAGTAAGAATTGTGATTCATAACAGTCAGGTAGGAAGGTCTTCTGTCTTCTACATCATGTTTGGGTGAATTCATTCTAAAACACACATGGTGGTCTCACTGGGATCCTACTCTGGAGATTAGCTAGAAAGATACCTGGAGGAGTATATGTATGTGAATATGTGTGTGTGTGTATGTGTATATGTATATGTATGAATGTATTATTTTTATCCACCCATGACCTCACTATCTCAGGAACAAGAGAACTGCCAAGAGAGAGAGTATAAGTGACATTTGTAATGAAGTAGTTATAGAGCATTAGTCAAACTTTGACATGATATTTAATTGAAAAAAAAACAATGACATTGGAAAAAAGTGAATTAGATAGTTTTACATCAGTGTGGTGAAATATTGACATGGATTGTACATAAAAATTTAGGTAACTATTTTGAAGTTTTAAAATTTATTATTTGGTGCTAGTGCCAGAGTGTACTGTTGGTTTAGTCTCTGATAGGAATGGAAAATGATATTATGCAGGTATGAGTGTGTGTGTAAGAGTTTATATTGATAAACAGGAAGCAAAAGAGAGACTGGTGTTGCACACACACCTCTTATGGCATTTCCCAGTAATCTAAAGACCTTGTCATATGTCTCAAGTGTTTTACCCTCTCTCAGTAATCCCACTCCTCAGACAAATCCTTCACTCACAGCAGGCCTTTGGCAGAAACTCAAACTACACTCATACCTTAGTAGATTATAAACTTAAGGTGCTTTTAATTATACTAACCATAAATGTGATCATTTTGGGGGTTGTAGATGACTTGTTTGTGGTTCCAGATTGCAAAAGACACTTCAACTTAGTTTTCTTTAGCGTTTCTGTGGCCTTGTCATACAGCTCTTTGTAAACCATTTGCTCTGGAGGAGTTCATGGTTCATATGCCAAAGAAGTGAGGTAAAAGAAATCCAAAATTTTGGTGATTATTCCTGCATTTGTGTTTGTAAATAAACATTTTAGGTAACACCTAGAAGTAGAAATTTGGTTGATTTCTAATGCATTTCAATGTTATAGACATTTACCTTTCTAGCACAAAATTTTGGCATTGTTACTCTAGTGCTTAAACCCTTCAATACCTTGCTTCTTACCCCAGACATGAAATCTTTGATGCTATTTTACAGAGCTTTTTCTGAGCTCTCCATCTCTGCCTTGGAGCCTGATATATTCTTCCTTGAACTCTGCCCTCTTCTTTTAGAAGAATATATCTCTTGGGCTTGTTTAATTTTCTCTCTGTTGCTAAACTGTACTTTACAAAGAAAAGGTATCCTATCCATGCTATTCATTTCTGAATCCCTTAGAAATTCGCTCATTGTATGTCTCATAACAAGTGTTCAATAAGGGCTTCTAGAGTATGTGAATATTAATATCTGTAACTGGTGGCACATCAGCAGGCAACAAAGCAAAACCGACAGGAGAAGTTTTGGCTGTCTTTTGTGTGGATATCTATAATCTGGGCTGCTCATGTGCTGCTTGGGAAGGGGAGCAGTAGAATTCACAAAGACACCACATGCCTTCAGAGTCAGCTGTAATAATGGACCAGCGAAAGCCTCTGGAGACAGAATACATCTGAACCACTCACTTGAACATGTTGGTGACCAGATATTGAGATCTCTTAAACTCTGATGATGTGTTCCATTTCATCACACACACACACACACACACACACACACACACACACACACACACACGGAGCAGGGAGGAGAAAAAGAGAAAAGTAAAGGTACACGTTTCTCTTTCCCAATTAAACTCATCTCTGCTTCCCCTACCTTTGACCTCCTTTTTAAAAATGCTTAGGTAGATGTTGGGTGCATAGCTAGATCTATGAGCTGGAACAGTGACTGCCTCATTCTATGATCTTAATAACTTGGTTATTTTGTTTTGTTAAATTAAATGATTAGGTAGGGAAGTTTGGAAACTCTGCAGGAAGAAAATAGCACTAAAATAATTAAAATAAAAGAAATAATAATGTATTCCAAACTTAAGTGTTCATTCCTAGATATTTATGTTATACAATATGTCAAATTACTGATTCTGTTCATTTTGTGGAGATTATTATTAAAGGTGATATACAGATTGCTTAAATTGTGTAAGTGAGAGCAATTACTAAGACGAAAATTCTAATATATATATATATATATATATATATATATATTTCTACTAATCACTTTTCTTAAAACTCCTTGCTATTGCCATTCATGCACTTAATCTACATATGAACTGAGCCTGTGTGCTTATGAATGAGTGAATTGAGAAGGAGTTGCCTTGTTCTACCTGTAGTGGAAAATATGGTTATTCTGAACATTTTTATATTTGAATTTTCAATCTCACTCTATTTACATAAACTGATATAACTTGGTCTAGAATCAACCTTTGATGTCTCACTGCTATGTCTCCTATAAATGGGCAGCCCTGGCCAAGTGCAGCGTCATGTAACTACTCTAAGGAACTGCATGTGGCTTGGCACGGATGTGTTTACACAGGATGAATTTAGGATTTAAAACGATGATTTTTTTGCGAGAAGACAGAAAACGGTTGATGTGGGAACAGTGATATTTCAGTTGAATAATCACTCTTGTGACACATTTTAAATGCAGTCTGTTTAAGCTAAAATATGACTGCCTGCCTCTTCCAGGAGATTTCTCTTATACACTTGTACATAGCTTGTTGAAGAGCCTACAAAAGAGCAGATTCCATCTTACAAAATAATGTCATATTAATGTGGAGAAGTTGTTTTCCAAAAAGACAATGGCTCTTTTTTTTTTTTTTTAATTTTTTTTGACTGTTACCTCTGCCTTAGAGAAAGGTTTTGGCAAAACAAAATTCACAAACCACAAGACAATTTTCAGTCTCCCTCTTAAGGTGTTTCAGATGAGATTGCTTCCTACTCTTTGGGTACATGGATGGCTCCTGACAGGCCTATCACATTTCTGCCTGTGTCGCAAACGGAGCCTTGACTACTTTTGTTTTATCTAATTCCATGATAACAGTGTTTACCTCACTGTAACAGACATACATACATTCCCTATGCTCAGACTTTCTTTTTAAAACACAAAACACCAGTCACCTTGGCCTCCATCACTCTGATAATTATGGTTCAAAAACACCGACTCTCTGACTGCTCTTTCGCGATAGCACCTGTTCCTCAGAGCAGCACTTTTTGTCTTAGGGTGAATAGCCTGCATCTCCGGTATCTCCGAAAGCACAGTAGATTAACTTGTTAGAATGAAAACTGTGCAGCCTCTCATACACATCAGGGCGAGAGCTGAAAGCTCATGCTTCATTTTAAGCGCTGTGATGTGGAATTAATTAATGAGTGCTTTCATTTTGACACGTACTTCATGTAGCATATGTTGCCGTCCTCTGCTGATGGTAAGGTGTTGTACGGTTACTTTAGGCTATCATTGAGGAGTGATTCTTTATTATACGGCAGGTGCATTTGTTCGTTGTCACAGTAAGGGTGAAATTCCATCTGCATATGTACTGTGTAGCACTTCAAAGTCAACACACTGCTTCTTTTCGTTAAAAGGTTGTCATTTTTCTAAGCTTAATATTTATATTCTGAAAAAAATAACCTTGGGATTTGCAATTAAAACTTTTCATATAGTTTCTATTATTAAATTATATTCTTATATTACATGTCTCTAAGAAATTATATTTTCCCAAGAATGTATGTAAATAGTCATGTTTAATACAAAATTGTGCTTTCTCAGTTCATATATGATTATATATTAAAAATAATCCAATATCTAAATGACTTACTATTAATTATTACTTCAAATTTATAAAACAATATAATTTATGATTGTTAATTTGGGTATCACACTTGTAATCATTAAAAAGTCCAATTTGAGCAAGCAAAAATTTTAAACAATTTTAGTATTTTTTAAAATGCACATATTTTCTGAAGTAAAATTCATTTATCACATACATGAGGGCTCAAATACTGTTTCCTATTATAATCTACATTTAGAAAAGTAAATTTATGACAATAATTTTCACATCATACTTAAGATTTTAAATTATTTGAGAAATTTAAATAGAGAGTAAAAATGATTTCCATTCTAAAAATCTAGTATATTTTAATATTAATTTTTTACAATATTTCTTATGATAATTACATTATTTAGGAGTAAGAAAAATGTCTGAGTTGAATAAGGTAGATGTATTTTATAGTTTTTTTTTATATTTACTACTGTGCCACCTTTTATAGCTGCATTTTATTTATTGGACAATGTCGACTTTCAGTGTATAGAAACAGAAGTTAGTGTTACGAATCTCTATGTATTACGGTTGTGTTGTGCTTGGCTGTTTCAGTTCCTTCTGGTTCTTGGTTCTTCCCAAGTTGTTCTTCATGTTTACTTTCTTTCTCCTGTTTTTTTTAACTTTACTTTCTTTTTCTCTTAATTCTATCTATCCTCTTCTCTAACCTTTTAAATCTTCAGACATCATAACCATTGTAAGAATAGTCCTGATTTATTGTCCAGCATGCAATATAGAGTATATTGGTTGAGTTACTCATAAAGCATATTGTTTACTACAATATGAAATGGACAACTAAGAAACTTACATAATTGTTATCTCATTAAAACTACTTATAGTCACGTATGTATACATAATTTAAAACAAAATGTGGGTTTAAAGGTAATAAGGTTAAGCTCATTTCTTGCTTTGGGTTTTGAACTAACTCTCTGTGTCTCCACTTACCTATTTGTAGTTTGCAAATTTTTTCAATACTTGAAAAAAAGAAGAGTGAAGAGTATGAAAATGTTGCCATCACCCGTACTAGAAAGAATACTATGTAACTGCATCTTCAAGTGTTGGGAGCAGTGAACCTTCAGATCCTGAATTTCTTATAAACAAATTGTTTTCCTCTGCTCTGAGATAGCCTGCAGCTGCTCTGAGCCTGAGACCCTGATGACAGTCTGATGGGCCTGCAGCTGAAAGATCCTAAGAGCGGGGTCGTGGCCAGAGTACTATATAAGCAGTCCCTGAACACAATAAAGGGGGCATTCTTGGGGCATTCCTGTATCAAGGATGACCCGTGTCTCTGTTTCTCCGTCTGTGTGACTTTGCGTGTTTCAATTTCCAGCCCCTTGCCTGGTTCATGAACTGTATGGTAGTGCATAGTGCAGACCGGCATGGTGCACTGCATTCAAGGATAACAGTATTGTCTAGGGTTGTATTTCACTAATTATGACCAGCAGATGAAAACCAACAAAGACCTATTTGCTTAGTTCACAAGGTAAAGATGGGTTTATACAGTTTGATATAAGTTTTAAAAAGAAAAAAAAAAGATATAAAGATGAGTGATAGAGTTTTCATGTGACCTCTAGATACTGAAATATTTGCCATCTGACTGTGTAGACATTCACCAATCTTTAATGGACAGGAATGAACTAACATTTGCTCTGCATTCTTGACCAGATTTTAGACTAAGGGTATATAGTAGCACATAGACAGATAAGTTACAAACTATTTTACCAACTAGATAAACATGTCAGATAAACTTCAATAATTTTAAAGACTACATTTTTCAAAGTAATTTAGTTTCATAGCAAAATTAACAAAAAGTTATAAAGATTTCCCATGCGTACCCTGATCCCATACATCCAGAACCTTTCCTAAGGTCAGCAACCCTCATCCTCATTGATGAAATGCATTTGATGCAGTGGATGAGTGTACATTAATGTGATGTAAAACACTGGAAGTGCAGAGATTATATTGGGCTCACTTTGTTGTTCTTTTGTTTAAGGCAATGCTGTTCACGTAGGAAGTAGTGAGTCTTTACAGTCAGTGCCCATCTACTTACGCCAGTAGACTTGTATGTTTGTCAACAGATAGGCACAGTTTACTGCCTCTCAAGTTTTAATTTTTATTGTTACTGCATGCTTTAATTAAATAATGTACTGGCAGATAAAATTAGTGGAGACAGGATTTTAATTCAATAAAGACTAAACTAAGTACCAGAGAAAAACACAGCAAAGGTGAATTACTTAACAATTACTGTGCAATTAAAACTGAATGAAGCCTTTGAAGGAGATTGATATGTTGGGCTGGGAACAAACTTCTGTTTGAAAGACTGTATTTTAGAAAACACCTGCATTGTATTTAAATCCCCTTTGTTAAATATGATAATGCTCACTTTTTATGGATGAGTAGCAACTAGAGGCCTTATTTGTTTTTCTGTAGTATGACAACATGAGAGTTATATTTTTTTTCTCTATGAAAAAGGAACCAGGACTAACTGGGGTTCACTGAAATTAAGTTTCATCCCCTAAAGACACTTTTTTAGCATGATGCTAGCCTGAGAACCCATGTGAAATATGAGGATTGACAATCTGGGGAAAGGTTTGTGCCTTTTGTCTGAATGCCTGGTGTTGTCCTTTCTGAAGTTTAGAATAGAAGCAAGTGCAATGAGTTGTCTAAGTGCTGATACTATACTAGATTGGGCTGTCACATTTGGAAGACAAGACCTGTAATTTCTACATTCAGATCATTTCTTTAAGTTTTCATTCTTTTAAAATAAGATGTAACTATAGACTGGAACATTTCTTAAATTATTGACATGAAATCAAGAGATAAACACTGTGATGCTGAACCTGGAAGTGAAGATTCACCTTGTAAGAATCATGTTTTAAGTAACATATATGATTTACTAGTTGCTATCACTTCCTAATCGAACTGGAGCTGAACAGATTTAAAAAGGTGTCTCAGGCTGATAAGAAACATAATCATTAAGAAAAAGAAAGGCATTAGAATGGATAGTTTGTGACCTTCTTTTAACCTTTGTTTTCATGACAGTTACCTGGCATCTTCTTAATAAGACAAGCTCGTTATCACCATCTCTCATGCAACAGTTAACAAGATACAAATGATCTTATATAAAAGGAAAGAAAACTTTGAACCATCACAGTTCACTTTAATAACTGAAGAGTTATCAACCAGTTAGTGGACTTTTAATATAAATGTAAAATTTAGTTATAGTTATGGCCACTTATGAGAATGCAGAAGGAGATCATTTGCCAAGACTTTATGCATGGTCAGCAGATTGTGGTCACAGAAAAAAAATTGTTTTGAAATTCTGAATGGTCATAACAACTTAATCCAGGGTAGTTCAGCACGATGATACTAAAGAAGCAGTAGACACGGATACTTTTGAATGACTTAATCAACGATACAGGTCATATTTTAATATTCCTGGAATATTGGCTGATACTGTGGTGGAAGTAAAGGTCAATAGATGAAGTTGAAATAAGCAGAATTTTTATTATCTGATGGGTTATTGCACATTTCAGATTTAAAAGCTGAGAAATTATCTTGATGATAGAGTGTCCACTTAAGAGTTCAAGAAAGAAGATCCGATAATATTTTCAGCTCGGAAACACTCTTAGGCAAAGAACAAAAGTAAATAAACATCCTAAGAGTGTCAGAGAAGGGGCCAGTTAGGAACGTCTCTAGAAAAGCAAAGAAAATGTGAGTCATGGTTTGTGGTGGCACTGTTGGTGGGAGGAAGGCAGAGACTCAGTGGTACCTGTCATTAGTTATGAATAATGTTGAAGAACCAAGAAAAGTGACCGCCAATGTTAAGCCTAAGACCCGGGGGTTAGGCAGCTGATAACAGAAGGAATGCTCGAGAATATCATGTTTGTTCCAGACTGGAAGCAAGATAGTAAATCACTTCTAGTTATGTAAAATCAAAGGTCTTGAATAATAGCTATGCATTGATGATCATCTGGTTAAATAAATTTCAGCCCTCAACTGTGTGTTTATGAGGACAGTTTTTCAAAAATTATTTTCACATGATGATATTTTTTTTAAGGATTTCAAAAGTTAACATCAAATACAAGTGTCTAAGATCTATGATGGGTGGCTGTCCCTTTTGGTTCTGATTTCTTTCTACCCACTCTCTACTCTTGATAGCAGTTGGGTGTGCTTTTAGATTGAAGTTGAGAGTACCTATAAAAAGGACTATAAGAGACCAGCAGGGCCTTCTCTCTGACTTAAGGTGAGGCAGACAGCTAATCTGTTTCAGGTGTACCCCTGCCCCCCCCCCCCCAAATATAGCTTTTTTTAATTGAACAGTCATGGGCATGGTCTTTTCTCCTTGCAATTCTTAGGTATAACAGTTTTATTCCCCAAAGACATAGCATTTTCAATGAAATACATGAGAGTCAGTGAAAACAGTCTTATATGTACTAAGTTATTTACAATGAACAAGATGATACTGTGTAGGCATAAAGCTTCCATGACGCTTGCCATGAAAAAGGTAATCTAGGCTGACTATAGAACAGTGACCATGCTTATGAGAGAAGAGAGCTCATCTCCACTAGAAAGTGAATCAACAGTATATTTCTAATTTCTGATAGAAGCTGGTTATATAAGCTGCAACACAAAGCTTCGTGGGATAGAGTGAACAACTCAGCTCCACATACCAAGTTCAGCACTCTTCCTCGCAGGTGACATCATCACCTGCTTCTGTCTACCTGATTCTCTCCCAAGAGATTCTGCTATAATCCAGCTTTATTATTCCATTCTTTCAGAGACAAAATCTAAGAACCAACATTTGCTTGACTTGTTTTGCTTATTAAGGGATCTGTTTTGTTCATTCCCATTATTCCTTTCTCAGTCTACCATCTTCTCATGTTCTCCCGTGCAATATATCCTGTTTCCTGTGATTTACATTTTGTTGCCTAGGTTCTACACACTCTTCTCTTTACCTTCTCATGTTTTGCTCTTGAGTTTTTTTCTCTTTACGGTAGCCATTGTTTTTACCATACGTTGATTCATACTTTCCTTTATCAACTCATTTCATTTAAATGAGTTCAGTTCTTAACTGTTATAGTCTAAAAGTTGGCACCACAAATATAAAAATTTATATGCATGCATATTATGAAATTATTTTGGTTTTAGTTATTTTAGTGGTATTGTTCATTAAGCAGATATTTTGAACTATAACCCTGGACTTTTTTGGTTTGTGGTATAATTTTATAATTTTTCAAAGATCTTTTGTTATGTCTATATCTTACTTCAGAAGTGTTTTAGTAAGAAATTCTGATGATTAGCAAGACAGTAGTTATTAAACACTTTGAGTATATTGTAAAAATTCTTAACATTTATAAAAAGTGATCATATGTTTTACAATTCAAGATTATTTTTAAATTATTCATAGAATGATGACATGAATACATTGTATCCTATTTAACTTCTTTTGAGAAAGGTATTGATCAGGAAAATAGATCTTCTGACTTGGTTAATATTGATTCTTTTTATAATTTTCTGAGGCTTTATTCTTATTTTAATTATTATAATTTATAAAAATTGAAGTCATTAATAATTTCCTCCTAATGTAAACTTGAGCAGAAAAAGTTCCTTAGGAGAATATGTATGTAATTCATGTATACATATGTTTTAGGTTTCCACAGGATTTCAAATTTTTCAAAGCCATTTTGTTATGACATCAACTTTCCACTTAATATAAAATATATATTTGGAGAAATAAATTTTATCTGCCTAAAACATTGTTGGAGTTCACTCTGTAGCTTTTAACTGTTAGGATTTATTTAATTTTTAAAGAGATTGCTTCTAGAAGAAAAACCTGCAAATCAATCAATGGATTTCTTTTGTGAGAAGCAATGTTTTAAAGTTAAAGTTTCAGTAGATCAATCATAAATTTAACAATGTAAATCTTCCCTAATATGCTCTCATTTTTAAAACAAGGATTTTGGCATATTTTCATGGAAAATTTACACTCAAATTAATTATTTGACATCTCTCTGGACCCCTGGGAACTCCTCTATAGTCAAGGCTCTTGCCAACCCTAAAATGGCTCCCTTAATTAAGATGTATACTTCCCTGCTCCCATATCCATCCTTCCATTATCCCAACCATCCCATTCCCCCAAGCTCTCCCCATCCTCCCCTTCTCACTTGTCTCTCCCCATCTCCCCTTTCCCCCATCCCACCCCACCCACCAGTTCCCAATTTTTGTCCAGCAATCTTGTCTCCTTCCAATATCCAGGAGGATAACTATATGTGAGGGCTGCTGAGAAGCCAAGGACAGGGGCAATGGGTTTTGATCCTACTGCATGTACTGGCTTTGTGGGAGCCTAGCCAGTTTGAATGCTCACCTTCCTAGACCTGGATGGAGGGGGGAGGACCTTGGACTGCCCACAGGGCAGGGAACCCTGACTGCTCTTCAGACTGGAGAGGGAGGGGGAGGGGACTGAGGAGTGGAGGGAGGTGGAGGGAAAAGGGAGGCAAGGAGGAGGCAGAAATTTTTAATAAAAAAATAAAATAAAAACATAAAAAATAATTATTTGAATTACTAATATTAAAGCAGTATTTCTTCCTTCCTAACAATAGTGATTTTTCTATAGTTTTATGTAAAACATATGACTCTGAATTTATGGTGATGTTTATAAAGTAAAAATGACATATTTAGAAAGTAGAATGAAAACAATAATTCAAAGGTTTATACACAAAATATTTATATTTAAAAGCCTATAGTGAAACAATAAGAATAACACTATTATTGAAAACTACAGGAGCTAAATATAAGCATTCCAAACATCTAAATTATGAAAAATGTCATATTTTTCTCATTAGTTTTTTTTAAATGAACCAGCCATTTATTTAATCTTTATCTAAGTCATCACCATTTACAACATTAATATCTCAAGTATTACAAACTTTTTTCTAAATACATAAAGAAGCAAAATTATTTTAACCAAGAACCCATACCATTGTGAAGATCTAAATATTTCAAAAAATTCTTACTTTTGAAAATAGAAATGAATGCTTCATGTTATGGAAGAAAACATGGAATCGAGTAACATCATTTTCAGGGCTGTGGGGACAGGAACGTTTATACATGTGCCTGCCTAGAAGTTACTCCATGCCACTGACAAGTGCGAGCAGCTCCAGCCAGCCTGGCTCTCAAGAGTGCTGTTTGAAGTTACAGATTGCCTTCTCATTCTCAAACATTAAAACGAAAAGTCATCAAGGACATTGCTTCTGCTCTCCATATACATAAACAAACACCCGCATGTGCATTTACATGTACCCGTGCACACATATGCACAATGATAATTTTTATATTTTAGGAATATTCAAAACCAAAACATTGATTTGATACTAACCATAGCTATTTTGTGGCAGAATAATACACTGATTAAATGTCATTGGGATTTTTTTCTGTTACTATACATCTGGGAATATATATGTACCCCCCCCCCACACACACAAGCACACACATTCTAATGCAGGTGATTCTCAAACTTGAGCTCTTCCTGTCGCAGTGGTAGAATTAGTAGCATGTGCCAATATACATGGTTCACAACAAATCTTATTTATAAGAAGGAAAAGGATATGGTTTCTTAAAATTAAGATATTTTGTGAAAACACAAGGGATTTTTTTTTTTTTTGGAAGGAGGAAGGGGATTAGTGGGAGAAGGACCAGAGAGGTTAGTGGAGGGTGAAGTCACCAAGGTATGTTATACATATGTACAAAAATGTCACAGGATAGCACATTGCTTTGTTCAGTTAATATGCACTAATAACAAGGAAGAAAAACAACCTTTGTTTCTCTTGCAAATATTCCAGTGTCTACTCATTTAAAATTAGAAGTAATTATGCATGGATTCTGTATTCTAATACAATCTATAAATAGTAATTATAAAAAACATTTCTTTTTCCTTCAATGGCATTCTGTAAGTAGTTACCACTTAACATTCATTTCTGATACTTCCCCATTAAAATGCAATGGAAAATCTGGCAAACAGCAGCACACGGTCTGTGTGGTTCTTTGTACACATAATAATTGATTACTGCTCTGACAACACCCCACCTTTTTACATAGTTGTAAAAAGAGTTCATTCGAAATTAATTGACAACACTGAAATAAATTGCTTTACTATGTGGCTGGAAAGTAAAGCAGACCAATATTAGACATAATTATATTCAAATTGCTGGTGAGGGTGAAGGCTAAAGACAGAAATTCTTTTGCATGGGAAGCCAATGTGAGGAGACTACTGATGTTGATACTAAACATTCTGTTTAGATCTCAAAGACATTTTTTTTCTGTTGTTTTCCACACTCCCTCCACACAAATGTTTGATTTTTCTGTAGCGATCCTTTCAGACTGCTTATGTTACAGTTATGTTATTGAACATAACTTTCTTGATTGGGAGTATCATCTGATAAGCACTCAAAAATGTTGTAATTTTTTATTGTTAAATTAGAAGACATAGAATTAACTCTTCTGATGTATGGTGAGGAAGTAAGAGAGACTCACTACCAAAAGTCGTTGGTTGGGATACACAGAATTCACCAATACAGAATAAAGAGGAAATTCATTCTAAATTTTCAGTCTAGGATAACAGACATGAACTCCTCCTAAACCTCTATGAAAAAAAAAAACCATGGATATTCTCAGTGTTACAGCTCTGAAAGATAAAAAAATGTTTAAAAAGCCAAAATGGTGCTTTATTAAAAGGGAGTTTAAAAGGAAACAGAATGAACATTCCTTTGCTTTTATTAAACAACATCTACACTTATCAAGAGCACCTGGGAACACAAAGTTCCTCGACCGCAAATACTAAGACTACTGCAGAGAAAAAGCAACAATGAAAGTGATGGAGTTTCTTCTCTTTGTGGTACGTAGAAAGTAAAAATAAATTTGAGAAGGTAATTCTGGAGATTAGATCATATTTGTATGCCTGGGAGATTTTGCTATTTGGTAGTATCAGGAAAAAAAATATCTTCTGATCATATCTTGAAACTGAAATAAATATTTTTCTACTTAAACAAAAGAAACTACATTTACAAAAGTAGAAAATTCTGTGTTGGTAAAATTATTAATATTTAGTATGCAGATACTTCAAAGAGGCAAAATAAATTTATAATTATCGCAACACGTAACATTGCTAGTCTAAGATTCTTTTAGAAAATAGATCATCTAACTTTCTTCTGTATGACTGAGTGATGGGTAATCTGTCCTGCTCAATCTCTGTAAGAAGTGGTAGAAAATAGAAAAGGCAAACATATGGGCAAGACGGCTCCTGAGTATAATCCCAGTAGTCAGAGGTTAATACAGGAAAATTGTGAGTTTCAGGCCAGCTTTGTGGACAGAGACCTTATCTCAAAAGAGAAAGAACAAACTTAAAAGCTAAACAATACAAAGAATCCTCTTATAATATGAAAATCATTTCTGCTCAATTATTTTATAATTTTATTAGCCTGTTATTGCTTAGTTTTAAAATTTGATAGCTTTATTTCTTTAAGTCAATGGAAATATTTTTAAATGACATTACAACACTATTGGATATTTAGTTTATTAATCAAGATGTTTACATTATTTTTTATGAATCATTTCTTTTTTCATTTACATTTATTGAATCACTCATGATAGTTATGGACTAAGATAACATGTATGTGAACAGAATTATGTATGTAGGAGGTACTCATGATATTTTCCTAAAATCCTTATTACTGAATATTTCAAAATGTTGTGGGACCCTCTCAATTGTATTTTAAGAAAATGCTGATTGGCAGGAAGTATAGATGGGGCTACAGAGACCAGGCAGGAAGTAGAAGCATGAGAAGGAGGATTCTGGGAAAAGGAAAGCTCAGTTTGCAGTTGTCACCCAGACAGAGAGGAAGCCGGAAACAGAGCAAGCAAGATGTGACTGCCTCTCTGAAAAAGCTACCAAGCCACGTGGATAACACAGAAAAGTATTATGGGCTAATATAAGTTATAAGAGTTAATAAGAAGCCTGAGCTAATAGGCCAATCAGTTTATGATTAATATAGACCTCTGTGTATTTCTTTGGGATTGAACAACTGTGGGACCAGGTGGCACAGAAACACCTGTCAACATCAAAATCCTGTCGTTGACTGGTTTTCTGACTGAAAGCCTTAGAATTAAAACTCACGGTGAAAAGTAAGTAGAGACAGTAGAAGGAAGGTTCTGCTGTGGCAAATCTTAGATTAGTATTCTGTAAGAGACATTTACCATCCAGTTTTAAACAAACTGTGCTCATCTTAGTATTTTGCTTTGCAATATATCGAGTTCCTAAAGATTCAATTTAGTGAACATGGGATTGGAAGCTCCTTTACTTTGTTAAAAACAGTGATAAAAGTTTTGCTATTTGATAAGTTGCAAACTGTAGAGACAATCCAAACATTTGTGGTACCCTGCCAGAGTGTGGGAGGATTTGTAGGAATTCTGAGTCTACACTTTGGTGCTACGCAACTGCTTTCTTGGATCAAGCATCAGTGTGACAAGGTGATCCACTGCTCTTACAGCTGTCACTCACTGATGTGTGATCTCAGAAAACAAATGAGCTTTCAGGGTGTTTATTTTTCCCCTCTTTTTGGATGTAAGAGTATGATTTTTTGATTTCTGGATGCCTTACATTTCCTGGAATAAATAAAATATCCCATTAAAAAAAAGATGCTGAGGTTAGAACTTGTGGAATAGTTGCTGTTATAGTATAGACACGCTGCACTAGTGGACAGCATCTGCAAACATGTCAGATCATTTGTATTATGCAGGGCTTGGAAGAATTTGCAAGCACACCGGGAATAGTCCATTTGCATGTATTTAAGTGTTGATTTTTCAGGATGAGAAGGAGGCAGGATTTTTGTCTACCAAATGAATAGTTCATGGAAACAAAATAAGTCTCCAGTGTTTTCCCTCCATTTTAAAAGTTTCAATCTCAAATGGATAATGGCAAGGAACATTAATAAATCTGTGAAAATAAAAGGGAAACACAAAAGATCTGTTGAATCATTACAACATAGCGCATACAGAAACAATTCATTTTGTCACATTTACACAAACAAATCATTTGGGAGAATAAAAATTTTAAATTTTATTTGGGTATTATAGGCAGATTCCAGGACTGAATGAGCAAATAGATTCTTAACCCACAAAGTGATACTGCAATAGCTTCTTACTTCATGGGGCTGTCACTGCTATTGTTATCATCATTTGCAGTTGATGGTGCCTCTTCCTCTCTGTTACTCATAGTAGGAGAATATAAAATTGACCACTCACAAGGCCCTTCTTGTATACACATATATGTCTGGCTGTTGTTGAGGCAAGAAATAGATTTTGGAAAAATTTTTTGTCTGGAACTATCCAGGCTTCGGTGTAAGTGTGTACACACCCATTAAGTTTTCTTTTTAACTTGAAAGTCACAGTAGTTCAGATAATCATCACGTTATCAATTATAGTTCACAAGGAATGGTTGAATCCAGCAAGTGTTAAATTATGTTTAGGTTCAGAATTTTTCTTTATACAGAAGTGAGGTTTTTGAATAATGCAAATGCTATTTAAAATGTTATATACGATGTTAAGCAGTCCTCAACTCTGTGACATGAAGATATGTATATTTTTTCGTGAAAATATAATGTATAAAATTATTCACTTAGGGATGAAAAGTATATTTATCTTCATGAACTCACTCTGTATTTTTCCAGTAGATTTCTAAGTACCTGATAAAATGACTAAATTTGTAATGCACGACTTTGATATGAATTCTGATGAAGTAAGAAGATTTTCTAAAACCTAAGATGTTTTATATTGTTTGTATATTTTAAATATTTAACCTTTCAGTATACTATTTCATTTACCTCCTTCACAGGAAAGGCAGCCATCTTTTATGATTTCCAACCTGTTGGCTATTTACCAGCTTCTTATAAATTTCTGACTTTAGAAAACGAGGAAATGAATCCTTGGCCATGAGACTATAAATTAATTTCTGAGCCTCATCAAAGCATTTTGGAGTTGGTTCAGCAATATTCCTTGAGATGAGGTCTCTGGTACTGAAGTCAATATTAATCTGTAGAAACAAGGTTGCATGGCATTACATGAGATTATTAAAAATGTGCACGGCTTATTAGGATACTAGGTACATGTATTGTTGATTTTTTCCAAATACAAGGTTAATTTAATTGAAAATAGAAGCATGTTCTTGCATTTATTTTTGACACAACAAACACAGTCTTTGTTTTAAATTTTAACGTACCTGGAGATGGATGGCAGTGACAAGAAACAGCTAAAGCTGACTTTTAAAAAAGGCAAAACAAAAATGTAAACAAGAAACATTGCAGTTTGAAATACCTTTTATTTTGTACCAGTTTATTTTTCTAACATTTCTAAAATTTGAATTCCAAATGTGTACATTACCTAGGAATAGCTATCATATCCTATATTGCTTTTTACCATTCTCCATATGCTTAGCAAACCTTCTGGGTTCTCATAGCATTGCTTTTCTAGTTTGTTTCTTTCTATTTGACAAAATAAAACAATTTATAACTTCCTTCATTGCCATTTTACCTCCTGCAGACCAAAACACTCAATTATATACATAAATACACACTCACAATCAAAAACAAACAACAACACACCATGAAACCAAAACAAATGTTGAGTCTCCAGAAAGACGTAATAGAGTTCTATTATGTTGGAATACACCATTCACCAGAAAACCTGCTGAAGTGAAACCAGCTTCTCTATCCATATTGCAGGACATTTGGGCAGCAAGCATTTTATCTCAGGCATCTGAATTAAACTAAAAATATTCATGACGTATACAATCTATTTGAATCTTAATAATATAAGCTCGCCAAAGGCAGGTGCTGTATCTCATTTATCATCATTCCTAGTACTTAGCTGAATACCCACGACATAATAAGAAATCAATAGATATTTATGGGGCAGAATGAGACCATCTCAGGAGAAAATGTGAGCGCTGATAAAGTGGTACAATTTGGAGATTTGGGAAAGGAAAACTCATCAATTTCACTTATGCAACATTGAAGTGAGGCTAAGTGATAGGTAGAGCTGCAATTAAATCCAATTCAGCTTCTTACTTGCCTTGTAAATAAGAAAATCAAATCTGTACTTTAAACTTTCCAGGCAAAAAGGAGAATAGAGAATAGTAAGGGCTCTTACCTTAAGGAGCTTTATTTATTAATGAATAAATATTATAAAATATTTTAATGAGTATTATTATTTTAGAGAAAAACAATAAAAACAAGCAATAGGAAAAGAGTCATCAAAGAAGCATGATTAGACCTAATCCTTTAATTAGGATTTCAGATAATCACTGAAGTTAATCCATCTATAATTTTGTTCTTTTGATCTGTTTCTTTGATCCTCCCTCAAAGATCCAGGTAAAATGTTAAAACTTCATTAAACACCTCCAAACATGGAATCAGTTGCCCCTTCTTCATTACAAGAGCATATGATCATTTTCAAACCTGTCCTCTAACAATAATGCCTAGTCCATTGATAGTCCAACATTGTAAGAAGAGGGAGATCTATTGACTGATTTTCCCAATGACATGGGGTCTCTATTATGTGCCAAATGCTGTCTCTATTTTGGAGAAAGACATCTGATGAAATAAAACTCATCATAGTTAAAACTAAAAACTAAAAAATTATATTTAAGAATTTGGAGAAAGATTTCTGACAAACAATGCAAAGTCTTGATGCAGGAAAGAATTTAAGTTATAAAGAGCTACCTGCCTTGTTGACTGGGGTGTAATATGCAAGAGAAGAAACCTGAGTTCTGAGTACAGTGAGATTTGAAGACGGCCCAGGTCAGGTCTAGTAGGTCTCATGCACTGAGATAAGGAATTTAGCCTTTGTAGTAGAATGAATGAACAGTGACTACTATCAGGAACTTGTCTCGTTTTGCAAGCACCCATTGCTAAAGTGTTTCTTAAAAAATCTTGCATTATAGAGATGTTTCAATTTGTTTCTTCATACAGATGTGCAGAAATTCTTTGATAGCATCGTTAGTGATTTACAATCTCCTGATGATATGTGGAACAAATGTCTATGATATCATATGTCTATGATATTAGATATTCTCCAGAAAAGGTCTGACTGACAATAGCCTTAACTGGTGCCTGCTATATAGTCATGTATACTCCATTACCTTCATTACCTTCTGGATGATCTTAGTCATGTCTGATTTATGCATTCATGACCTTTGTGGTGCAGCCTGAATTACCCATTTCTTTTGTTCTGCGTCACTCTGTAGGCAACAGTTCTAGTACTGAGATATGCTTCCTGTTTTATGTACACTTAGTATACCAACAGAACTAGAAAATTCTCAGCATATTCTTAGTGTTTTGGAACTTCTGAACATGTTTTCCATATTATCCTGCTTAACAAAATCACTCTTCTCATATACGTCTTCCACAAGACTTTTTGTCTTCCAGACAAATTTAAGTGAAAAAAAAAGGAAAGCTATACCAAAAAAAAAAAAAATTACAAAAGGAAAAAAATCTGAACAATGGTACCAATAGCCTCTGCAGGCTAAAATATCACTACTTAAACATCCAAATCTCTTTACTTCTTATAAAAGTTGCAGTCCTGATTCAACTAAAATATCAAAGCTGGCTTTGGAGTTTGAGTTTGGCTCTCTTCTTCTCTAAATCCAAGCATATTGTTAAAAGAAAAATTCACAGTTTCTCTCTGTCTCATGTCAGAAGAGCCATCTGGTATAGGACAAAAGAAAACAAAAAATCTAAGGAAAATTGTTGTCAAAACTTTGTTATCTTCCAAAAATTCGATTTCTCCTCACATTTATTTTTGACTATTTGGTACCTTTGGATAAAGGTCTATCTTAAAATTCAAACTTCTTTTTTTGATATGGATAATGTTTAATTTTCAACAGTAAACAATAAATTTTCTTAAAGTACTCTTTGATGTCTCCAGAAAGACTATGGGTCACCACCACAACAATTTTGGCTAATTCATATGATACTGTTGAGCTCTTAATTAAGTACCATTCAAAAATTGGTTTTGAGCTACAAACTGCTCAAGATAATTCCAACTTGGCTAGCTGAGATGGCACACCTTTACACCTTCTTACTACTTTCTGGTCAAAATTTCAAATAAAAACTTCAAACAAAAAGGAAAGAAAAAGCAAATCCCTACCAACTACTCAGAGAGTGTCTACAATTGTTGCAGACAATATTTTTGAGACTTAACCATCGTTTTAGTTTTGACCAGATCCATAAAAATACCGTTACCCCCATGACAGCTAAAAGTAATTCTAGAAAACAATGCCCCCTCTCTCAATATATTTTATTTTCTCAGGATTATGGATAATTCTCATCTGTTAGGTGTTGGTTATAAGTTGTATAGGGTTGGGGGTAGAATAACAAAGTTTAAAATCAGGAATCTATTTTAAAAAAGAAAAAAGGGGAAATGGATGGGATGGGACAATAGGTAGATTAGTGCATCTGCTTGTGAACTATTATTTATAGACAATTTGTGTTAGTATAGATTTTTATATATTGATACATCAACAAAATTATTTTTGTATTCCTGTCTAGGAGAACTTATATATTAATACACACTCAAATTATATTTATTCTATTGTGTATGCTTTTATTTCTGTTTACAATATGTTGTGCACAAATATAAAGTTACTTTGCCATATTGTATGTATGTATGTTTCTATACTGCCCTTTACATTTCTACCTGTGATCAAGATATTTTTATATTTTTAAGGTTATTGTCCTCATGCTGCAATCTGCTTAAAGATTGTTTACATTCATAGATTAAGCTTAGTAAAGACAACATAGGTTGTTTCAGAATTGAAAGGTAATAGTCACCCATGTTTGTCATACTTTTGGTTATGTTAGTCAGGTTCTCTAATGCACAGAGACATACTCTGCATAGGTAGGTAATCCTCAGACACTTCAAAAACCTGTAGAATGTGACATTTGAATAATTAAGAATTCTGTTGACAAGAGACACGATTTCTCTGGTAGAACCATTCTGCTCCCAAGAGAATGTAGAACACCAAAATCATTCCACATGTAGCTTGTTTTCTTCTTGGCAAAATTGGCTTTTTGGGCAAAGAACTGCCCTTGCCTTGACAACTGACAATATGCATGCTGTCCAAACTGGACAAGCAGGATACAAGCAAAAGTGACTGGTGAACTTTGTCAAGACATGGCAGGACACTTTTTCAAATTTTCTTGCTTCTCAAAATGATCTGTCATACACTCTAGGCGTTAGCCAAGGTTGGTTACCCCAACATTGCAAATAAGATTTTGGGAGACTATTCAGGTGGCCAGCTGTTTCTGTCATTTCTTGCACCTTTTGGAAGTCACTTGCTTGTACTTCCTGCTTACTTAGGTAATTTTATTTTTCTTCTAAGGTTCTTAATAGGGTTGAAGAGTTGATAGTCATAGATACTTTTTTCTCATGATTTAGCTAAGACATTTTAGGTATAAGACTAAGACTTCTCAGAATAGGACAACTATTGAAATAATCTCTGTTTTTACTAATTACTTATAGATTTAACATTTAGTATGTGTTTCTTGCTTGATGCTGTACACATTGTTTGTAGATCTATTTTTATGTATGTTTTTACCTTTTCTTTCTCTTGAACAATACTTGATATTTGTGCTTAGTGTATATAATTTTGTATTAGTTTTAGAACCTAATTAGGTTTAGACAAACGGGGAAGGTTTTGTGGGAATTCATTCAGCCAATAGCTTTTGGGGAACCAATCTCTGGGACATGGTCTGAAGTACTACATGTGCACAGATAAGAGGAGAGAAGCATGCTCGCTCTGTGGGGAGAATGGCTCAGAAATCACCTTGTTCATACCTCCCCTGGGCAGAACAGCAGGATACAGTGAGTCTGTGTTTATTCCTTTGAATTCCATTTTCTTTGTATCCTCGTAATAAAGACTATTTGTAACTATCTCAATACCTCTCACATTACAACATTTTTCTTGTGGGATTAAGAGCAAATTAAAAAAAAATATGAGCTAGCAGAAGGTTTTCTATCACAGAGAATCTGTTAGATATTTACGTGTTCTGCATTCTGCACAAGGCTAAAAACCCAATGAATACAACATTACAAGTGAAAAAAAAAACAGTTGTATATTTATTCAAAATCATTCTAAAATTTTAAAAGAATTCCATTTAAATTCATTAATGCTAATTACTATTATTACCAAAATGTATTCATTTCTGACTTGCTTGCTTTCCTGCCAAAAAACTGCCAACCTCAGCTATTGATAACTCAGCGATGAGCATATCTTTGTTCCTGGGAGATAACCAGTAGCTTTATGAAGCTGTGTCTTGGAAATTCAGCTTAATGTTAGTGACAAAAGCATCACACTCACATATTTATATATATGTCATTATTTTTCTTCAACATGTTCAATCTTGACACACAGGAGTCTTGTCTGACACCTTTCTTCTTCAATCATTAGTGTGTGTGAGTGTGTGTGTGAGTGTGTGTGTGTGCTTGTTTCTGTGTCTGTGTAAATTATGCCTTTGATCCTGAAGCTTCACAGTAATTTTTGCATTTTCGTTCTTATGCCTACAGATTCGGTTTTAATAAATAATCTGTTCTTTCTCTTTGATATTTTGTATAAAATCTTTTCCTCTCAACCCTGTGTAATGTATTACCTTATCAATTTTTACCCAAATACTGTTTCTTACATGAATATTGTGGAATGCCATTATTTTTCTGTGATGTGTATGTAAAACAACCAGCTGTGTCTTCTGTGCCACAGTGTCACAGAGGAGATGTTTCTGTTATTTTCTTGTTATTATGTGCAATTTTGGTTGTAAAAGTTTTAAGAAATTAGGTTTATGCTTAAACAGATTTGGCAATTAAAGCTTTGGTTATTGTTAAGAGTTTACTTTAGTTATCTGAGAATGGAATTTTTTTTTACAACAAAGGCACTCAGCAGTTCAGAGGGTGAGATGAATCTGTCTATTTTTTCTATCTCTTCTATTTTATTTTCTAAATTGTCCATTTTCTACATCTCTCAAAAATAACAACGGAATGGATACTCATTTCCTGTATTCTGTCCTTCTTTCTACATAGTTTTCCTTAGATACTCTGTTTTTTACAATGACAGAAATTTTGAAAAATGGATTCAATTCAAAAATAACTTGAAAGAATATATACAGGGCAGGGAACCCTGACTGCTCTTCGGACTGGAGAGGAACGGGGAGGGGTGTCGGGGGAGGAGAGGAGTGTGGCGGGAGGGGGAGGGAAAAGGGAGGCGGGGAGGAGGCAGAAATTTTTAATATAAAAAATAAATAAATAAATAAAAGGAATATATAAAGATGATTTTAAACATGAAAACCATTGCAAGGGAAATGTTACTACTGATGTCCTAATTGTTCATGTGGATTTTTTATATTAACCCAATACGACTGTAAAATGATTGCATTTATGTTCCTCATTGTTTGGGAAAATGTATCATATATTTTAAAACTAGCCATTTTTTATATACCAGTTCCTGAGTTTAACTCATTTAGGGTATTTATTAAACATTTGTATAGATCTGTGGTAGAATCTGAGGATATGAAGAAAATCATGACAAAAAGTCAATTTTGAGGACAAATTTTGAGAAAACAGTGCAAAAGAAAAAATATACTTTCTAGAAGCAGTTCTCTCCAAAAAAAATTGAGACTCGAACATGATTTTTGGAGTATCTATATGAGTAGGAAATATGAAATCTGGGGCATGCCTGTGGGAGGACTCACTGAAAGAAACCTGTTGGGCTACAAAGGGAGAAAGGCAAGAACAGGGTGAGTTAAGCAGATGGTAGACCCCACAACACTCTACCACTCTTTTATTTATAGTAGAACAATGAGGAGAATTTAAGCACAGTGAACACATGTCAAAATAGTCATGGACTCTGAGTGGCCTCAATAGCAAGGTCTGAGTATGAGGATGATGATCTAGAAACTTCACTGGACAGGTGGGCAGTCGGTGTGGATTAGGGAGTAACACAAACACATTTAGCGTTAGGGCAAAAATAATGTATTACCCAATTGTTATAAATGAAAACACATCTTAAGAATGGCTGGTTTGGGACATATTCTAAAGAATGATAGGAATGTTGTTTAGATATGAACTGTGAGAGGAAGAATGAAGAATGAAGAAGAATGAGGAGTTGTTTGCAATGATCTAGTCAAAACAGTCACAAACCAGAGTTTCCTGTAACTGATTTAAAAGACATCCATTAGATGAAAGCTTTGAATGAGAAATAGCACTCAATTTTCAAATGCATATATTAAATTATTATATGTATTAGCTATATAAATATTGTTTATACCAAAATAATTATATGACAATATAAGTGAGTATTTTGTTTTTGCCTGAAACTCTTTGGTCTCAGTTGTTTTGAGAAATACTATTTTATTTGCTTATGTTTCAAAATTTTATCTTCTATAACTCAGATTACTATACTACCAATCTCAGAAAACAGGACACAAGAGTGTAATACTTATGAAAGAACAGTTGAGAATTATCACAGTCATTTTGAGGTTTTGATATTCCTCTGGTTTTTGAAAAGATCTTGGTGCTATTCATTGCATTGAGATGATGGCCTTCAGGGTGATGTTTGTTATAGTTGTTTTAAACATTTTTATAATAAGATCCATAAAAATTTAATGTCCATGAGCATTAGTTAGCTGAAAGTTATACAAGACAAATTATTTTTTTTTTGTTTTCTATACCAGCAGTTTTAAATTCTTTCAGGTTTCAACAAATTATTTTTTTCAGAAAGAATGTATTTTAACGTGTACCTGTTGGCTCTCTTTCTCGGCCCTAAACTGTGCTTTATATATTTTTTACATAATTTGAAAGAAAAGTTTCCAGTTCTGCTCCCACATTCAAATGATTTGGCTGTTCCTCATTTAGGATGTAGAGTGCAGCAAGAGACCGTCATTAAGCAAAGCATGTATGCATGCATAAGTAAAACGCCTTACAAAGCCAGAGCAGGTACTGTCTTAGGCCTCATTCATGGCAGCGCTTAAAAATTACTATTTAAATCAAAGCCGTCTGTATTCATGTTTTTGGTTTCTTAATTCTATTTAATCACCACCAACACTTCTTGTATTACTTCATTTTTGGCATCATTAAAGGCAAATGAGTACCCTGAAATCCATTCTCAAGGGCTGTGATTAAAGGAAACATAGCCGTTTGCAGGATCTGCGCGTGCAATCTGTGCCTGCTTAGGACTGTATCTGTGTGTTATCAGTGACTTTGGTGACAGAAATAGATGACACAAGTCGGGAGGCAATGCTAACACCTTGAATCGGGCAAGAGAAAGGAAGGGAGTAGAATAAAAAAGCACCTTGATTAATTAGACAAGTAGTCAAAGCAAAGATGGGATTAAATAAGAACCAGATGCCTCTTCAACGTCTGTGAGAATAGGAACTGACACATAAGATCATGATGCACACGGGTTTCTAAATATAGGTCCTGGGACTGTTCTGCTGTTGTTGGTGCAGCTGGGAGAGAGTTGGAGTTATAGCTTTATCACCAACATCAACTTGGTTGACCCGGGTTAAAAGACACAAGAATACAGGGAAACATAAAGAACACATGGGATTTGTGTTTTCAATTTTAAATGCGTGCTTATGGATCTCCCTGATAAGGGGAAATAGAAGAGATCTCCTGGGTGGATTGGAGGTGGGCTGAGGGGGGGGGGGCTTGGGAGCTCCAGAGATAAGGTTGGAGGGTGGGAGGAGGAGGAGAGTACTGAAAGCACTGACTAGAAAGGTGGGGTGGGGACTTTTCCGGGTCAGGTAAATATGGGATGCAAGAGAAACTACCACGAATCTATAAGAATAATCACAGCTAAGACTATTATCAATAGCGGATACATAACCTGAACTGGCCACTCTCGTGATCACATTGGTGGCTACCGTAATTGTCATTAGAGAGTCTTCATCCGGTAACTGATGGACACTGATAGAGGGACCCACAACCAAACAACCTTGGGGAATCCTGCTGAAGAGAAGAAGGAATGGCCGTACAAGCCAAAGGGGTCAAGGACATTACAAGAAAACCCACAGAAACAACGAACTTGACTCATAGGAACTCACAGAGTCTGAACCAACAACCAGGGAGCTTGCATGGGACCCATCTAAGCCTTCCACTTATATGTGACAATTGTGTAGCTTGGTCTATTTGTGAAACTCCTAACAATGGGAGCAGGGGCTGTCCTTGGTGCTTTGACTGACTGTTGGGAGTCTATTCTTCTTAGGAGATCGCCTTCCCCAATTTAAACACAGGGGGCGGTGCTCGGTCTTAGGACAACTTGATATGCCATGCTTTGCTGATGCCCATGGGAGGCCTGCCTCTTTCTGAACAGAAACAGAGGAGGAGGGAATTGAGGGTGGGCGTGGGGGTGGAGGAGAGGTGCGGGGAGGTGATGGGAGGAGAGGACAGAGGGGAAGCTGCAATCAGGATGTCAAGTAAATAAATAAAAATTTAAAAAGATAATCTGAAATTAAACCTTTCAAAAAATTTACAATTAGAAGAAACAGCAATGTCACCCCTTGCATTCTAATTCCATATTTAAACCTGAACTTCATAGTATAATATGTCATACAAATTAGAGAAAATATGTGAATAAATGAACTATTTCAAAAGAGAGAAAATAGATTTTGTGTGAATATACTTTCTTCTGCCTTTAGGATAAGCATCAAGGTTCCCAGTCTATGTCATAAATACTGAACACTGAGTAACAGATTTAGAGAAAGAATTGGAAACTTAGAAGCATAGGCTAAAGATATCTTTCCTCACTGATCCTGGTAGCTCAGAGACTCATTGTCATAATTTTTTCAAATACCTTAAAAGTTTGAGTGATTTTTCTCCTGCACTATGGATGCTAGTGACATATCTTTAAGGCAGTGAATGAATGTACTTTTGGAACAAGACCGTCCACGTAGAAGCACTTGGCAACTATTTCAGTTTCTTTAGTCAATATTCTCTATTCTGTTTCTATCATCTATCTGTCATTAACTATCACCTCTTTCACTTTTCTTATTCTTTAAAGAGATTTTTTTATTGAATATAGATTAAGTGATAGTGCAGAATTAAAGGTGACCTGGAAGGTGGGGTGGCCTCTTTTACACTCTGCCACGCAGCCTCAAGCAGCTTGGGTAAATTGCTTTGGTTTGGATGGTCCTTCCTCTGACTGTTGTCTTTCTCATTCATCTGTCCTTTCTTCTTCCCCTCTTGTTTTACTCATTTCTGTTTCTTCTCAAATCAGGGTCAAGGTTTACTACTTATTTTTTTTTTATTTCTGATATACTCTTCCTGGTTTCCTAGACTCAGAGTTTCCCATTACATAGTTCATTTTACTTTACAGGTTGCTATCACAATGCTTCTGAAACCTACTGTACTTCTTTAAATCTTGAGCCTTCCCAGTAAGGAGGGTAGCTCATCTACTGAGGAACCAATACTGTTTCTTTTCTTTGATGAAACAACATCGTGTGTAACATACAATATACACACAATTGTTAGTAAATAAATAAAATGGAAGGCAATGAACAAAATCAATATATTTTAGATAACTATAGTTGGGAGTGAACTGTTAGTTATCAGTTACTGGTAAATAAAAATATTCTCAAAGTAACTTCAACACACTGGAGAATTGACTCTATAATGAAATATGAAAATTAATATAGGATGGAGGATACAAAGTGTTGTTACAATAACAGAGAGAAATACCACTGCACACCTATTCTCATAGGAAGCTCTCTATCAATAAGCCACATACGTATTTCCTCATTCCAGTTTCAAACCAACTTTTTTTTTTAAATTTTTAATTTAAAAAAATTAAATGAATGCCCCATGTCCGAATATGTTTGTCCTGACCACATGAAATGCAATTTCATAGATTTTATGTTTACTTTTGGTCTTTAAGCTAGTTTTCTAATTATATAAGTTACATTTTTAATAAAACTGGGAAAAAATTAAATACCTTATTCTGTTTACTTTTCCTTATACCCACAGGTAAATGTAGCTCATAATTTTCATTGAGAGACTTTTTGTAATATATGAGATGCATGAGTAGTAAAAATGCAGAGAATAAGTAACTGTGGTATGCTCATTCCTACCTCATGCATCTACAATGCAACACCTGCACCCATGGCTCAGGGAACACTGGGACAAGGGAGCAAAGAGGAAGAGCCAAGTACAGGATGCCTGCTGTAAGACGGTGTCTTCTCTACACAACATAAAAGTTGCACCTAATGACAACACTTGTTCACATTCAAACACAGATGGGAAAATTTCATAGGGCCCCACATGCAGATGAAGAACTACAGGTAATCAAGGGCTGTTGAGAATCCATCGCTTTTCTTCAGCAATGAGCCTCATGAGATCATCCAAACCCAAGTGGTCAGCCTTAAATACACGTGCACATGAGCAATACTAAATGTGCTCAGTAGGCAGTGTAGACAGGTAGAAGTAATGTTTAAAGAACAGCTTATGGATTTCAGAGGGAGTGGGAGTGTGTGGAAGGAGTTGAAGAGAAGAAAAGAAGGAGGTAGAAATCATATAAAGACAGTAGTCATATTTGAAATGGCCTTCCTAAATTAAAAATATATAAGAAAATATAAAAATAAGGGAAAGAACCTATTCCTCTTTTTTGGTGATAAAACGTAAGTAAACTTGGATATATTTGTTTTAATTAGTTCAATTAGTGCAGTTGCTAACAATTGAACTTAGGGCCTTGTTTGTGTTCATTATGACAGCAGGCTTCTTCCCCCCTCGCCCCTGAATTTATATAATTCATAAACACTATGCTCTGGCTTTCCTGCTCACCTTTCTAATCTCACAGAATGTGAATGAACTGTTCCAGACTTGACATTGCTCTTAGTTTTGAAGGTTTATTTGCTCTATTTTATGTATATGAGTGTTTTATCTGCATATGTGTATGTGAACCATATCAACTGTGTAGCAATAAGAAGAGGTGGAATTCCCTGCAACTGGAGTAAAAGAGGGTGATGTGATCCTAATGTTGTAGGTGCTGGGAACAAAACTCAGGTCCTCTGCAAGAGCAGCAAGGACTCTTATAGCTGAATCATCTCCCCAGTCTCTCAGTAACTTTTTTATGTTCTTATAAATTACATTTATAAAAATAAAACTTATAAATATTTCAAATATGTGAAAACTGTTGGTTAGAAGTAAAGATAGTATTTTATTTTATTCTAGTATAAATAGTTTTCTAAAAACTAATTTATATTTGATTTTAAAATCTCTAAATGTATGAAATTAATGGCATAAAATAAAATTTGAATAAGTGCAGTACTGAGAATTATGTTATCTTTGCTACTCTCAAGTACTTAAACTTGGAAAACACGTTGTCTAATAGATTCTAAAAGTCTAGCCCTTTACTAGAAATAGCTGGGACATGCCTACAATTTTCTTTATGAAATGTTTTCCCCTTTGTCCATTATGGCCCTTCAGTGAGTTTTCCTTTAAGTGGAAGCTGATGTTTTGTTAACATATTTTGTGCAATGTATGATCATATTTACTTTATTAAACCTTTAAAAGCCTGGCTTCATTTCTTCACAGATAGATACAAGTGATTGCTTTTTTTTTGTTTTTGTTTTTTGTTTTTTGTTTTTTTTCGAGACAGGGTTTCTCTGTGATTTTGGAGCCTGTCCTGGAACTAGCTCTTCTAGACCAGGCTGGTCTCGAACTCACAGAGATCTGCCTGCCTCTGCCTCCCAAGTGCTGGGATTAAAGGCGTGCGCCATCACCACCCGGCATGATTGCTTTTAATACTTTAAGATTTATTAGTCCTCCTTGGGGCATATTTCTAGAAAAGTATGATTAAAATGTTGTAAAACTTTTCTACATGATATGAGTTGTAATCATACTATCTATTTTATCTCCATTTTCACATGCTTCATGTACATATGCTATTTTCCTGTTTTAGATGTGCAACAGGAATCCACAGTAAAACAGAGGCACAGGACTTGAGTACAACTTGAGATTTGTGCAAACTATAGATTTTGTGCCATAACTTCTCATGTTTAAGGGAAGAACCAGAGGGAAGGTGACACTACAGCAGAGAGGGCGTGAAGTGCAGCTGGAATTATTGCATCTCTCACAGAAACCTGAAAGTCCAGTTTTTGTGAGTAGTCTGCTTGTAAGGGGGGTATTCTGACAGCCATGTGATCTCAGTTTGCAGACAAGGGTCAGTAAATAAGCTTATTATAATCTAGATGCAATTAACTAAAATTAATAAAGTCTGTAGCAATTCTACAGCTGAAGAAATAATGACCCGTGTTTGAAAGCAAAGAGGGCTAAGTGAGAGACAGAGTCTAGACAACGTGACTCTGACACCATTTTTCAGTGTAGGACTTCCTACCAAGGAAATTGGCTATAATTTCATTCTTTATTAGAGTCAGTTACCGGCTTCAGCTGAATACAGAATAAAGGAGAATAGTCTCCTATGAACTCCTCTGAAATTAACTTTCTGCTTATGAAAATTACTGCATCTTCTAATCTACTTATAAAAATGGTCACATAGTTTTGCCAAGTTTGCCTACCAGATAAATCTAGATTCTTTCTTATTACATTTTCATCTCCAACGATGAAGATAAAGATCTCAAACCTATTCTCCATTCCCTTCTTATATTAACAATGTCAAAATATTTGCAATTTTGAATACACCTTTATGTTTTATATCACAATGTTAACCCAGCATGTTTTCAATATTAAATATTCTACCTTTGCTCTATCTTTTCATAAAATATGACTGATTTTTCTTGACCTATCTCTTTAGTCGGTGATTCACTCTACAAATCTATCATGTACCTTTCCATGTGGTCATAGTCTCTCTCTCCACAATGACAGTAGTTAACTCTAAGTGTGTTTATTATCATATGATCTCCTTTATATTTGTAGAGTTTTGTCAATATCTTCTCCTATCTTATTAATTTTATTATGTACATAAAATCTCAAAAATTCAGTTTAATAAATAAACTTACTAGCATATGTATTACCTTTTGTATGTAATTGAAAGGCAATAAGTACTTGTACTTAGCAACTTATTGGCAAATCATTCAAATGCCTTGAGACATTTGCACTAGAAACAGTGAACAATAAATAATAGGAAAGAGAGTGGCTATATATGTATAGACACACACACATACACACACACTTAGATTTCAAAAAAGTTTTGTCATGTTTAAATACATATTTTGGAGCCATTTGGAAACAATCTAAGCATTACTTGGAAGGAAACTATAATTTTATTTAAATTAATCGGATGTGTAAAATGTTAATAGCTTTAAAACTTTTATATAATAAAACAGTAATTGAATTATTTAGTGTAATTATTATTGGTGATGGTTGTTTGGAAGGAAAAATTAGGAAAATAAATGTAGCATTTTGTTTAAATTGTTAGTTATAACTGAGTCCATCCGTACTGAACCCAGTACTTTCAATTTTTATTTTGTTTTATATGCATGAATGTTTTCCCCATACATATGATTATGTACCACATGTGTACCTTGAGCCCTTGTTTTCTAGAAGAGGTCATCTGATTTCCTGGAACAGAAGTTATATTTGTGATCTAACTTGTGAGTGCTGGAATTTGAACCCGGGTCCTCAGCAAGAGCACTGAGTGCTCTTAGCCACTGAACCATCTCTTCAGTCCCTTAGCTACAGCTTTAAGACTATCTTTTCTTTGCTCTTTTTAATGAATAGTGTTTACTAATGCTGTCTTAAAGTAGTCACTGCTAATTAGATTTGTAAGGGAGGAAAAACACTGGCTTTCAAATGAGGATTGTAGTAAAATATATATTTTTAAGGTTGCTTCAAAACCTCTTAGGAAATGACATATTAATCAACTTGAAAAATCACATATACTACATTTCCAATTTTCCAGGATTATTTATTGATTTTTAGGTGGTGACTTAGAAATGAATTTTGAAATATCTCCACAGGAGTTAAAGCTCTTCTCTACCCCCTGTGAATTCCAAACCACACTTCAGTGATTCTTGTGTCTGTTAGCATTATACCAACCTAGTAACAACTGCAGTAATTAATGTCCATCTAAAAGTGGAACTTCCTATAAGTTTGAGCCCTCTATTTTATCCACATAGTTGCATTCCATGTAACTTATTCTCTACCTATAATGACCACCACTTTTTTCTCAGCACAAATCCTAATGATGGACCAGAAGCTACAGTAACTATTAGTGATACAGATATCAATATCTTACCTCTGTAGGGAAGATCACTGATCCTATGAGCTAATTTGTGCTATTACTACTTTTTGCAACTTCCTGTTTTGCCCACAACTTATGCATTGATTTTTTTTTTGCTTCATGTTACATATTTTAAGGCAACTTTATTGATTTTTAAAATGTAAGTGTTTAAATATTAGTTACAGTTAATACCAGACTATGTAGTGCCAAGTCTTTCTTTGTATTGATGCACTGGAAGTTAAGCCAGACACAAATGAAACTTTCTATACTAGAAATACCATCAAAGGGCTTATTCTGGTTTTAGGAGGAGGATCTGACTTTGGGTTTCCAGGCCCCAATTAAAAGCTGGGCATGTCTATAATCCTAAAACTGAAGGGGTGGAGCCACATGGATCCTCTGGGTTAGTTAGCCAGCCAGTCTAGCTAAAACAGTGAGCTTCAGTTTCAGTGAGAGATCCTGCCTCAAAAAATAAGGTGGATAGTCACTTGGTATCTCTTCCCTAGGGAAAACTCTCTCTTTTTCACCTTCCTTGGTTGTCTATGTTTCTTTACACAACATTGAGGCCTCTTGGACTCTTCACAATCACTTTGGAATGTATGATAAAAGAAGCCACGAATTTGAGGGAGAGCACAGAGGGGTATATGGGAGGGTTTTGAGGAAAGAACGGCGCTCTTCTGTTGGCATATAGGCTGAACCTGAAACAGTCAGTAACTGTGACTCTGCAGTTACCCGCGCCTTCTCAGACAGTGCCCAAAAGACTTTTCTGTCCCATCTGCCTCCTGCTACTGCCACCAAATGTAGTTTTTAACTAAGTCCTTATCGTTCTATTTATCAAAGAATCGAGAGTCAGAGGCTGGGGTCAAAACCTGCTAGCTTAGAGAGGCTGAAGTGCAACCAGCTGACCTTCCCACTACACCAGCGTCTCAAAAGGAGAGCATCCTTCTGCTCTACCAAACCAAAAAGGACTACCACATTCAAAGCAAACCCTCCCCACTCCCGCACCACTCCTGCTTTCTGTGAGTCTTGCTATCCATTTTCGAAACTCCCTCTGACTCTCTCTGATTTCTGTCTGTCAACTGGTTGCTGGCTCTGCCTCCTGACTAAAGGCTGATTTTATTTAACTAATGCAAAAGCAAACTCAGGGTTCACAGTGTGATCATATATCCCACGACAAAAGGGAAGGGGGAAAGTAATTATACTGTAATCTCAAAAACAAAATATAAATTAAAACTTAAGGTGAATGATTAGATAGCAACATACCCGGAAGCCAATGCCAGGCCTTTCCACAGACAGCTGAGTGACTCTACACATACAACTGTGAGCATGCAAGTGAGCACAAACACATGTGTGAACAGAATAAAAAGGAAAAACACTTCTTGATTTCGCCTCAAGACCCTTTGTATTTTCTTGATCTTTAAGTTGCACAGGTGGGACCTGGCTCATTTTCACAGGAAGGCAAACCCCGCCCCATTTTGAACAAAGGATATTACCGCATTCTATAGGGCGGACTCAAAGACATCATAAATGAAAACTGCTTAAATCCACTAGTTAGATGCTTTTCTTCTACATATATTAATTTCAAAAATATGCTAGGGTTTAATATATTTTTATATTGGGGCCTACTGACATTTTCTCTCTGGGAAGTGAAATTCAGCTTCCTCTTTAGAGAGAGGTCCATTTCTGTGAACAGCCTGCCTGGGCTGCAACTTCGCTCTTCTCAAACACTTTACTCACCTCTTTTGGTGCATCAGCTACAATGAATTCAGAATAAATCATCTTGGCTTTGGAAGCAATCTTTTCTCTACATTCTGTTTTCTTGAAGTCTTCACAAGCAAGCCAGAACTCAACATTCTCTTCACTAAATTCCGATTTTAGAAATGTTCTGAAAGCATCCAAACCAGCTACAAAATATTTAAGAAAGCTTTGCATTATCTGTAAGATACTAAAATCCCCCATATAAGTTTCATTGTATCAAATGAGCATTTATTGAATGTTAAGTGGCAAATATTTAGTCATCAAGTAATATTTACATAATGTCTATTCCAAACAAGAAAACTTAGTTTTGGGAAGTAATCATAGGTCTGAAATATTTTCATTTATACTTTAAAAGTTAACTTAATTAACAAGAAAATCTATATTTTATATTTCTAGATCTGACTTATGTTTCAAAGAATCTCTTTATGAGTACTGGACAGGAAACACCACAGACTACTGAACTGCTTAGGCCAAGTTAATTATGCTATAATAACCATGGTAGGAGCATATTTCTTTTCTATAAGTTTTTGAGACACAAGAAGCTAGGGAGAAAACAAAACTGTTTGTTCGGGCTCCGAGGAGAATAGGCAATGCTGACCTTAAGTAGTTTGTGCTGACTATATTGGGCAAATATAACCTTTAAGCCAAGAAAGTAACTGGCAAAGTATTTAGGGGCGAATGTTTATGTTCACCTTATTTTTTTGATATGCAATTTTAGTTCTGAAAGTCAAATAAAGGGGATCTGCCCAATGCTGCTTTAAGCAGTGTGCTTAATGTGAACTGTCTCATATTCGACCTCACAGTCAGATTTTCTAGTGTGCATGAGTCTCTCTGGAAGTTTTGCTGCAGGTGCTGCGTAGGGGTCCACTTATTTATTGGCTCCTTTCCTTTGACTCGACTAAGGATATATATTTATAGAAAAAAATCAATAACCCCAGTAACATCTTTCAATGTCTTATCCCCCTATTATTATACATCCATTTAAATATATGCCATAATTCATTGCTTTGATAGATATTTAAGTTCCTAAATTGCTACTTAGACTTCTGCTTTTCTGTAGTCCCTATAAAAATGTGCCTTGTAGAATTTTTTTTGTGTGTGTGTGTGTGTGTGTGTGTGTGTGTGTGTGAAATATTCACAGTTGATGGAAAAGGTGGTTCTTGCTCAATGTTTTGAGCTAAGTATGCTTGAGAGGATGCCTCCAGCTATGTGCTGTGTTAGAAAGGTTATGTTCAGGTCTTCTCCTTTGACTAGACTGTTCTTGTTTCTTAAGGTCATGATATTCAGTTTTGCAGTTTGCATCTCGGCAGATATGCTTGTGAGGCTTTATGTCTCACAAGGAACCTAAGGGCTTTAGTCACTCAAGAATTTGCCTTCCAAAACAGTGGTGGTTTTCTCCTCCATCTGCCACAAGGGTCTCTCTGCAGACACTCAGAGCTCTTGTTTCCTTGCAGCAGGCTGAGAGAGTTACCCCTTATGTCTCATCATCCGTAAGAAGTAAGCTTATGGAAATACAGGGGATTGAAAGGTTGACTGGAAAATAAAAGAAATTATGAAAGGAATGGGACTGTCAAAGTTTTATAGGTTGCTGCAGGTGGGAAGCAAAAGTGAAATTCAAGAATAAAATAAAGCAGTTTCCTACAACCAAATCTCAAGTCTCCAAAACACTGAATTAAAGTGGCATGATGTTTTCCTTATATGAAGTAATATAAAAGTGGAAACTCATTGTAAAAATTACAAGATACTAATTAAAATTTCTTGAATAAATGTCAGAGAGTAGGGTTGTCACTAATGAATGAAAATTAAATTAATTGTGTACTAAGCTTCTCTGTTATAAGTTTAGAGTTAAAATTCGTAGTAAAAAGTAAAATTTTCACTGAAAAACCGAACTGTGATGCATTTTTGAAATCCAAACATATTAGATAATGTATTCTTTAACAAAGAAAGAATACTTTGACTTTTTTGATCATATTTTATGCGTGTCATTAGGGCATATGAAGCTTTTCTCCTTGAGGAATATGTGAGGGCAACTTAGAGAGTTTTATGTTAGAAATCAAGAAATAATCTTGTTTTCTGCTGCTCTTCAGTTTGTACGAAGGCCTCCTGTGAACCATGCATTCCTTCCACACCTTAGTTTGCATCCAAGGTGCAAAATGAACTATTTATTTTTGGGTCAGTAAACTCTGTCTTGTATTCAGTATTTCACTGACTTGCTATTCTGTTTTAGACACATTTTAATATGAAAACATTCCAGATGAGTTTGGACTAACACACTGCATGCAATAAAATCTACTCATGAGGACAGTGTGCAGGATGAAATAACTTCATTGATTTAGAAGTCACAGAGAATGTAAAATGCAGTAGGAAGACAGTAGGAATAGAAAGCTCCCAGGAAAGTTAAGTCTGCATAGAAGTGAAGGTGACAAAAAAATGTTTAAGTAGTTTGCTAGTCTATTAGGTGTTTGAGGGTTACAGATAAGGTATACCACTATCTTGTTTGATAAAAGTCACATCAAATTGCTATTTAGATGAATCTATGGCTTTGATCTTTATGTGAGTATTAAATAAATGCCTAGAAAGTGTCCTTATGAGAGCAGCTGTCTCCATCTAGGACCCTTCTCAGCTCTGTTTTGTACCACAGGTGTTTACAATTTATTTCCACTGCTGTCCCCACATGACAACCAGCAGAGAGACTCTAAGAGACACTTAGACAACTTGGCTAGTTCCTTTGGTGAAACACTGAAGAACACATGAATCTGCCCATTCTAATCTAGAAAAAAGCTGTTTTATATCCACAGCATATTTTCCCCTTTTTTCTCTTTTTTTATTATTAAAACAATGTTATTTTATATACCAATCCAGTTCCCTCTCCTTCCCTTCCTCCCACTCCCCCCACCTTCTCTCCACCCAACTCAACATGTACTCCTAAGAGAGGCAGAGAGGCTGAGGCCTCCAACAAAATCTTGTTAATGGATGTCTTTAGTTGTCCTTGAACTGTAGGATTTAGTCAATAAAGATAATATATTCATAATATCTTAATGTATTTAGTTTAATTTGACTTTAAGTATGAATGAACATTGCAGAATGTACTGGCTTTATTATTTGAAGCCTTTTCAATACCTTAATAGTTTCAAACAGAAATGTCATTTGGTGAATAAAATGGATACTATAAATATGTTGTATCTTTGTTTTTATGGTCCCACCTTTTCCTCTCTGGATTGCCTAGACGTTCTGTGAGCAGATTGTTTACAAAACAAACAGAAATTGTGGAAAACCTTGTGGCTATTTTGTGTACAAAATTTCATGTCAATATTGAAATATTTTATACGCTTGGTCACAATTGCCATACTGAACCCTGCTCTTAGATATAAACAAATTTTCATTAGTAAAAAATGAAAAGTTTTTTTAGTTACTAAAAATGAAGACCATTTAGTTGAACTCCACTAACGACTTTCTACTTTAGCTCACGAACTTGAAAAGAAGTGATTAATTTACATTTCCTGTTGTAGATATTTCTCATCTTTCTTTCACTTTGTACCAATGGTAAACAGTGATCAAAGACATTAAATGATAGGCTAAGAAAAATGCAAGCTTTTTGCTTGATTAGCATTTATAATTAAATTTTCCTTGTTCTTATAACTGAACTTTTGACAAAATTACTTCATGTTTAAACTAAATCTGTTTAGATTCTGGGCACTTAAATTTTTAGGCTACAAACACTGATCAACATTATACTTCATGAAATCTTTGTCATTTTCAAGGTTTCATGGATTATGTTTAGTTATCATCTTTAAAATGTACTATTGCTTGAATCTTACCTTGGTTAGCTAAGAGTGAGTCCATGTTTTCAGACCATGCCATTGTTTCCGTAGTTGGAGACCTGTAGAAACAACATCTACCCTTGACAATAGCATTGTGATCTTTTTCTTTGATAACTTATAGAAAAATTAAACTGAAGATAATTTATGATTTACATCATTAAAATGAGCCAGTGATGAGACAGGAAAATGTCAACAGAAATAGTATCATATTTTTCCAGTGTGTAAAGTCATAGCAACGTAATGTGGAACATAAATTGACATCAGGAAATTATTTATTAGTCTAGTCAACAGTGTTAATATTTGTAAACAGTAAAGTTAATGGCACCAGAGACATATTGGTTCAGTGAAGCAATTATACATTTTTCTGATTATTCTTAATTATGTGCTATTTTGTCCTGAAAAATTCTTCTTATTATAATCAAAATAAGTGAATGAAAATTTGATGCTTTCATATCATACAAATGTACATGTTTAATGGTTCTGAATATTTAGAAAGTGAAGAAAGGCTTTAAAGATTTCTATTGTGATGATATGGAAGATGTTTGATTTTAGTATTTTTCTGTATTTCTCCTATTCTGAACCGGATTATACTCTTCTTAGGCTGGTAGAATAGTTACCCACTGATTTATATAAATGTATACAAATTTATATAAATCTGTCATGACAGTGCTATTTGTTTATTTTCAAAGCAGTAAAATATTTATGGACTGAAGTTTTCTGAAGAAGATATGCTTTGGGGGGATATTACATAAAATAATAAATCAACTTTAGGATATAATTTTGTGAGATGCAAATATATCATGTATATTTCTCTTTAACAGATAAATATCCTGATGATACCAGCCCCTATCCACAGGAAGGCACTCTGGCTAAAGAGTTTGATGATACACTTGTGATGTACAAATGGGCAAGGATGAGCTAATTTAAATCTTAAATTAAAGCAATTGACAATAAAATAGAGATGGTCTCACATCTAACCATTCTTATAAATAATAAAATGATGTATTTACTGCATATCAGGATGATAATAGTAACCATGAGTTTCTGAAGTGCTTTTTCTTCTCTGGTCCTTTATAATCAACTGCAGCTTTATGTGCCTTTTCAAGGACTGACTGTTTCCCCACTGTCTTTATATTAGCTGTATTTTCATATAATAATAAGAGGAGTGAGAAAAAGAGGCTACTGGGTATTCGTTATACTTTCTTCTGTTACTGATATTTTCTATCCCAAATTTCCATTTGAAGTTATGTGCCCCAATCCTCAATGTTTTCCTTAACTTGCTGACAAGGGCACAGTTTGTCTAGGAGACTTTTGCAATAGTGGTGTCTAATTGAAAGGACATTTAAAAAGATTTGCATTGTTTAATTTTCATTTTTCATAAATTAAGTATTAGTCTTAATCCTAGATTTAATTTCACACTGAAGTGCTTTTGAGCATTTACAACCTGTTTTCACTAAGATTATGTTGTATCACATGACTCTCATACTAAGTTTTGTTGGAATTCTAAAATTATCATAAAGGTCATTTAAAATGCACTTGCACATAAACAGTCATTTGTAGACTGAAATGTGATGGTTGAGGCAATATTTAAATGATCCAAAATTCAGTAGCTGTGAAGTACATGTTACTACATAGGGCAGAGAGGAGCTGGGCCTTAAAAAGCATTTTTTCTGAATGAGAAGTGACCATCAGGTAAAACACAGAGAAATGGGAATCCCTTCCATTACAGAAGTCTACTTCTCTGTTCATATGCAAGTTCTTTAATATCAGGTAAAAGTTGTTATTTCTAGCACCCTGAGGAGTGTGGCTAGGCCTAGAAATTAATGATCAAATCCAGGTAATGACTGGCATACGACCCCTGATAAAAAGGAGATGTGGCTTTCAGGATGCTGAGAGAACACAATGAAGGCACTCGTTAAAAAGTGTAGACGAATTGTTCAGTCTGAACATCCTACAGTGCCATGGGCATAGGAAGCAGAGTCAGAGTGTGACAGTATGCCTGGAGAGACTGGCAGGACCTCACTGTCACCCCTGAGGGAAATGAGAGCAAAGGGAACACAGACTTTAGGTTAAGTCGGAATATGATTAAGCTAAAGGCAAAAGTAACGTTCCTTAAAGACCCTTTTGCAAGCAAATGAGTCTGAACATGGAGATGTTCAGATAAGCAGGAGTCTTTCCTATTATTTGCATTAGTGTTCAAAAATAGAAAAAACAGAAAGGAAAAAGAATCTGGAATTAGTGTAGAACAAGGACAAGTGGAAGAATGATGTTTGGAATTACAGAGATATACTTAAGTACTCTGTATTCTGTAGATATACACATAAAATATTTGACACCCTACAGTTAGAGTTGATAGAGTGTTCTACTATAAATTCAGATCAAGAAATGTTGATTTTTTTTCTCATAAGGGGTGAGTTGCTTTTCTGTTCTCAGAAGGGGTACCGTATGCCTTGCGAAGTTGCTGCAGATGCTCTCGTTACTGACCTGTTCTCACCTAGAAGATTCAGGTTTGAATATTTATTTTTCTGAAAGGGCTGGAAGTGGTAGGGGGCTTTATTTTCAGAAATTATTTACGATGTATCGATTTTAAGGAATAATCTTTCCTACCATTAAAAAAATTTAAATTTGGGTTTCTTTTGTATTTGTATTCTTTGGGAGGACAAGTTTTGGTACTGACAAACAAACTGAATGCTGGTGTGTATGAGAACACTAGAATGTGCAAGTGTGCTTTGAATACTTATACGTTACTCTGCATTGTATGAAACAAGGCACATACCTCCCATCATAACCTTGACAATAACAGTGTGCTGAATTCTCCCTACCAATGACTAAAAGGTGTTATAAATGCTACTGACCTGAGCAGTAACACACAAATAGTGGGCAGAATTAGTATTTACACAGAGGTTTGTTGAGGACCCTAGCCTTTCTAAAACTTCTTCCCCACATGCTTAAGTTAACACTTATGTGCTCATTTTGGAACACATGCAGTAAGAAAATGGTTTTCCTGCAGTAGAAGGTCACACACTTCTCCAAGATCTTAAAAAATATCCAAATTGTCATAATTTATTTCTCATTAGAAAGTCTATGCAATGCAGTCTTAAAACTTGTAAATTATAAAATAAATATAGAAAATTTCTTAAGTTAGATGTACATGAGAAATACAATTGTATGTTTTATAATAGGAAGTCATAGAAATATTGGTAAAATCCATTAAATAAAAATTAGAGAATAAGTAAATGGCAACTAATTTAAAACTGTACAGGCTTCATTGATTTCATTTTTGCTTGTATGTTATCTGAAATAAATGGACAATGTGCTAGTCTCTCATTGCTATTTTTCCGCTTTTCAGTTTGTGTGTGTTTTGATTAAAACAAAAATGAAGGTTATATGTTACTCTTTTCTGTGTATGTGTATATATTTGTGTGTTTGTGTGTGTGTATGTGTGTGTGTGACAGAGAGAGAGAGAGAGAGAGAGAGAGAGAGAGAGAGAGAGAGAGAGAGAGAGAGAGAGAGAGAGAGAACTTTATAGAATTTGGTGCACAAGAAGAGTAACTTTACATGTGTATATGATTTGCCAGAAAATTCACTGTGTATCTGGAGCCAAAATTGCACTTAGCATTTCATGGGGTTTTGGCTGATTTCCTGTCTGTTTTCTTCATTAAGCAAGTGCCATCAAGGCCGGCAGTACCCATATTATATGTCCAGAGAAGAGCCAGACCAGATGGGAACTGCGTGAAAGCTACCAGTTATCTTGCTAATTGTGCCAGCTAGAACCAGTTGTATTGCATTATAAAATGTGGTATCCAACAACTTAGCTGTTCACACTCAATTAGCAGTGTGCTGGAGAATGGAAAATTCAAGCAAGGAGTTCATGTGCCTGAGGAAGTGACAGCTGCTTCCTTACCAAGCACTTAATATCCATGCGAAAGTTTCCTAATAAGTACTGAGATAATGAATAATTTTTACAAAGACCATGTATGTTGTATTTCTACCTCACTATTTCGAAAAACCTGAAAAAAGAGAGGTCTAACTACTTTAATATTCTTTATCTAGAAAAATAAAAGAATTTAGAGTCAAAATAAGTCAGACATTGTTGGCATATTTTAGAAAGAAAGAATAAGCGAGAATCAATAAAGAAAGGCAAAAAAAAATTAGGATGAAAGGCAACAAGTAACATTTCTATCATAAATGAAAGTAGCAAGTCATACAGACTCCTGAAGACTCAGGTCTTGCATTTATACATCTTCTGGGATAAAAAGAGCTTTAAACAGCAACTCACTTCACTGGCATTTTGCGTCCCACTGTCTGCCTGTCACAGATGATGCAGTTTCTCTTTCTGACTGATCTTCAAGCTGAAGGTACATGACAGCAGGAACGTTACAATTAGTATGCAAATACCTGTCCCCGGGTTACAAGCTGGCATTTTTAAAGTCATCCTAGTCTCGGCTTTTTATCATTTTGTTAAGTTTTCTCTCGTCAAAACATTTTAACTTCCAAGGAACAAATAATCCTTTGAATAAATGTGACATTTCTCTGAATCAGGCATAAAAGATAACTATTCCGTTAGAATAATAATTCTGCTACCTTACATGCTAAATTTCATATGCATTCATGACTATGACAACTACTATTCTCAAGATGTTTAATATTATAATATTATAACATGCACTTAATAATCACCTTTATGCCTTTATTATGCTGAATGATCATTCATTTTCCTTTAATCGTTGATTTTGTGTGGCAGGCTCTACCTTTCAGCACATGTAAATAACCATTTAAAAATTTTTACTGATATATACAAAAATATTCCAGCAAATGCATTACAGTTACCTGCAATTTGTTTAGCTGCTCATGGCTTAGTGACACGATTTTTTCTAATATTTTAATCTATGAATCTTACATAATTTATGCCCATATATCTTAATCCAACACTGATGCCTAAAATAATAATGCGAACATATTTATCAAAATAAAATCCATATGCTGGTGTTTTAGTAAATGATGTTTGATAACCGTATATGTATGCTTCCTTTTAACTTTGAGTTGGAACATCCCTATTTGGTTGTTCTACAGAAATTCCTAGTCCACGAACCACTCTGGAGTACTGAGACTAATGGAAGGAGAAGCAATGACCTAAACAACCAGTGAATCATTAAGCAGCGACATCATCAATTAACTCACTTCATTTTGTTAGTTCAAGCACCATTAAGTAATAATCTTATGATATGCAAAAACTGAATCATTAAACATATTTTGACGTTTGGTTTTGCTGATGGGGATAATACAACACTGAGTTTATGATGTGTGTTTGAAGTTATTTTTAATAAATACTACATTAGAAGAAAATTTAAAATTTAAGTTTTCTTGGTAAAGTCAGCCAAACTATTTAAGAAACAGGAAGCAAAAATGAAATTACTTTTCATTGAAAATCCAAAACAAAATTAAAATTTATGCTTTGAGTCAATGAAATTATTTTCTCATAAATTCTTCTAGAAATAACAATCACAGTTTACTTCATTATGACTTCCCATTCCCTTCAAAATGCTCTATCTATTATTCAGGAAATAATTTAAAGCAAGATTTATTTACAAAATGGGGATCCATACTGAAATGAGCAGGAGGGCCAACAGGCTTTCTTTCAGGGATAAATGATTTTGTGTAGTGTCCAGTGCATTCTGGCAAGCAATCGCCCAGTGAAGACACTGGGCAGCTAACCATCACTAATTTCTTTTTCAATTTGTTTTTTAATTTTGCAGAGTAGCCCCAGTTTACCCTCCTTCTTCATTGTCCCCTACCTCCCCCATCCCTCCTTTCATACACTCCTCAGAGGAGGTGAAGCCTCCCTTGGAGAGTCAATGAAGTCTGGGATATCAACTTGAGCTAGGACCAAGCCCATCTCCACCATATCAAGGCTGAGCAAGGTATCCCACCATAAGGAATGGGCTCCAAAAAGCTTGTTCTTGCACCTAGGATAAGTTCTGGTCCCACTGTCAGATACCTCTCCCACCAATAGATCAAGCCACACAATTGTCATTGACATACAGAGGGCTTTGTTTGGTCCCATGCAGGATCCCCAGCTATCAGTCCAGAGTCTGTGAGCTAGACAGTTGACCACATTAGGTCAACTGTCTCCGTGGTTTTCCCAGTCATGTTCTCAATCCCCCTTGTTCATATGATTCCTGCCCGCTCTCTTCAACCAAGCTCCAGGAGCTCAGTCCAGTGCTTGACTTCTCATCACAGAACCAATATCCAGTAACTGATAGAAGCAGATACAGTATTCAGGTAGTCATTAATCTGATTATAGCAAAAGGCCAGTTCATGTACCTTCTCTTCGATTGCAAGAAGTGTTAGCTGGGGTCATCCTTGTTTATTCCTGGGCATTTCCCTAGCACCTGGTTTCTTGGTTTCTCCCTAAGCCATAATGGCTGCCTCTATCAAGATATCTCTTTCATTGCTCCCTCACTCTGTCCCTCCCCAACTTGGCTATTCATCCCTGATCTATTCCTCTCTACTCCCCTTCCCAGTTTACCTAGGAGATCTTTTTCCTAGGAGATATATCTCTTTCCTAGGGCTCTCCATGTCTGTCACTGTTAGGGTCCTCCTTTTTACCTAGCTTTTCTGGAGTTGTGGATTGTAGTCTGGTTATCTTTTGCTTTATGTCTAATATCTACTTTTGAGTGAGTACATGCTGTGTTTGTCTTTCTAGGTCTGGGTTACCTCACTCTGGATGTTTTTTTTTTTTCTAGTTCTATCCATCCATCTGAAAATTTCAAGATGTCGTTGTTCTTTACTGCTTATTAGTACTCAATTGTGTAAATGTATCACATTTTCTGTATCCATTCTTTGCCATCATTATTTTTTAATTCAATGGTTTCCATTTCAGCATAAGAGCTTTTTCTCAGTATGGAAGGTTGAATACTTCCTCAAGGTCTCAGCATCCTACTACTTAGTTAGTACGAGTATGTTATCTCACATGGCAAAGGGACCCAGTGTAATTATCTGGGGTCATTTCAGAGGAATGATAGGATGGTTGAGTGAGTAGGAGGGTGGGTGTGAATGGAATATGAAACCAAGTAGTATGAAAAGCAGTCAAGAGTGAAGAAATTCAAATGACATCCGTACTTGAACAAAGGATTAGGAACAGAGATCCAGGAGTCTATCCTACTAATTCTTTGATTTAACCCAATGGGTCTAACTTTGGACTATGATTCCCTGGTCTTGACACTAACAAATTTATGTTGTTTTAAGCCATGCAGTGTGCGGCCAGTCCTCATAGCAGAATCAGGCAGCTATTATGTCCTGAGAACTCCACCCCTTAAAGTCCTTAAAAGAAGATTGACATGTAATAAAATAAGTATAAATGTAGGTATAAATTTAGAGGGTAGACCAGCGACTTCAGAGATAAATGTGCCTTTTTAATTATGACCTCTTTGAACTTCCTTTTGGTGAAATCAAATGATACTTATCTCACCAGATTCTGGTATGAGAGCAATAAGAGTCATGCTAAGATAATGTGTTTGGGTCTTACTATGCATGTGTGATTGTTTTACTTCTTTTCCCCAAATTTAACTTCCATGCAACCATTGTTAAGGTGATGGAACCAAGGAGATTTTGGAAATAGTTTTCCACATTGCAATTACTTGATGCTTATGTGTGGAGAAAGAAAATGTATTTTACAAATTCTTAGAGCATTGAGTACTCTAAGTCTTGGAGTACGAGATTTAATATGATGAGTTTGAAGTAGATAATTTTGGAGGTTAACATGGTTAAGATATATGTGGAATTAATGGGAAGAACGAGAGAATAAAGGCAAGTGGAGGTGAACATCATCTGGTGGTAGAGAGTTTTATCTACCGATTATAGTAATTAAGGAAGTCAGAAGGAATCAACAGAATTAGAGTGAATAATAGGGCTAATCACACTCATTCCTCCCGTGTTTATGCTTCAGAGTTGCATGGTTTGTGGAACTGAGCTCCATTTAACTTCCTGATTAAATAAGCAGCATAGTTCTTTCTTCTTGAAATTCGGACAAAAACATGGAAGTAAAAAAAAAAGTCTAGTGCAAAGACTGAAGTGTAAAAGGCCAGGGTGGGTAGGTCTGCAGCAAGGGAAGGGAAACATAGTGAGTCCGAGGAAGGAATTTTACTCCCTGTAGCCTGAGAAAATGGGCTTCTCACTCACAACTTTGTTGAAAGCAAAAACATGCTTAGGAAAGTAAATACATGGAAGGAATTTTAGAGATGTATAGAATGCTTATGAACATTTGATTAATTTTCCTACCAGATGATATAACACTTCCACAGGCTACTTGGAGGCAACAAAATGATTTTTAAATCTACAAGAAACTTCCTATTAAACGTATACAACACTCTATTTTTCCTTATTGTTTTCAGGAGAAAAAAGCTAATAGAATATCAATCTGGCTTGTATAGTAGTGTTGTTTGACTGGGAAATTACCCTTTAAACCTGATGCATCTGATAGAAAAAAAATGTTTCTATTTTTAAAACTATTTCTAGACTAGTTGAATGGCATTCAGGTGAAAATGCCATAAGTGATTTGGGGCGGGAAATAGCTAAAATAGTTGAAGTTTTAAACTAATTAAGAGCCAATGTATTTTGTGCATATGTGTATCAGAAACTGCCTAGATGTATTCTGCTTGATCATTATTCTATGAACCAGGCAACTTTTCAATGTTCGCTTTATATATTAGCAAACCAAGAGTATAAAAGGGTAACAACTAAAGGTTTTGTATAAACAATAGTATGAGGGAAGCAAGGTTAACCATACACATTAATAGCACAGTGGTGCTGAAACTAACACCAGTTAGTTTTAGAGTAGTAGTATAATCTCACAGTCTCATAAGATCTGCTATTAATTGAACTCAAATTTGAAAATTTTTGTACCTTTGCTGAGTACTCTCTCATGCGTGAGCGTGGGTGTGTGCACACATACACACACACAGTCATTTAATTGACTCCCTCTCATCTACGTTTCAAATATCTATATTGCCATTTTATACATGCAGCATCTGTTTAACTCTTCTCTTGAGGTAGCTTTCCCCTTTTTTTTTAAAGCTCTCTGGCAAGGAACTTATTATTCAATGCAAAAATATGCAAAGCAGGGTAATAGTCTTGGGGAATATTCACAGAGCTAAATAATATAATATTAAAATAAGTTTGAAGTTATATTGTGTACATCCTTGGCCAAAATGAGTTTGCTAACTTTTTTGTGGTTCAACTTTTTGCAGTGAAATTTTGATAAACTTAAAAGAGCAGCTCTCTGTTAACTCTTAATAACATATGTAATGATATATAATAGCTAAAGAAGCTGATTAGATTCTCTTTATATTTGAAGGTTTCTGTCCCTAACATTAAAGGAATAGACACAGATTGAAACGCACACAAATAGAAACATACCACACACACACACACAAAACAGATTATATCCAATATACTTAAAACAGTGAATATGGTCTTTTTCACTACTACATAAGATAATGACTATAATTCTTTCATTATATAATACTAGAACAACATATATATGCCATGACATAAATTACAGTTTATTTTATTTTCTTTATTTCAAAAATATATTCCAGATAGGTAATTTACCCTATCCTCTTTATTAGTATTAACCCTAGTAATAAATGAATGTTCCAAAAAAAATTCTTTTTCAGGCCATAACCATTTTTCTGCAACACATTTGATTATTTTCACATATTTTGTTCACAACCAGTTATTTCCCTTTATACGATAATTTTATTTCAAATTTTTATATTTTAAAATTATAAAATTAAATTTTCTAGAGTAGGAGAGGCAATAAGAACTATTCAGTCTGTTGTAAAGTTCTGATTAAATACCTGGCATGCTGCTTAGGGATACTCAATCATGTAACTTTTTTGACAGGCTAAATGGGTTTCTCTTAATTTGTAGATTATTGCCGAAGGAACTCCCTTTTCAGCATTATGAAGAAGGCAGGAAGTCATCAAATAAGTGCACTGCCGGGAATGAGACAGCAGCAAGTCTCCCACTGAATCTATCATCCTCTGACTATTGGGCCTTTTAATCTTCTGATTAGTGGTGCTTATGCCTGACTTATAGACTGGCTACAGGAAATTCAGAAATGTCATACATGCATTAATTTTCAATCAATTGGTTTTTAGGAAATATGCTCCTCAGGAAAGGACAGTGTACACTTTGTTACCCTAGATGCTATTATAATGATATGGTTTCCTGAACAATCATGAAGCAATGAACTCACTAGTTTCCTATCGCTTACTTACTGTGCCCCAAATTCTTAGTGAAATGTTTTGTAAATTATTTCTGTAAAAATATAGATTTTTTTGTTTGTTCCTCTCATACACATTGATTTTTCTGTTATTTCCTAACAGAAAATTTTAATTTCTGTTTTTAATTTACAACTGTTCATTTATATTTTGTGGTGCAAGGGTCAAACCCTGGGCTGGACAGAAGCTAGGCAAGCACCTTATCACTGAGCAGCTAAATACCTAGTCTTTTTAGAACAGTTTATTATCAGAGAACAGATTCATGGGAAGATGTAAGCATAGAATCCAAAGTCCTCCCATGCCCAAAAGCCTTTCTCAGTGGTTCACATTATGTGTAAGCATGTACAGTAGTAAAACAAGAATTAACACTAATATGTGTATTGTATTTTAATTTTTTAAAAAAATTTAGCATGTGTATTTATTTAACCATCATAGCAACCAAGACATTACCCCCAAATTTCCCTCAAGTGATGCTCTTATAAACACACATCTATATCACTTCAAGTTATTAATTTTTCTCCATATTTATTTTTGTCATGTCAAGAATTTTTGGTAATGAGTATATGAGAATGTAGGACTGGTACGATCTTGAAGATAAGTCATACTGTTTTCTGTATGAATGCTCTTTTTCCTTTTTGCAAAGCGTTGTTCTATTAGCACGGTTATATTACTATCCTAATATTCCCATTTCAAAGAACACTGGTTGTTTAAAGTTTTAATCTGTTAAAAATAAAGATGCGGCTGTAATCCTGTGTATGGAGATGAATGTGATATATGTGCATATATTTAAAACATTTGATCTGACATTTATTGAATTTATGCACTTGCATATTAAAGAAACTGAGCATTTCTTCCAGAAAGACCATCACTTTCTATGACCTCTGCAGTGTGGGTAGGGTCTGTGTTTTTGCGGTTCTCTGACTGTTTTGTTTAGATAACTCTGCTATTGGTAATTCTGCCTAGTGTTGTTGATGACTGATCCCAAAACCCTCTTTTTATACATTTTTACTGTTGCTATTATGGAATACTTTTATGTATTTCCTTATTATGCTTATTTTTCATTTATTGTTCACATCTTTTTAGTAGATTGTTCTGTGTTCACATCTGGGAGTTTGATTTTCATATTTCCAATGATTGCTGTTTAAACCTCTACCTTTTATTCTCCCTGGTCCTGACTTCCTTGCTCATGTTCTCTCTCCTTCTGCTCCTCATTTGGACCTTGGGAGCTCAGTCCAATGCTCCAATGTGGGTCTCTGTCTCTAGCTTCATCCATCGCTAGATGAAGGGTCTATAGTGATATGCAAAATATTCATGAGTATGGCTATAGGATAGGGCCATTTCAGGCTCCCTCTTCTCAGCTGCCCAAGGATCTAGCTGGGGACATCTCCAAGGACACCTGGAACACCTCTAGAGTAAAGACTCTTGCCAACCCTAAAATGGCTCCCTAAATTAAGATGTATACTTCCCTGCTCCCATATCCACCCTTCCTCCATCCTAACCATCCCATTTCCCCAAGCTCTCCCCATCCTGCCCTTCTCACCCTTTTCTCCCCATCTCTCCTTACCCCCACCCTACCCCCAAGTTTCCAATTTTTGCCTGGCAATCTTGTCTCCTTCCAGTATCCAGGAGGATAACTATATGTTTTTCTTTGGGTTCACCTTCTTATTTAGCTTCTCTAGGATCATGAATTATAGGTTCAATGTCTTTTATTTATGGCTAGAATCCACTTATGAGTGAGTACATCCCATGTTCATCTTTTTGGGTCTGGGTTACCTCACTCTAGATAGTGTTTTCTATTTCCATCCATTTGCATGCAAAATTCAAAATGTCATTGTTTTTCACCGCTCAGTAGTACTCTAATGCGTATGTATTCCACACTTTCTTTATCCATTCAATGTAGTTGTGCCTAACAATATTTTGCCATACTCATAGAATGGTGCCTAGCTTAATAGTCATCAGAAACTGGTGGAAACGGATGCAGAGATCCGCAGTCAAACATTAGGCCAAACGTGGAGAATCCTGCTGAAGAAAGGGAGGAAGGATTGTCCGGGCCAGAGTGGTCAAGGATATCATAGGAAAACCCACAGAATCAATTAACCTTGGCTCCTAGGAGCTCACAGAGGCTGAACCAATAACCAGGGAGTCTGCATGGGACTGACCTAGGCCCTCCGCATGTATATGGTAGCTGTATAGTTTGGTCTTCTGTGGGCCTACCGACAGTGGGAGCAGGGCCTGTCTCTGACTCTTTTACTGGCTTTTAGGCACCTACTCTCCATACTGGGTTGCTTTGCACATCATTAAAGCAAGGCTGAAGTGCTTAGTCTTACTATAACTTGTTATACCATGTTTTGTCCATTTATGGAAGGTCTGCCATTTTCTAAATAGAAATGGAGGAGGGGTGAATGTGTGTGGTGGGGCAGAGGGAGGGGGAAGGAGTGCCTTGGAGAAAAGTAAGAAGGGGAAACTGCAGTTGAAATATTAAATAAATAGAAACCCAGACCCAGAAAGACAATTATCACATGTACTCACTCATAAGTGGTTTTTAAACATAAAGCAAAGGACAGCAGCCCACAAATCACAATCCCAGAGAACATAGACAACAATGAGGACCCTAAGAGACACATACATAGATCTGCTCTACAAAAAAAAAAAAAAAAAAAAAAAAGATCTCATGAGTAATTTGGGAGGATGGGGAGCTTAGGAGAGGGTTTAAGAGGAGGGGAGAGGTAGCGAGTATAGCAGAGAAAAATGTAGATCTCAGTAAAAATCGATAAAAATAAAAAGTAGATTAAAATGAATTAATTATTAATTGTATAGGCATGTTTGCATGTGTGTGTGTGCATATTCAGGTGCCCAGGAGGCCACAGGAGAGCTTTGTTCCCTTGGGGCTAGGTTATAGGCTAGACTGTGAGCCCTTTGATAGGGGTGTTGGGAACTAAACTCGTCCCTGTAGGAGCAGTTCGGGCTCCTTACTTAATTATGGAGCAGTGTCCCCAGCTGCTGCTTTTGAATTTCTTAGTCCAGTTGAACTGGTTAAATAGTTTTTCAGTCTCCAGTTCTCCTCAACATCTAACAGAGTACAAAATACATAAGAATAATATCAACTGAGATATAATATTAATAATAATATGAACTATGAAAGTATATTTTAAGAGAATACAATGAAAATTCATACTTTTACTTTGCTCAATAGACAGAGGGGATCTTTTGTTGCCTCAGACACAGTTACAAGACAGAATTTTTTATTGTTTAAGTAAATAAATTCTTTTTTTTTTTATTGAGAATAAGAAAAAAAAGTTTCCGCCTCCTCCCAGCCTCCCATTTTCCTCCCCTCCCCCACTCTTCTCCCCCTCCCCCCTCTCTTCTCCCCNCTCCTCTCCCCCCCTCTCTCCTATCCAAAGAGCAGTCATGGTTCCCTGTCCTGTGGAAAGTCCAAGGTAAGTAAATAAATTCTTATACTTAATCCTGTTCATGATGTACAAAAAGAAAAAAGATGTGTGTGTCCCTTAATGTAGATCAGGAATTTGTGGGTCTGATTTAATACTTTTCACTTTCTTATCTATTCTGTCCTCTTTTCCTCCCATTTGTATTTTTGCTGCAGGCATTGATGTTGGAAGACCGATTTGGGTACATTAATTGTATGATACACCTCATTTTAAACGCATCCTTCTACTTTATAAGATCCAGGAAATTGCCCTAACAGTTTAATTCATGTAACAGATATTCCTTTAAGTCAGAATAATAAGTTCTTTCACAGTTTTATTTTCTTATAGGACCAGAAGTTTGCATTTTTTCTTTTAGTAATAAGATGATTTAAAAAAAAAATCCACACTTTATTCTTTACAGAAATAGGTACTAGAGAACCAGAAATATTTAAAGGGTAGTATCAACAAGTTATAGGGGTATCTGATGGGTCTCAGAGTAATGGCCATGGGAAATGAAGAGAATGATGTTTCTCTTACGCTCAGAATGAAGATAACATATCTTCAAGGGAGAAAATGGAAGAAGTATTTGAATTTTATGTTCACATTAGTTAGGTGAGTCCTGTATATTTTAGGAGCCTAGTGTTTCCTTTCCCTGAATTTAGGAAGGCACTGTCAATTTATTTCTAGTTGAATGTGACAGTAGTAAGGTTTTCAAGTCCAATTAAACAGGTAACTTTAATCTTGTGATTCAGCAGATCCTGTTATGAGCATGTCCCTGTGACTGAAGTTAACTTCCCCTTTGTTTGAAAAAGAAAAAAAAATGAATGGCCTGTGAAACTGTAAGAGTCTTCGGCTCTTTTACTGACATTTAGTACCCTACACCTAATATTGGGTCACTTTGCTCAGCCTTAATACATGGGGAGGAGCTTAGTCTTTTTGCAACTTGATATGCCATGTTTTATTGATAGTCATGGGAAACCTGTCCTTTCCTGGATAGGGACAGAAGAGGAAGGGATTGGGGTGAGGAAGCAGGGTGGGGAACTGGGACTGGGAGAGGAGGATGGGGGTGACTGTGGCTGGGATGTAAAATAAAAAGATGAATAAAAAAGAGTTGTTCTGTCAGAAATAATTTCCAATAGCATAAAATTTTTTCAAAGTAAATTAATTTATTCCAATCATATCTATAATATTAAAGTTTAAAATATTGAGAATATTGGTTTCCAGACTTTTACATTAGAAACTTATTTTTAATGATGATAAGAATGTACACAAATAATTTTATAATTTATTAATTCTGTATTCAATTTTATTGTTTCTCCTAACTCAAAATTGTAATTAATGTTGTAATAGATATTCTCCCCAAACACATATATTTATGCCAACATAAATATTGAGAAATAGTTTGCCAGATAAAATTTTGTGTGCAATTTACACTTTGGTATGTGTTGGTAAACTGATGAAAATGATCACAATGCATTACTGATTTGAATTTTTATATGGAGCATTTATCTAAAGTTTTCTAGCAATTAGATTTTATTATAACATCTTAGCTGACAAAAATCACATAGTATAAACATTTCCTGTTTTGTTGAGATTTGTATCTGGAATTGAAATATATTTAACTTAAAATGCAGTAAACTGTGAAGACAAGTTATCATGCAACCACCAAGCTTGTAAATTACAAATAATAAAGTCAACTAGCAGTTATTGGTATTCAACTCCTGTCTCCAATTTTTATACTTTTAATTCTTGCAACTCCAGTTTTAAAAATAGAGTTGGCATATCTTGAAAATGAAATTAATATGACTGTCAATGAGACTGTAACACTAAGTATGCTTTTTTGTTTTAAAAAATGAACACATTATATACATTTTTCACATGGGTCATAATTGCAATGCCAATTGGTTGGAATTTACCCCTGGAATTAAAGACAACATTATTGGGAAAGTGGGAATAGGTAAAAATACTAAGCACCCTTAATTAATTGCCACAGATGATGAATGCAGAAGAGCCCTAAGATTTTTGCCATTATAACTTTTTTCTCTAATCATTTTATGCTTATGCTTGGGTGAAGCAGACTTTCCATATTTACCAAATGCTCAGTTAATTATTTAATAGGCCTTTGCCTACCAGATGGCAAGTCCTCTTAAGAATGCTTTCTGTTTCCTCTGTAAAATGTGGTGATTTTTTCATTTCGTACAATGTTTTTAGACTTGGCATTTTTCTCTTTAAACTTTCATGCTTTCTTGAGTTTATATGTTCTGTGGCATTGCAGAGCCCAATTGATGCAAAGACTATTTTGCTATTGGTGCTGATTTTCACAATAATCTGGTGTCATTTTTTCAAACTCTACTTATTTCATGCTGGATTTTCATCATTAGACCTTGCTCTTTCTTTTTGTCAATTGTTGCCTCCTGTCTCTAGCTCCTCATCAAGGCTTCGAACTGTCCAGCCCACTCTTCACATCTTCTTAAGCAAGTTGAAAATTAGTATTAGATACCAAATATAACATTGTTTTATAGACACTGAAATAGTTATGCATAATAAGGTTCCCTTGTTATTTTTGAAGAAATTATTGATTATTGCTTTGAAAATATCAGAAAATTATTGATAATTGTCAGAAGACAAAATTTGTTCTACTCTCATCTCCAGGAATAACGTGAAGCAGAATCAGTATAAGCTGAATTTGGAGCAGGCTGTATTGTTTCTTCTTTTCTTTTTGTGACTGTACTATAATTTTTTCATTTCTCCCTTCTCTTACATTCCTCCTCCCCTATACTCTCTTCCTTTCTCTATTTCAAATGAATAACTTATTTTTTCTTTCATTGCTGCTAAGTACGTATATGTTTATACAACTCTATTTCTAAATATAGCCTGCTCAGTCTGTATAATGCTAAGTACATATATGTTTATATACGTATATGTTTATATTGCTGCTAAGTATGTATATGTTTTTACAACTCTCTCTAAATATAGCCTGGTCAGTCTGCATAATGTTTCTCCTTTGTATGTTTCCAGGGCTGACCATTTGATAGAGAACCAGTTGGTGTACGCTTTCCTGGAGAAGGAAGAGGGGGCAGAAAGATAGTAAGAACTGGAAAATCAAGGAGTTTGCTGGGAGAGTTTACCTCCTATCCATGTCAAAAGTCACAACTCCCCAAATCTCATCAGCATGAGTGCCTAAGCATGATCTGAACAAGCATGACACCAGAAGACATGCCAAAATATATGGGGGAAAGCCCGCAAGGCCTCAACCTTACACAGAAAACTATAGGCAACTAAGAAATTCTGTGCCTAGGCCAGAACTTTTTCATGGGATGTTTTGACTTCACTATCATATCTGAAATACATATATGTACTAATTTATTTATAGCATTCACTTGCTCTGAGCAAATGGCTTGTGCAAGCCCTGTCCTTGTTGACTTATGTGATGGGGTTATACTACTTCTAAAGCTTAGGGGCCCCGGATGCATGCAATACTGACACTGGGAAGCAAGGCAACAGGATTACAGCAGGACAGCATAACTGCTTAGCGGGAACCTGACATCAAAACATAGCTCAGACTCATAGGAGGACTACCGAACATACTGTAAATGGAAAGTATGGTAGGGCGTCTTGCACATAAAAACACTGGTTTTTGATTTGTAAAATTGTTTATCATTATCTCTTCCATGCCATAAAGTAACTTGGAGTTAAATGTCTTTACTGAGCTTCTTTTAGGTATGAAAATGTTTCAGTCACTTAGATTATAAAACTAGATGCGATGCAGTTAAAATTAGAAGAAAAACATTGCAATCATATAATCTATTTTGAAATCATTCCTTTTCTGTTGCATTCAGTAAAATAGAACACCCCTCCGTGTCTTCCTCGTAACTATTAAAATATTTAAAACTAATCTCATTCCTCCAAGTGATATTAAAAGACATCTCATTATTTTAGTACCATGCCTAGCATTTTCACATTCCAGTAACACAAAGAGTACCCAGAAATGTAAATCAATAAAGTCAATAACCATCCCATCGTCTTGGTATTCAAGTGCAGTGATTGCAGAATCCATAGTTAGGGGTATTAATTGTTAGTCATGAAATACTCATTGTTTATTTCTGTAATATATCAAAAATTTTTAATAATCTCTCATATAGAAATTACTCCTTTTTACATGGTAACTTTAAGAGAGTCAAAATTTTCCATTTGTCTAATTTAGTCATAGCAAAAAGGACTATTTTAAAATTTAAATGGTAAGATACTTAGTCTATGAAATGTTCATTCTCGTAGCAGTGCAAATTAAAGGCAGAGAGGAGGTAATATCAGAGGAAACAGGTAGCTACCTGTGAATTGTAGGTCAGTCTGCTTTACCAAGGTAGGTCTAGTTCAGCCAGACCTACATAGCAAGACACTCCCTCAAAAGAAAAAGAAAATGCAAAGAGGCTGAGTTTACCCTTATCATCACGGAATTGTTTTCTACAGCTGAAGAAGTCTTACCTGACCTATCTGCTCTTACACCTCATCCAATTTTGGAACGACTGACTCTGCAACAAAGATGTTCACTGGCATATGCTAGATCGTGTGTACTTGCCTTTAGCAAGCCACCGTTTAACCTATTTTAATTATTAAAGTTAGAAAAGCTGAGCAGTATTTAAAATACATTAAACCAGTATAATTTTTACGGATATAGATTTTTAAATGTATAAACTTTGGCAATATGTGTATATATGCATGTATGCTTGAACATAATATATTGTTCCATGAACATTTGTTTTGTTATGAGTAGATTTCCAAGTGAAATGCAGTCGTTATTTCCATTTCTCTGTGAGATATTCACATCGAGGTGAAATACTATTCTTTAGGGAGCAAGAGTCTTGCTGTTGACTCTCAGTTCAATTCTGTAACTATTGTAACAGAAAATCTCAGTTAAATGCAGCAGGCAATGCTGAACACTTTTAGGAAATAAATCTCCTTCACAGACAGTCCTCAGAAAGGGAGAAATTGTGCTCAAAGGTAGAGCAATAATTAAACCCAAATAAAAACACATGCAATTAGAAAATTCTGTTCTTATCATGTAGAACTTGTCATGATTCTAATACTTGATCAACTTTATTTTATCAAAAATGGAACTACAAATAATGTTCATGACAAGATTCATTGATCATCTATATTCAAGCAAAACCATGTTGATGTTTTTCTTTGAATATTTTTCTTTTGGTGTGGAATGTGTGTGGTATATGTGTATCTCTGTGCCCTGCATGTGGGTCCACACACATACATACTGAAGTCAAGGAGGAAATTGACTCCTTTTTTCTATGGCCCTATCCCTTATTCTATCTAGGAAGGTCTAGAATGAACTCTTTTGTGTAGTATGGCTGGTCAGCAAGCTCTTGGGATCTATCTCTGCCCTTCAAGGCTTGGCTACAGGTTTCCACGGTCATACCTGGCATTTTATGTGAGTGCTGGGGATGTGAACTCTAATCCTCAACCTACTGAGTCATGTCTGCAGTCCCTATACGCATGTCCATATGAAAGGTTTATAACTAACCTGTATAATGTTTCTGTTTGCATTTGCCTGTATATTTGCTTTATCAATTACAATTTTAATGGCGATGAACAATGAAGTAAAATATAAACACAATAATCACTTCCTCATTTTCCCATCCTTCCTCCAATCTCTCCCGTGTCCACCAGACACTCCCTCCCGAAAAGATGGTCTCTTTTTGATTATTACAGACTAGTATTTTGTCTGAAGGACCATATTTTTTGAAAAAATTCTTTAGTATAGTGCTATAATATTTCTAATAAAGATCATAGTAAATAATCTCTGGGTTATACACTTTTATGATTCACACCTTCATCTATTTTCCTTTTTGAATGTATGTTTTCATTGTGGGTTATCTCAGTACTTACTTAAGTATTTTTGCTACATTTGTCTGCAATCGTGGGTGCTGATTATTCTGTCTTCATGTGTTTCTCAAACACTCCTCTTGATCATCTTCCTTTGTACCATCACTCCATCCTTTTAGTTACTCAGCAAACTTGTCATCTATTTAAGTAACTTCTCCCCTTTAAATTTGCATATATCTATTGCACACAGAGTTGATTTTCATGATGGCAATGTCTTTAGTGTTGGGTGTCCTTTGACTATGACTTCCTTTTACATAGCTCTTTTCAATCATTGTTTTCTTCTGTCTACTCAATATTCTGAGTAAAGGTCTGTGAGTCACTTTCTTCTCTTTCTTCCCTTTCAACATTTTCTATTTATTTTTGTATTTCATGACTTACTTCACCTTGTCTTTCACTTTGCCCGGGTAAAATCTCTGCCTGACAAATCTACAATAGATCTATAACTTCTCATCTAGCACTCACTCTTCCCTTGCTGCTGGCCACACCTTGTCACACAATGAGTTTCTGTTTTCTGAAAAACAAATCAGAGCTTATGTCACTCCCTGACCAGATGCCATGCAAAATAAAGCAATTTCCTTCATGGGTAACCTTTATGCAAAGGCACAGAGAGGCAGCTGCATCTGGGAGGTAAAGCAGAAGATTCTTTTTCTCCAACACTATTTTGTCTTTGCAACACTATTATGTCTAGTATTTCCACCCCTATAGACTTTACGTTAACAAGTTGAATTCTCTCTGAAGAAACCACAGCACTTTAGTTTTTAAACAAAATTATGCTGAAGTAGTTTCAGTTGTACATGCAAATCACAAAGGTGGTATTGAATGTACACTGACCCCTTATTTATTTTCATGCCGTAATATTCTTTCATCATAACTTCTTTATCAAAGCTTAAAAGGACTCAGAGCATATTGCAGTTATCTCTACTCCAAATTTATTCTTATTTAATTTTCTTTGCTTTTGATTTTTTTGTACTCAATATTCAATTTAGAATGTTTAAATACTTTATTCCTTAAGTAGGAAAAACTTGACTGAAGCAATTGAAAATTTAGGTTGATAAACCCTTGGGAAGGTTGAGCAAAGAGAGCAAGGGTAAGGTTGGGAGTTAAATTGTGAGAGTGTTTGCTGAGTATGGGGTTCTGGGATTTAAGGGTTTGTTCTTATGGGAATCCTGGAAAACTATGAATACTTTAAGCCCTAGCCTTCTGAGATTCCAAATGTGAGTAGCACAGGATTGCAAGCATTTCAATTATATTTAGGAATAATACACTTATGATTTTAATCTTTGAAAATATTTGGAAAATAATAAAGCACATATCATTGACTAGAGTCAGAACTCAAATAGACATTTGCAAATTTCTTCCCAAGGGATTCTTTGTGTGGCCTTTGAATGACCTTTTAGTATGGGAATGGATTTTGGTACTCAGAGTTTTGGAGCAATTAGATTTGATTAAGGCCTTGCAATTGGGTTTTGTTTCTCATTGTACACAATTTGTAACCAACCTAAACAGCCTGAATTCTATGCACCCATGTTTACGTAGATATTTTAGAGTTTTAGTAGGGCCTACTGAATAAGTCATCTCCTTAGCACCATGAGGGGAAAAATCTGTGTGGCTGTTTTTTCCCCTGGAAGAGTCCCCTGGAGACCTGGCACAATCAGGATATTGGATAAGCAGGTCGACTTTTAATTTCCTGTGAACATATTGTGTAGTTATGAGTATAAGAAAAACAGCATTAAATGCCTTTAAAATATGAGATATCGGTAAGATTTATTTGCTGAAGTATGTGTGAATGTCTATTTATGATTTTGGCTTTACTTTTAAAGTCACTTCTTTCTCTTTGATATAGTGTGAAATAAAAAATTGCTTAAGTATTAGAAATGAAAACCCTACATTCCAAATGCTCATTATCTTCAGAGCAGGGCTCTTGTTATTATACAAAAACATGTTTATATGCGATTCATTAGAAAGTAGTTTGATTTATTCTGCTCTACATCAAACTAATAAGTCTTTTACTTATCATCATGTTCTTATATTATACGGGTATGCAAATAATTTATGTAAAAGCAATTTAAAAGGCATAAAATAAAATCAATAAACACTTGTTTCTTCTTATAAAGTGTTAATAACTCTCTCAGTTATTTGTTTTCAGGTTTTTTATTTTGTGTGTCTGTGTTTAGTACCTAAAGTTATAATTAGAAAACAGCAAGGATCAGAAGGATTCTACATGAGTTTTATTTCATCAATGTGCCTTGGGATTAGAAATTCCCCAAGTCATAAACCTTCCCTCTATTTCCAATAGAAATTCAGCCATAATGTCAAGTCATTATAAGTTTATTAGGTCCTTGTCATAATACCAGTTATAAATTAGATCATTTTATAGTCTCAAGAATGGAAGAGTAATTAAATTGGTGGTTTTATTAGTTGATGGACAGCTTCAAAGAGTTTATTTCTATTGGAAAATCAAGGTATATTGTTCTTTTATCTTCCAAAGAAGTGGTTAGTGGAAAAATGGGGCTGAACAGAATTCTGAATGTAACAGAATAAGGTAGTTTTAGTATGAATATAGGCTTGATTTTATTACTAAGTATTAAAATATGTATTTAAAATGTGAAGTTTTTGCTTTAGAATTTAAATATTAGGATCTTCCTTCATTAGTATGTGAATGCAATTTCAAAACAGATATTATTGCATGAATTGGAGGTACTCATGTTAATATGACGGTCTATTCTTTGAAAATATGTTAATTGAAGGCTTTAGAAATGACATAGAGCTTAAAATCTTTGTATATTCTTTTTTCAGTTTTTTAATCTTTGTATATTCTTAAGTGTTATAATTAATATTTATGTTCTTTTTGCTCTCCAGACTCCAAAAATTGCAAATGATGAAAATACAAATAATGAAAGTCAGTTAAATAAAAAAGAGATCTTGAGTATTTTCATTTCTTGCCCCTTGTGTTGTTATTTTCATTTTATTCTGGAAATGCTAATAAAAAACAGAAAATTCAACAAACAATATATTACATCATAAAGATCATATTCCAAATATCTTGAACCCATCTTTAGCATCTCTGTAGAACATATGTGTTGCCTCATGCAAAAATCATGGAGACATTCAACTCAGGGTCTTACATACTCATTTCCATTTAATTTTTGTTGTCTGAAATTTTTCAAGATGGGGTACTCTGAATCTCAGCTTCCCATGCCACAGTTGTAATGCAGAGCATTGGGTTTGCATATATTTTTGGCAAAATGTGTTTTGTTATTAATCTGTCAGTCTTAGACAAATTTAAATGTCATAATGTAAAGAAATTCATTGTGATTCCTTAATATGTTTCAACCACCCTTGTGCATTTGACAACACTTTACCCATGTTATGGTATTTTTTTACACTTTACTGAAAATGCCCTCCTTTTGACAACACTTTACCCATGTTATGGTATTTTTTACACTTTACTGCTGAATATGACCTTTTCTTTGTCAAAACAATTTTACCTCCAAACAACTAATGTGCTCACATGCCTTCAGATTTCCCTTTATCAGCACTTCTGAGGAAGGCATGGGCAGTTGAGTAATCTTACTGTAACTATACAACCATGATTAGAAGCTTGAGAGTTTGTTGACAAATACCATCACTCTCCGATTCTACATTGTGTAGCTCTGACTTAGTAGCCATGAACTACTCTATATATACAATTTGTAGAATCTGAAACAATACTACCTTCAACTTTAACCTTTTTCCAGTTTAGTAAGAATAATTCAGTGACTGAAACATAAATCTAATTTCCATTAGTCTCATGATAGGACACAGAATGTGGGATGAAAGTATAAATATTCTGATCAAAACTGAAGTGGAAAGAGAAAGAACAGTAAAGAAATGTCAACACTCCATGATGCATGCTAGCAGAATTTTGTTTCTAATAATTGAGTTTACCCAGCAAAGTTCCCTGTGACACTTAACTATCAAATAACACAATATGACTGGTCAGGAGTGAAAATTGTGGTAGAATCAGAGTCAGGTGTTTACTTAAAAATGGCTTCCCTCAGATTCTGTCTTTCTTACCAAATCACAGTTTTACACTTTCATGAACATGATTGAAAAAATAAGCAAGATTGCTTCATCACACAGGTGTCAATCTAACTGCAATTTGGTACATAGCCTTAACTAGAATTCCATGGGGAGTCCTGCTCTAATCGTAATTTTGTGTGTGTTTATTTTCTTTTTTAAAATAAATAATGGAAGAAAACAGAGAAACACACATTTTATGTTTTTATAAGTTGTGTTTTTTAGAATAATGTTTTGAAACTATGTGGATAAAACTAAAATGAATTGTCATATTTAAAGTTTTTATTCACTCCAGAAGCTATTGAACTCTGCCTCTCTGTTGTTCATTTGATACAGGTGGATTCCATGGCTGCTCAAAGCTTTACTTTTTAAGTGTAAAAGTTGGCAGATAGTTGTTGTTGTTGACATGATGAAATAGAATTATTAAAAACCTGTAATAGTTCTTCAATGAGTTCCTTTTTCAAAACAATATTAATAAAAAAAGAAAAGTCTTACTTTTTTTATTAGGCAATCTTTCTCTTGAGTGTGAACAGTGATGAATCCATTTCTTTTAAGGTACTGGAATGACCTTTGAAAGAAATTACCTATAGGAAAATAGCTTAATTAGGAACTAAATTATACTTGACTTTGGAGTGTTTCTTTAAGTTATACCTTCATCCCTGTGTTTCTACTAGAACAGTCTTAGGAGAGAACAATACCATGGTACAGCTTAAACAAAGAATGGCCTCAACACAAAAGTATTAACAGATTCTTTGGCTCTGGGAGGGCTATAGCTTAACCTCTGGAGACAGGGAATTATAAGTGGGCTGAGGGGTAAGAGCTTGTGAAGTCTCTTACCAAACCAAGGTTAAACTTTTACTCCTTTCCCAATTGCTCAGAAGCAATTAGCATAAGTAATTAATACGGTTACTTTGTGAATTCTGTGGCTACTTCATCTACTTTTAAATCTTATACACTATGGTAGTATCCCTTCAACATATCTGAAGGCATAATTGATATTCTAGGGTTATGGACTAGGTTTCTTTTTATGATAATACATATTTAATATTTTTATTTACTTCTTAAAAACAGACCTTAGATGGTAGATGTATTAAAATTTAATTTAGAATCAACAAATCTTAGGAAGATTAAAACAATTGTCAGCAATTTGACACATGGTATCAACTTCTCACATGTAATTGTGCACACATCAATACTAACGTAATGCATCTAGGTAGAGACACAGATAAAGGAACCATTTCATCTCGAGGCAGGAGTGCAAGTATCAACTATCAGACTTTTATTAAACTAAGAATTAAATATGTATTGACTATTTTTAAAAACTAGAGATTTCATGGTCTAAGTCAATTAAGTTTCAAAAATATCTACAAGATGTCATATAAAGTATGTACAATGCTATTTGTAACCTCCTCTTCACATTAAGAAATTTAGTTTATTACTTTGGAGTTTGATAATTATCTCCCAAAGTCCTTGATGAAATCTTTATTACTTATCCTAGTCTTTTGTTCCTTGGGAAATCTAAGAGGAAAAGATGGTATTTTCCTTTCATCCTTGTGCTATAATTCTCTGGGTTCTACAGCTCTGCACCTTGTCTCCTCTTTCCTCCCGTGATGTCTGATATCATTCTTACTTCAACTCTCCTTTTCAAATTTGAATCAAACTATGTGGTAGAGTTGTCAGTGCTCTGACAATCTGGGACAATATATTATTTGTTACCAAATGATTAGCTAGTAAAGTTTTCCATTTTATTATTCTCATCTTGCTGAGTTTGATGAATATGATAGAATATCTGGAACTTTTATATTTAAATGTCATCAGCTTCCTCTTTGAGGTAAGTTCATTTTTATAACAAAGTTTAAATCGTTTTATACTCACACAAATGTGCTGCAGGGAAAGCCACTTCTTGTTCCCTTGAGGTGGTCCTTGATCTCAGAACAGATGCGAGGATCCCTGTTTCTTTTGTGGATTTCTCTTCAAATCAGTAACTTTTCTATACTAACATGCTCCTTCCCATATACATATATTTATTTTCTAAACAGTCCTCAAATAACCACATTATTCTTTAGTTTAATTTCTAAACACCACTGAATCCGTTCCATACTCAATATATTTAAATTTTAGTTTGAAGGATTTTGGTGGCATTTTTATCAAGTTGTAATAAATCAAATCCCTTCATTACCCTGAGTCTTCTGGTCTCTTTTTTAATGTTCTACTGCTTGAATATGTGTCCTAGAATCTTCATACTGTGAAATAACTTACCTGGTGGTATGTAAATTATTTTTTCAGTCAAAAAAATGTAAATCTTTATTTTGCAACTGTACTCTGGTGACAGAGATCAATTTGAAAAAAAATAATGACAAACAATTTTCCTTCTGAAGGCTGTATTTGCATGGCTTCATATGGTCTAAATGTTTGCATGGGAAATTCATCTTTCATTTTCCATCTGCATATATTATTCTTTAGTTTCACTCACTCAAAGTGCATCTGGAGGACACTTAAAATACTTAAAAGCTTTCAAAGAATAAAGAACATCTTTATCAAAAGAAGACATTGGAAAAAATTGTCTATTTGAAAAGATTTAGAGTAATAGAAGATACTTGAAATATGAACTAGAAATATACATTCACAGTAGTTATTGAGGTCGTTTGGACATCTTTTTTATATCAATCTACCAGCTACTCTAGTGAGATCATCTTTAATGACTGTTCTTCTTAAGACCTGAAGATAAACCAAGCCAAACCAATGTGTTCTTTATGGTATGAACTCAAAAGTAGCAAGCAAACTGATAAGGTGATGTTATGGCTCAGTGGGTAAAGACACTTGCTTCTATGCCTGATAACCTCAATTTTAATTCATGTATACAAGATATCTGACTCTAGCAAGTTGTCATTTTGCCTCCATATTGATGAATAAATAAATAAATGTAATAACAATTTAGTAATCAAACAAATCTAGGATAAGATTTCTTTTAAGTTCTAACAGTTTTGTGTGATTAGTAAAAGTACATAACCAGGGTCTAGTAAAATGTCTTAAGTGGCAAAGCATCTGATATGCAACTATGAGGTCCTGAGTTTGGATCCCTACCAACCACACAAAATATCCTATACTCCAGCGCAGAGGGAGTGAAAACAGCGAGATCCCTAGATCTTTCTGACCAGCCAGCCTAGCCAAATTGGTGAGTTCTAGATTCAGTGAGAGATGTGACCTCAAAATCTATGGTCAAGAGAAGACACTCAATGCTGGCCTCCAACCTAAGCACACCGGTATGCCTGTGTTCTTTTCTTCGACATACACACACATGAAATTAACATGCATATATACATATGTAAAAATGCCTATTGGTCAATACTTAATGTTCAGGGCTTGGTGCTGCTGGCCTGTAGTCACAGCTACTCTAGAGGCTTAAACAGTAAGATTACAAGTTCAAGACCAGCCTGAGATTTTAGTGACTTCCCATTTCAAAAACAGTATTTTTGGAAAGTGCTAGGGATACACTTCAGAGGTTGGGTATTTGACCTACTGCTGAAGTGCAAGCCCCTAGGTATAGTCCTAGGTATAGTTATGGGGAAAAATTTCAATATTTTAAGTGAGATTAAAGAGTGTGACTTAGTTTTGAGTCTCAAAAAACCATCACATTTAAATATTGATACACTTCTCTAAGTAGTCAGTTTTTATTCTAAATTCCAAAGCCATTTTCAACTTGAAATGTAGTTTCCACATACAGTACAACAATTTTGTAGATATTGATAAATTCTGTTAAAAAACAAAGCAAAACAATGCAAACCCTTATATAGTTTTCTTTAAGTTTTTAATGCACAACTGCTTAGGAAATACAGAGTATCAAATATGAATGCACTTGAACACAAACTTCATCCACTCAGCATGTATGTCCTTGGCCTACTTATTCTATCTTTGGAGACCTTCATGTTTTGTCTTTAATACACAGGCAGTAGGCTGGAGCTCTTATGTGTGTAGTGAAGAGGAGATTAAGTAGTCCATTTATGCATTTGCCAAACAGATTGCCACGTGCTACATACAAGCAAATGCCAGCTATTTCTACTGGAAGAAGCATATTTTAAAATACAAAGTCAAGATTGATATGAGGACTGACCTAGGCACTCTGCTTTTATGTTAAAGTTGTGTAACTTGGTCTTCTTGTGGGTCTCCTAACAGAGGAAACAAGGGCTGTCTCTGACTCCTTTACTGAATTTTGGAGGGGGTGGGAGGGCAGGAGAGAAGAGGAGGGAGGGAGCACTGTACTGGATGTAAAATAAATAATGAAAATTAAAGAGAAAGAAATCTTGGAAAATTAAAGGAAAATAATGAATGTAAGAGTCAAATAGAATTTAGGATATGACCTTACTAGTGAAAAATATACTAGAGGGATATAAATATAATTTAAAATGAACAAAAGTGATATGGTTGAAAAAAAGGAGACAGTCACAATATGTTATAAAGTGAGATTATTTCACTCTATTGAAGAAAAGTAAGAGAAAATTGGTAAAATCTTAGTAACCTAATACTTGCCATGAACAAGCAAAGCCTTAAAACAGAAATAGTGAATTCTCAGCATAGGGTTCGAAAGAAAGGTCACCTGAGTGATAGAATTATGCATATTTTCTCCAGACACTGGGTTTTGAAGCTGATTTACAGAGTTTATAGAAAAGGCAGCCAAGGAAGGAAGAACTAAAGAAATGGCTGGAGGTTTCGAAGGAGGCATACTTCAGTCAGGGCTATGGGTGTTGTGAGGGAAATTTTAAGGATGAATGTGGTAATATATATGAAACACTCTCTGTTCCCTGGAAGAAAGGTTCTATAAAAACATAACATATTGCTGATTCTTAGAATGAATGGTGAAGGTTGAAAGATTTTCAGACATCGGGAAAGGGCACATTCACAATCCAGTGAGAAGCAAAGGATATTGAAAATGGAAGTTAGAGACAAGAAAGTGAAAGTAAGGTAGTTTTAAAGGCACTCAGGAGCTTAGGAGGACACACATACACTCTCACACACACACTCACACACACACTCACACACTCACATACACACACTCACATACACACACATATACACACATACACACATTCACTCACACGCAGAGTTAGTTTTAAGACACTCATTATTAATAATTTGTTGCTTTGTAAAATTAGTTTTCAATTAAGGTATGGTATTTCTGAAAGTTATTAATTTAGACATATAAAATTTAAATGTTATAGTGGTCAAGAAGACACAACAGTGAATTTGGGATGTCTCAGAAATAATATATAAAACAAAGAATACAGAAGGGACAGTAACTAATCAGTCATTTAAAGGGGTTGGGGTGAAGTTCAGGGGTCAGTTATTTTCCTGGCAGGTAGGAGTGACAGTTTCAATCTTTGGGTCCATCCCCACAACAACAAACATAAAACAGAAGTGATGAAAAATTGTTTGGTTAAAAATTATTTTCCAAACAGTTCAGGGCAGTGTTGGCAGGGATGGAATTGCTGAAGCGCTGCTTCACAGAAATCTACATATCCTGGATAACTGTCTTTCAAAAGACTTTATGACCCATTTTCCATGAAAAAACAGCATTGGAGGGAAGCTAGGGAAATGAGAGTGTGCTACCCACAGTGCCTCATGTGGAGCTGCTGATTATCAATCTGGAGCTCATAATTGACACAGAGGTGGCTCACAGGTGACTTGGCCAGCAGAATACATTCAAGACAAACCAAATATCTGCAATGCAAACCCCAATGAAAATTGCTTCTACTGAAGGTCTGTACTCCTCCATTCAGGATCCGCATCTGACTGTGGTATCATGGTGGATTAATTAGCTGACATTATTATGTTGTTACTAAGTAGTTTCATCAATTGGAATTTTAGAGTTAAATCATACATGGATCTAAGAAGTGAAGCCCTATGACCCGAGGGAAAACTTTGGAGAACGTATTTATTAGATGTCCACAGAGAATGATTCAATTTTATAGTGCTGTGTTAAATCGAAACAGCGTTTTGTTACACATCTGAAGTACAATTGGAAAATTAGCAATATTTCTCATTTGTAGCAATTCTGGTCATATAAATTATATAGAAGTAGAAATTTCCTGCTATTGAGTTTAGAATCTTGTCAGAATCTTTCCTTAAACTATATTTAAGTGAAAATAAATGATAATATCTGCTACTCATTTGGGTTTTGTTGTTGTTGGTTGGTTTTCATTTGTTTGCTTGTTTGTTTTTCTAGATGTGGAAGAGGAAGAGGAGAAAGTCAAGGATGGGAGAAGAAGGGAGAGAGAGAATTAGTTTTTTATCTTTGTTTATTGATTTTTCCTTTAGCCCTCTAGCATTATCTTGCCTTTCTCATTCTTCTTTATTTCAGTTATCCAATTATTCACAAATTTACTTCGAAATGATACTCACTGCCTAATATTTCTTCTGTCATATGAATCCTCATCATAGTAATTCAGACCTAAGTCATGCCTTCACTGAGTTGCACAGGTGTTTTCTGATCCATCTCTGTACAATTTTTTGTCCTTATGTAAAGTCAGTTACCACACTGAAAACTTGGAAAACATGGCTTTCTACGTCACTCAATGTTAAAGCATATCCTCTAAGGGACACACAACCCTATAAAATTTGTCCTTTGTCTCTTCTCTGGCATTGTCTCATGAAAACACAATGTTCATTGTGTCCCAGTAACACTGGTCTGTTGGCTGGTTTTCCTTTCCAAATGGCCTCACTTTTTGTCACCTTTGCTCTTGCTTCTCCCTCCTTCTGAATCCCCTTTCCATGGCCATTCCCTTGACTTACCCCTATTCACTTCAGTGTCAAAGAAAAATTAATAATCCTCATTGTTCGCTATGTTCAGCGAGTCCGGTTTTATCCTAGGCTTTTTCAGACCCAGGCCAGCTGGCCTTGGTGAGTTCCCTATAGAACATCCCCATTGTCTCAGTGTGTGGGTGCACCCCTCGCAGTCCTGAGTTCCTTGTTCGTGCTCTCTCTCCTTCTGCTCCTGGTTTGGACCTTGAGATTTCTGTCCAGTGCTCCAATGTGGGTCTCTGTCTCCTTTAATCGCCTGATGAAGGTTAATATTCAGGAGGATGCCTATGTGTTTTTCTTTGGGTTCTCCTTACTTAGCTTCTCTAGGATCACTAATTATAGGCTCAAAGTCCTTTGTTTATGGCTAGAAACCAAAAATGAGTGAGTACATCCCATGTTCCTCTTTTTGGGTCTGGCTTAACTCACTCAGGATAGTGTTTTCTATTTCCATCCATTTGTATGCAAAATTCAAGAAGTCCTTGTTTTTTACTCAAGAACAATGGCAATGGGTTTTTGATCCTACTGCACGTACTGGCTTTGTGGGAACCTAGGCAGTTTGGATGCTCACCTTACTAGACCTGGATGGAGGTGGGTGATCCTTGGACTTCCCACAGGGCAGGGAACCCTGATTGCTCTTTGGGCTGACCAGGGAGAGGACTTGATTGGGGGAGGGGGAGGGAAATGGGAGGCGGTGGCGGGGAAGAGACAGAAATCTTTAATAAATAAATAAATGGAAAAAAAGATGACATTGACTTAAATTCCCATAAAAAAAAATAAGACCAAGAAATTTCTCACTGATGACATTATGCAGCTTCTATTTCTAATTATCTTTATCCTCTTTACAACTTTAATCTGTCAACGTGCAATAACACTACCCTATGCTGACACACTATATACTTCATTTCATGTTTTCTATTATTTTCTCTTAAGTTGTAGGTAAGCTGGGATTTCAGTGAGTTGCTGACTTTTATGTTATAATGCATTATACTGTTTATAGCATCTAATAATTAAAATTATTATTAAAAGTGTGAATGAATTATTTTCCTATGGACGCTTGCTAGTGTGAAGCCATCATTTCTCTATTACACTGGTATCTTGAAGATTCAGATTTCTGAGAACTGTCATGATAAAAAATCAAGAAAATCATACTTGGTGGGAGAAAATAGTCGGGGAAGGCATTTGAGTATGAATGGAAACTCATGAATGTACACCAAATATAAACCTTGGTGATTTGATTTGCTTGAAAAGTATTATGTCTTTTCTTGTCTCTTTTAAGAGTCGACTGCAGTATGTATCTGCTGAGCTTAACCTATCTGCTCTTTTAAATCCAAATCTTCTTCTAATAGCAAATGTTTTTTACTTCTAACTTGTACTCTTGATCGAAAGACAAATAAGGTTATTTGTGCCACTTTAAGCAATTCATTTTCATATTTGGAGTTCTGTGTTTCAAATAATCAGGGTCTTATCTTACGTAACCTAAACCATCACTAAACACCGTTTAAAGGTAAACATAATATTTAAACTGCGGTAATTAAAAATTCCTATCTGCTTTTGCATTAGCCAACCCTGTATGGCTTATTTTTGCCAATAGATGTCAGTGGTTGACTGCAATAGTGAAATCATCATAGGCTCACTTGCGTGAGCCACTATTAAAAACTAGTCTTTAAAGGGGTGTCTTGTTCCTTAGCTTATTCTTTATTAGTTCAACCCGAAAAGAGATATATATTACAGTTTGATAGATTTGACAATAGGAAACCTTAATAAACTCTGCAATTTTCTGACAGCATTGAATGTCAAATAACTGTCAAGACAATTTAAAAATTAAAATGCTTTTTAAATGACTGTCTTTTTATAGTTAAGTGGATTTCTTTAGCCATGCAGTTCTCAAATTAAAAGAGGATTTTTTTTTGTTATGTTGTGTTTTTGAGACATGACTTCAAACTCAGACTGGCACCAAACTCGGTATGTAGATGAGAATAATTTTGAACTTCCAAATTGTCACTTCCAGCTTTACAACTCCAAGGGCTAACTTACAAGCATAGGCAGGCTTGATGGAAGATTTCAGTAAAGGTCATGTCCCATCATTTGTTTATTAACTCTATACATTTACTGGATGCCAGAACTTTATGTTAGATATGTGATTTCTATTATGAATAAAAGAAAATACAAGCCACAGAGTGGGAGAAAATATTTCCAAACTCAATGTAATAGAATCTGTGCAAACCCAAAATGAAAGCAACTTTTCCATAGACCATCTGAAAATATGTGAAGAAAAGCCAAGCAAGCAACAGTAAAAGAAAATACGTTAACTGACCAACAAACATATGAAAGAACCTTTCTCATTATTAGTTATTATAGAAATAAAAAGGTAACCACTATACTTGCCACACTCTAAAAAGCAGTGTCAAAGGTAGAAAAGACTGGAAAATAGGCTCTTCACTTTGCCCTCTTTCGAGTGCTTGGGGCCAAACAGAGGGCCTTCCACATGCTCTGACATTTAGCTACATTCTCATTGGGTTTTCAAAACAGCGTCTGTTTGGGTAGCTTGGATTAGCTTTGAACTCACTATATAGCTCGGATTGGCTTCAAATCCTTTATCCTCCTGCCTCTGGGACTGTCATGTTTGTGTGTCATCATGCCTTATAGCAATTTTTAATTTTATGACAATATAAAATATCATATTTTGGAAAATTTGTTGAAAATGTATTTAAATTTGGACATTTACAACTTTTATGAGCTGATAGCTTGATTTATAGGCTTACATTTACAGGAGAAGCAAACACATCTGTACAAAATATGTACAATTGGATGTTATAGCATGCATTGATGGTAAAAATATGCAGTAGAGACAAGCTGCATATTGGAAAGGATATTCTTAAGGTTGTAGGTTACATCAGTGGAAAACAATAACCCATAGGAAACATACAATAGTTTATAGATATCACACTAGTTTATCTACTAAGAGACCCTACCTACAGATATACCTGAGAAGTTCAATCCATTTTTACAAGTCAATGACAGCTGAAACTATCCATAATTGTGGAAATAACAATGCCTTTAGGAGGATAATGAATGCAATGTGTCTCATGGGAGGCATCTCGAAAAATGGTAGCCATTTTTTGGCTTGTGTGGTTTTACAAAGGACTGTGCAAATTAAGCTATTTGGTGAGTAGGGACCTATGAATAGAGACTAAGACTCCACTATTTAACCCCAAGCCTGGCTCCACAGACATGTGACCTCACACTGATCAAGGGAAACCTGATCCAGGTGCTAAGAGTAGGGCTATTCCTTAAGGTGATTTGGGAAGTCACCCTTCACTTGGAGACAAACAAAATCTTTTTTATTTATTGAGGACTGCATCTTTATTGTTCCTTTTTATCTTGTGTATCCCTGAGAATGAGATCGGACCACTATTGTTCTTAACTAAAATTTGTATGATGGCTAAATTTCTTCCTTCTCCTTGCTAGAAGCTGTCTGAGAGAAACCTCACACTCATTCCAGCTACTCTAACAGCCATCCTTTATCTCTGCTTCTTTTAACTGTGATTGTAGAATTTGTAGAATTCCTTTCTTCGTTTTTTTTTCCCAGTGTTCTATTTACATCCTATCTGCTGAGGCTATGGGTATTGTCTCTATATCTATACCAACTTTACTAATGACATTTTCTTTATTTTTTAGAGGCAGGCGGATCTCTGTGAGTTCGAGGCCAGCCTGGTCTACAAGAGCTAGTGCCAGGACAGGCTCCAAAGCTACAGAGAAACCCTGTCTCGAAAAACAAAAAACAAACAAAACAAACAAACAAACAAAAAAACAGTACATACTAGCCAACATTTAATCTGGAAGATATATGGATTACATGGGGACTTGTACCCTGATGGAGGGTAGGTTCAGTTAACTATGGAGCTAACTCACCCCAAATAGAAAATACGTTTGCTGCCATCTTGGCTGGTGGGCTCCTTATGATGGAGGCAAACATGTGACATGGACCCCTTCTTAGCTTAAAGGACAATAGCTATGTGACATCACTGCTATCTTGGTTAATATATCCACATAAAATAAACCAAATAATAGCACTTCATTTACTTCCCAGATCCACTGAGCTTTCGATCACTACATCCCTTTTTACATTAGATGAAGGAAGTGATACTAGATTTCCGTTTTTTTTTTTATTTTAGATTTTTGTTTTATTTTAAATTTGAACTGTTGTTTTATATCATGTGTTCACTCATTTCTACAGGTTACACAAGACTTTTTCTGGCTATGCGCCTCCAGCACTATTTTACTAACATAGGGAGTTAGCTCTCTGAAGTTTTCTGCAGCCCAGGACTGAGTATTTGTTAGGCACCAATCCTTACAGGGATGTAAGGGATAAATTAAGGGGAGGTGGAGGGTGGTGGTGGTGGTGGTGGTGGTGGACAAGCTGCTTCCAGTTAACAGCTGCTCCAGCAAAGGCAGGAGGTTACCCTGGACAAAAGGCTAGAGATGCAGTTTCTGCTGGGCCTTAGTGCCTGCTATTGCTGCTTGTATATCCAGCCTCATTTTCTTCTAACTGAGATACAATGTTCTTTCTCCAACTCCTTTGCTTCACATTTGTCTGCTTTTCTGCTCCATGGTGCTTTGTGTTATCTTGCCTTTACTTTCACCTTTCAATCACAGCCGTGGACAGAGTTTAGGGAAGAAAGACTCAAATGCCACCACTTTCTTATTTCTTTTAGTATTGCTTCTGTTGTCGAGTTTAGTTTATCCTGGTGTTGTTTTCTCTTTAGCATTCTCGGGATTTCAGCTATTTGGCCTGAGTGTGCATGTGGAAAATTTCAAGGAGACTTTCCTAACCGACACAATCCTCTTTAAATAAAAACAAAGTTACCGTAAGTACTGTTGATGTTTTCTCCCTATCTGTATTTTAAAAATGCAGGATGGCTTTACAGATTAAGAAGATGACCATGGTAATGCCTCTACCATCCCTGACTTCAAACTCTATCACAGAGCTACAGTAATGAAAACAGTGTGGTATTGGCATAAAAACAGAGAAGTCGACCAATGGAATCGCATAGAAGACCCGGAATTTAATCCCCAAACCTATGAACACCTCATTTTCGACAAAGGAGCTAAAAGTATACAATGGAAGAAAGAAAGCATCTTCAAC
>NW_026068057.1:3685119-3690653 GCF_014885135.2 Alexandromys fortis
AGTGGGGGGAGGGGGAGGGAAATGGGAGGCTGGGAGGAGGCGGAAACTTTTTTTTCTTATTCTCAATAAGAAATAAATAAATAAATAAAAAGATGACCATGGGATTAGGGAGATTCTACAGCAGAGCAGCTTCCATTTCTGTTTAATCAGGAATAACACATATCTTTCATCTCTCCCATGCCCTATTAGAAACTCTCAAAATTTGTTTCAGGTGAATAGCCTGGTGTTAGCTCATCAGCTGTCATTTGCCCCAGCTACTACTTGAATGTTTGAGGTCCTACTTTCAACCTCATGAGACAAGAGGTTGCTTGGCACTACATCATGTCAAACAACAGGACTTTAAAGTTACGAAGCTTCTGGAAAAGAGAAAATGTTTTTATCTTTTTGGCTAGGGACTTCTTAATTTGATCTGTCCTACAAATAAAATTAAGGTTAAGGTGTCTACTGCTTAAGATTCGGGGCTTCTTACCTTGATATCTCTCACTAATAAGATTAGAAGAGAGCTTACGTTTTCCAAGAATGAGATCAAGGGTTTAACTGAAAATGGGCAGGAGTCATAACTGGTGATTTGGATAAGCTTGAATCAGTTCTACACTGGGAACCAGTCTAAGGGTATTTGAGTCTGCTAGCTTCCCATTTGTTTACTAGAAGACAAATGTCTTCAGATGCTGGCCTTAGAGATTCAAAAAGTCTCCCCTTCATTGGTCTCTCCCAATTGTGCTTTACAGATGGGGGATGGATGACACTTTCAGGGTCCCCATGACTTACCTCCTGGAAAATTAGAGCAACTTAACACCAGTGGAGTTAGGAAAAAAGTTTTCTCTACCTGTTCATCTTTTCTGTAAAGGACAGGAACAGTCCAGTGAAATTCTTTATGTTCAACTTTTCTTTTACCCATGATATCATTCAGAGGACACTAAACCCTGCAGGATGGAGTTAGCAAACCCTGATACCAAATTTAAAAAAGAATCTCTCTAAAAAAATCCTTGCTCATAGAAAATGAACCCCCAGAGAAGCACTCTGACCTAAATGTTCAAAGGCCCAGATCTCTGAATATCCTTGCTGCCCTTGCTCAAAGGAAGGACAAAAGACAGAACCTTGTTTTATACAGGAGGGAGTGTACTTGCTACACTTGTCAGGTTGTCTGCCTCTGTTTTCATACACACACACACACACATACACACACATGCACACACACAGACTCACTGACTGTACATACAGGGTTTCAAGCAGTTGGTCATTCCAGGACTTGTCAGAAAGGATCTCAGGTTAGACACTGGTAAAGACACATACCCCTGTCAGCTTGTTCCTGAGTAGAGATTGTCACACTCACACACCAATGCCCTTAAAGCTAAAAAAAAAGAAGGCAACTCTTTAAAAATCAAATGTTCTGTCTCTTATTGCACTCTAAAAGGAATAAAAATGCTCCCTGTCTCTTGTCAGTTTCTATTCCCAATGCTAGACTCTGAAGATAACACTCATCTGGACACCTTTATCCTGGTGATAAAAAAGACAGGTGCTTTGGGTCCAAACAATTGTCACAGGACTCAACAGCATGTTTCCTATCTGTTGTAAGTCACTGATTTCAGTTTTACAGAGAAGCAAATGCCTTTTATGTATACGTCTATTGGCAAATTGTCCTGTGCTGTTTAAGCTGAGATGTTGGATCTGAAGATAGGATTTAGCCTTTCCATTTCAGACTCAAGCATATTTATCTCAAAATGTCTTCCAGAATCCCTGTCCTGGGTCAGGCTGACCCTTGACTTGGTGACACAGAAGAGAAGAACAACATAACAACTCACGAATAAAGGCATTGTGGACACAAGGCTAGTTATTTCCTGAAAAAGTTATTATTCATCTCATGCTGTGAAGAAAAAGACTAATGTTCTTACACATGGAGAAGACTTTCTGCCTAGAAGCTTCTCAACTAGTCACTACAAAGCAGTTTACAGGTCTTCTGTAGCTCATTCTAGGGAAGGCTGTAAATGCAGATTGGAAAGTGTTTTGCTATGTGTCTGATGATTCTCTTTATTTACTACTTGCACTTACTCAAAACCAAAAGCATGTCTATGTTATCTTATTCTCTGGATTGTGCAAAACATGAAATAGATAAAAACTAAAACAACAAAGTGTAATAGATTTGATAAAAAATTTTAGGGGAGTCATGAGTCCATTTTCATTGGTTTTTATCAGAAATATTTGATAGATTTCAAAGTGGGACTGGAAGGAGAGAAAATAGATTTTCTGGCCATGGCCAGTAAGTTATGCAATACGCCTGTTTTCAGGTCACCCCTTCTCCTCTCAGCACCTTTTGTCCATGTTCTGTAAGTATGTTGTGAAAACTCAATTGTCCCCCAGAATGAGCTTTGGTTTAAAACGGAAATTATAGTTGTGATTGGTATCTAATAAGGAGAGATATACATTATTAAATTCTTCTAGAAACATAAAAAATTCTCCAACAAATGTTAAATGTACTTGGTAAACTTGTACACATGTTATTATGGGATTTAAGAAATTCTGTAAGATGTTAGGATGTAGAAAATGCAATATTTTTAATAAAGGAAGACGTATATAAAGATTAAAATGTCTGGATGCTTTTCCAGGATGGGAAGAAATCTGGAAAGCTTAAGCAAGTTACAAATGTTTAAATAAGCTATTTAGGGTAAGTGAAAAATGAGACTTAAATAAGTACTAATTTAAAAACACAAGCCTATAAGCTTTCTTCCTTTCTCATTCTGTCTTTTTTCCCCCTTCTGGTTTATTTTAATGTCCTTGAGCTTATTCTTCCTAATGTTTCATCTATTATTCCTTCCATCATATTTTTAATTTCTACTAGCATATTTTTCAGATTAAGAATATGTGGCTATTTTTTAAAATTGCTTTTATCTTTTTGCTAAGTTTCTTGGCTCAAGAAATGAGTTGTTTCTCTGAGTTCTCTTGAGTGTGAATTTTTCTTTAAACAGTTTGTTCTAAATTCTTCTTTTAAGACTTTGATGATATAATGGTTAGTTCTTTCATCATACAGATCATAGAATTATTAGATTCTGCTGCCTTGTCATTATTAGGTCAGATTATGGTTGTATAATAAATGTTGTTGCTTATTAGTGTGTGACGTAATCTAGGTGTCAAAGGATTACATAATTATTCTAATCTTAATATGGCTCTATTTCTTCCTGGTGTATTTCTAAATCTAAATAGTTTTCTTATTTTCTTTTAGCCTACAGTTGTTTATAGTCCTTCAACACTAAATACCTTCGACCTCAAGTCCAGACTGGCTATAAGTCTATTGTTTTTATATTGTTACTCTTTCAATAGGAGATCAATCCAAACCCATGTTTGTTCCAAATCTGTAGTTAGTATATCTTTCATTAAGTTCTGTGGGGATTACCTAAAAAGGATAGTAATCTATTTTTATAAACTTGCTTCTGAGGCCAGGGTGAGCCCAGACAACTTAGACATCCATGGACCTGTGACATGGTTAGGAACTATTGAATTCTGACTGGCTCTATGCTGAATCACAGTGGGAGGACAAACCCAAAGTTCTAATACCACATTGGTGTACAAATTGCCCACCAGCCCCAGTATGAATCAACAGAAAATTAGGACAAGAACCATGTTGTGCAGGACAAAGAACCACATAATTGGTTGGTTGCTGTTGAATGCCCTATCGAGCTGTGGTTGCTGCAGCCAGGCAGAGGTGATAATGAGGGAAAATGAACACTAATAGACCTAGGCTGCATTTCTCCAGGAATCAAGGACTGTCCCAAACGTGTTCATCTACAGACAGACTGGAGGATGGTGACTGCTGTGGTTTGAAAGAAAATGGCCCCCAAAGGGAGTGGAATTATTAGGAGGTTGGAGTAGCTTTAGCCTTGTTGAAGGAAGTGAGTCACTGTGGAAGCGGACTTTGAGGTCTTATATATGCTCAAGTCACATCCTATGAGACAGACCACTTCCTATTGCCTGCAAGTGAAGATGTAGGATACTCAACTACTTCTCCAGCACCATGTCTGTCTGCACGCCACCATGTTCTACCATGATGATAATGGACTAAACCTCTGAAAATGTAAGCTACCCTAATTAAATGTTTTCCCTTTGTTATAGTTGTCATGGTCATGGTGTTTCTTCACAGCAATAGAAACCCTAACTAAGACAGTTACCATTAACAGCTTTGCCATATCTGAGTTCTCCAGCTTATAAGTGAGTTTTAATTCAAAATCCTAAGTTCACTGTTCTGTCCTATACACAGCAAATGTGGAAATTACCTGCTTGGTGTTGATCTGCGTTAGTACAGTTTATCCTCACTGTGACCCAATTTATCCTGTTTAGAATGGTAATGAATATTCAGTACCATTGTTTGTTGGAAGTATGTAATTTTTCTTTTGATTTTACAAAGGTGTTATAGTTAAGTAACTGTCTTATGTCCTAGAAGTGATTTTGAGCTTTGAATTTTAAATAGTGTTGAAACTAAAAGACTATGGGACTTTGGAATTTGAACAAGGCAATTTTCATTATAATATAGCTGTAAGTTTAAAGGGGTGTGAGAGTGGAGTGTGGTGGTTTAAAGGAGAATAGCCACCATAGGGTCACATGCTTGAATACTTAGTCCCCAGTTGGGGAAATGTTTGGACATTATTAGAAGGTGTTGCCTTCTTAGAGGAGCTGTGTTACTCAGAAACATCACTGAGGTTTCTAAAGATCTGCTCCTGATGTATGTGTGTGTTCTTTGCCTCCTGCTTGTGGATCAATATGTGATGACTCAGCCCATTCCTTCTTCTTCCAGCCACCATGTCTTCAAGCCACCATCATGGATTTTAATCCTCTAAAACTGTGAGCCCAATTAAACTAACATTTTTATTAAGTTGCCTGTTGCATTAGTCAGGGTTCTCTAGAGTCACAGAACTAGTAGTGAATCTCTCTTTCTATCTACACATGGGATTTATTGTAATGACTTACAGGCCACAGTCCATTTTACCCAACATTGGCTGTCTGTAAACATAAAGTCCAAGAATGTAGTAGTTGCTCAGTCCTACAGGCTGGATGTTGCAGCTGATCTTCTGGTTATGCTAGAATCCCTAAGTACTAGGTTCCAAAGCCAGTGTAAGAATGCATGCACTAGGAAGGCAAGAGTATACAGACAAAGAGCAAAACTTTCCTTTTTCTTTTTTTTTAATTTTTTTTATTGAGAATAAGAAAAAAAAAGTTTCCGCCTCCTCCCAGCCTCCCATTTCCCTCCCCCTCCCCCACTCTTCTCCCCCTCCCCCGCTCCTCTCCCCCTCCCTCTCTAATCCAAAGAGCAGTCACGGTTCCCTGCCCTGTGGAAAGTCCAAGGTCCTCCCCGCTCCGTCCATGTCTAGGAAGGTGAACGTCCAAACTTTCTAGGCTCCCACCAAGCCGGAACATGAAGTAGGATCAGAACCCCTTGCCATTGACCTTGGCTTCTCATCAGTCCTCATTGTTCGCCATGATCAGAGAGTCCGGTTTTATCCCATGCTTTTTCATTCACAGTCCAGCTGGCCTTGGTGAGCTCCCAA
>NW_026068057.1:3691367-3697132 GCF_014885135.2 Alexandromys fortis
CAGAAAATGGAAGGACCTCCCTTGCTCTTGGATTGGGAGGATCAACATAGTAAAAATGGCAATTCTACCAAAGGCAATTTATAGATTCAATGCAATTCCCATCAAGGTCCCATCAAAATTCTTCACAGATCTTGAGAGGACAATAAACTTTCCTTTTTCTATGTCCTTATAAAGACTTCCACCAGAAAGTATGGGCCACAATAAAGGTATGTCTTCCTGTTTCTCTTCCCACCTCAAGTTCAGGATCAAAAGCATGCGACTTCCAGCCTCAAAAGTCTGGAATAGAAATGGGTTCACTCACTCTAAACTAAGCACCACAATATGGATAAAACATATCAATACATGAAAAATTTAAGTGAGTTTATTATTAATAAAACAGTTTAATATCTAAATTTTTAAATTTCTGGATTCATACAATGTTTCTCTTGATGTTACCTATAAAATAAAGTGAAAATAACTGTTCAAAGATATAAATTATTCTCTTATACTTAACCACAGTCCCGGTGCAACTTTTTGGAACTTAACAAACTCAAATTTTGTCAGAAGAAAAGTAAAGAAATTTAACGGTCAAGCCCTTGTCATAGAAAGTTGTTTTTGTCGAGCCCTCTAAAATTTGAGTTGGTGAACTTGTCATTGATAAAAATCAGTGGAGAGACCAAGTTGAAGACAGATTCTTAGAGCCAATGACAGGATATGCTGGTAAAAAAAGATAGCCTAAAGTGCCTGCTTTTTCGGTAGGATGCCTTCTGTAAAAGAGCACAGGGTAGTAGGCTTGTCATTTGGTGTGGAAGCACTAAATGTTCAAATCTTAATTCTGCCATACCTAACTGAATGACTCTAAAGAGGTGACTGTCATTTCTGAATCTCAGTTTGCTGATTAATTGGAGATTTTGAGTGTGAAAAAAATAGAAGTTTCATTATATCACAGAGAAATATTTCAAGTTCTGAAGAAAAACATGCATCAGAAAAACCTGTTAAAGTTAATGGCTTATTATATTCAGCTGCTTTAATAAAAAGCCAAATCAAAGTATATCCCAGATAAGGGGAGATCTTATGGCATGCTCTTCTGCTCTTCTCTTGAAATCAGCTCTCACTCCAAAACTCAGTTGTAACACTTAACTTCCGTGTAAACACACTGAAGAGGACTGGTGGATACTCCAACTATTCAATAGGAACAATAACAATTTGGCAAGGCTTAGTGAAAATTAAAAGGCCTGTAACAGTGCAAAGTCTCTTATACTGTTTTCAAAGCACTTGCATCTCTACATAGAGATAGTACATTTTAAACAGAGTGTTAAGACAATTATGAATTAAAGTGAAAGAAAATTCAAAATTTATAAAATGAACGAGAATTCCTTATCTGTGTGATTCCTCTTTGTAAGCTGTGAATAACATTGCTTAATAAAGAAAGTGCCTTGGCCTGTGATAGGGTAGAGTGGAGCTAGGCAGGGAAAACTAAACTGAATGCTGGGAGAGAGAAGGCAGAGTGGAGAAACGTCATGTAGCTACTACTGAGAACAGACGAGCTGGAACCTTGCCGGTAAACCACAGCCAGGTGGTGATACACAGATTAATAGAAATGGGTTAAATTAAGATGAAAGAGCTAGCTAATAAGAAACTAGACCTAATAGGCCAAGCAGTGATTTAATTAATACAGTTTCTGTGTGGTAATTTTGGCGCTGAGCAGCTGGGAACAAACAAGCGGCCTCATACCTTCAAACATGTTAGATCATAACAATATTCCTTCTGTGGGTAATAATTCAAAATGACTGCCATTTACGCATTTGGAAATTTTAGTAATACTTTTGGATAATGAAGCTGGATTTGTGGTTCATTAACCTCAATGTTTATCTCTAACACTGATATTGACAAAGCAATTTTGAAGATTCATTGCCTTTCATAGTCATCCATGACATCCTCATAAAGCTAACTATGATCCTCTGAAGAGCCTTAGTATTTCGTTAATATAGTCAGTTAAAAATACAGCACCTATTACTATACAAGGACTATGAGAAAAATCTAATTTTGCATATATGTTGGATATAATATATGCTATCAGTTTTTTCTTTTTCCTGTAAAGTCACTTCATTTTTTCCTTTTTTTATTCCTGCAATAATTACTATTTCTTGTATAACAACTGCTCAGTTTAAGATGTTTTCTTTTAAAAATAAAATGAAGTTCTTTTTTTCATTTCGCATGAGACTATAAATCTTTTCTGCAAGAAAACCATACTGAATTGATATATTAAGAAAGTATGATACAGTGACTTCTGCTTCTTCTTACCCAGAAAAAAATCTATAACCTTAGAGTTCATCATCATATATTTATTATTTAGATTGTTTTTCTTTCAAACCTCCCGTGTGTTTATGTTCAACATTTACAGAGCTTTGCAGTACCCTATATAATGGTTTTGTTCTGTTATTTATTTTCTTTTTGATTTTTTCCTCTAGAAATCAACTCGGTGTCATTTTCAAATTGCTATATAAGAGTTTATTGATAGAATTGTGGCTTTATTTTGCTAAGGGTCTTTCTCAGCTATCATTGCAACTAAACACATGTATTAGTTACCTATCAGTTACGTGACAAAACCCCATCACCAGTTTAGGAAGTTTAGGGAAAAGTATATTTTGACAAATGGTTCCAGAGGGATAAGATTCCATCATTGCAGAGATGCATAGTAACAAAGAGAAGCCACGATGGCAGGAACAAGAAGCTGAAAGAGCACATCTTCACCTGCAGGTATGAAACAGAGAGAATGAAGTGGAAGTATGGTGGGGCAATGAACTCTCAAAGCTTGCCTCTTGTGATGTACTTCCAGCAAGACCATTCCTACTTAACTAACAGTGACTAAATATTCAAGTACCAGAGCCTTTGTGTTACATTTCTAACATAAAGCATATACCATATATAAATTGAAATAATGTCCATTTGTTTCAGCTCTTAATTTTATGGGGAACCTCCTCGCCCTATATTTTATGTCATTCTTTTATACTGCTTAGACTGCCTTGTGATAAGACCAAGAAGGGAGAAACAGACAATAGACTTCTGAATAGTGTACCATTGGGTTCTCATGCATGCCTATTGCATGAGCTGTAAATGAAGCTGGGAATGTCAAGTCACTGACTATGGAATATCTTGAGTTGAGTAATGAGTTATTCAGGAGTTGTCTGAGAAATAGAATTGATGGGATGGCTATACATTGAAAGAAATTTTTCCTTCCATATTAGCATGTGATGTGGGATTCTCCTCTGTATGCTGTGAATACCACTGATTAATAAAGAAGCTCCTTTGGGCCTATTGCAATGCAGAATAGGGCAAGGTAGGCATTCTAAGCAAATATAGGAGGAGAGAGTAGGCGGGGTCAAGGAGACACCATGTAGCTGCTACAGGAGACAGATTCTGGATGCTGGAGAGAACTTTACTGGTAGGCCACAACCACATGGCAATACACAGATAAATACAAATTGGTTAATTTAAGATGTAAGAGCTAAATAGAAATACACTTAAACTATTGGCCAAATAGTACTGTAAATATCATAGTTCCTATGTGTTTATTTCGGGTCTGTGCAGCTGGGAATGAACGAACAATCTCTGCCAAGAAGCATTCTTTTGGTATTAATATTATTTAGGTTTTGTTCAGGCAGTTGTGTTGATGAGACTTCATTGGTGCAGCCCCTCAGAAGTTTCTAGGAGACACAGTATCACAGTACACTTACTGTTTCTCTGACTCTTACAAGCTTTCTGCTTCCTCTATCGCAGTGATTCCCGAATCCTTGGTACAGGATCTGTGTGCAGGCATATCAGTGAGATTGGGTACCACACAGTCTCTTATTCTCTACATTTTAATTGGTTTTAATTTCTGGTAATACCTTCTGTCATTTAGAAGAGAAGTTTCCTTGATTAGTGTGAGATGTGGGTAAGTTGTCAGTCCTGAGATCGTATTCATACATGTGTTGGGCAGGTTGTGTTTATGTGTATAAGAATATATGCGTATTTGTACATGTATTCAATAAAAGAGGCCATAAATTTGAGAGACAGCAAAGGAAGGTTTAGAGAGAGGAACTGGAAGGAGAGAAATTTTTTAATATTATTATAATTTCTAAAAACTATTATAAAAAGGATATTATTTGGCTTACTTACATGATAATGTCTTTAAAGTCAAATATTGCTGTGTCAGGAGAAGAACCCAGTAGCTGTTCAGTTCATAAAGCTGGGTTCTTCAGTAGTCACCATATATTCCTGAAGCCTTGGAGGATTCCTGGAGAAATGTCAGGCTTCAATATAAGCTGAAAGCCTGAGAAGGATTTGTCCTCATGCTATTAAAACCATGTATAAGGATTAGTAGAGTCAAAAACTGGGATGATCTTGAAAGTGAGGATGAAGAGAAGCAGAAAAGTCGACTTCTTTGTCCTTCTTTTATCTGTGCTGTCAAAAAAAATGCTACCCACATTTAGCATGGGCTTTTCTTCCTCAAAACTGAAAACTAACTCTATCAAGAAAATCCATTGCTGGTGTGTTCCCTTTGCTTTGAATTTTAATTGATTCCAGATCCAGTTAGAGGATGACCAATTTAATCATCACAAATAATTGATTCAGAAGCCTAGTTAATTATTTGGATGAAACTGAATTTTCATTGTTAATTCTTCTAGATAACTTATGAGGTTTCACAGAACTTCACACTACTTAAGGATTTACATTTTCAAACTTAGTCTTTTACTCTTCTTTAAACAGTTATGATCTCTCACTAAAAGACAACTGAGGATACATTACTGAAATAAATTTGGTGAGTGTTGGAACATGGTCCCGGAATGAAGTTGTGTGAGGAGAAATTGTAGTGAGTGTGAGAACACTCCAAGAAAACAAGATAATAGGATTGTGATCTTAGTTTCTTCAAAACACAGACTTGTTCTTGGAATGTGTTCCTGGAATGGTTAGGAGTGAGTTTACTTCAGATTACTCATTACTGCTTTTTGCTGTTGTTTAATAAAATATTTAAGCTATCTTTTATATGCTTTTATGGAAAAACATGTTTTTAACCACGTGTGACTTGTCCTTGCGCTTGTTAACATCTTGAACTCATCAGAATTTTACTCATGTGACCTGTTTTACTCTCAGAGTATAAATTGTCTGAGGTTCTGAATAAAGTTGGCAATTGCACAAGACTTTGTCTACCTGTTTATCCTCCAGGTCCCAAAACCTCTAGTGAGAGTGAGATCATTTAATTTCTTTGTAGATGAAAGTAGGGATTTAAATCAGCAAATCAAACTACTTTGGTGTTTTAAAAAATCTCCTAATCCTCATTTTGGAAGTCACTGCTCTACTCAAGGGATTATTGAATCTAGCATGCAAGAATGAAATTACAATAAACAAAATTCAAGCAAGTCAAAAGTCATATCTTGGCTATAGGATAGGGTCATTTCAGGTTCTCTGTCCTCAGCTGCCCCAGGAACTAACTGGGGACATCGCCCTGGGCCCCTGGAAGCCCCTCTAGCACCAAGTCTCTTGCCAACCCTAAGATGGCTCCCTTAATTAAGATATGTGCTTCCCTGCTCCCCTATCCAACCTTCCTTTATCCCAAACATCCCGTTTCCCAAGTTCCCCCCAACCTCCCCTTCTCACTTTTCTCTCCCCATCTCCCCTTACCTCCCTCCCACCCCACCCCCAAGATCCCATTATTTGCCCGGCAATCTTGTCTACTTCCCATAATCAGGAGGATAGCTATATGTTTTTCTTTGGGATCACCTTCTTATTTAGCTTCTTTAGGA
>NW_026068057.1:3697734-3720736 GCF_014885135.2 Alexandromys fortis
CTACGACTGAAAAACCATGGGATAAAACCGGACTCTCTGAATATGGCGGACAATGAGGGCTGCTGAGAAGCCAAGGACAATGCCACTGGGTTTTGATCCTACTTCATGTTCTGGCTTTGTGGGAGCCTAGCCAGTTTGGATGTCCACCTTCCTAGACCAAGATGGAGCGGGGAGGACTTTGGACTTTCCACAGGGCAGGGAACCCTGACTGCCCTTCAGACTGGAGAGGGAGGGGGAGAGGAGAGGGAGGAGGGGGGGAAAGGAAGATGGGGAGGGAAATGGGAGGCAGGGAGGAGGCGGAAATTTTTTTTCAATAAAAAAAAGTCATATCTTTTAACTTGTATATTTTTTAAAAGTGGCATAGTGATGGCTTCTGCATTGAGAAGGGAGCAGATTAAAATTATTTTAGTGTTTGTGTAGAAAGAATGAATGTTGATATGTTTATTTTTATTATTGAAATATTTTATTGGAGAATAAATGAATATCTTAATTTTAAGTTAATTACAATTTATACTTTCTCGTTTGAGCATACCTGGAGATATAAGTGCCTTCACATTTATCTGAATTTGATTTCATGTTTTCATTGTCATAATAGAAATGATAACTTCTTTGGCTTATCTTCTGTTTTTCCTTTTGTCTCCTTTCTAAAGTGAGATTTTTTTTCAGGCAAGTGAGCATTTATTTAGGACTCTCTCCTCAGAATTGACAGACAGATGAGAATGTACATATGCGATTTGGTATGGTGGTTAAAGAAGTTATAGCAAGCTTTATTTGGTAGCTGTGAGTAAATTTCCTCTATCTGTGATACTACAGATATTATGCAAAGTGAATTTTCAACATGTTCATTTTTTTCTAATTCTAAGGGGAATAAGAAGAAATTTATCAGAACTCTTAATAAAAGAATGCACACAATGTATTTCCTATGATAACACTGTGTGTTCAGAGGAAGTATTATACAGGTCAGGGAAAATTATCGTTTATCAGGTAGCATTTGATGACTCTTAAAGCTGGGGAGGAATTGGTTAGAAGAAGCAGGTCATTGAAGTAGTAAGGTCAATGGTGGTTCTCAGTTAATGTAGGCAGTACTAAGAAATTCGAGCATTAATGTTTTACCTAAACATTGTTAGCCGGTGAACTAGAAAGTTCTTTGATGACACACTGAGAGATTGTGATGATTGTAAAACTTGTCATGTTGACAATCAAGATTAATTATCACAACCGTATAACATGTAAAACAGAGAACAAGAAAGCTAAATAAAAGAGCATGAGGAAGGACTGAGTGGAGGGGATATGCACACAAGTTTTGAAAGAGAGTATTTAATGTTTGTTCTAGTTCCAATTCTGTTATAATGTTTTTTATTTTGGTTGGTGGATAAGAGAATAAAATATATTCTATATTCAAATCATAAATATATAGTGATGATCACACCTTTTATTCCAAATGCCAATTCTGACTTCATAGAAGACCATGATTTGTCTAGATTGGGGTCTGATTGATTAGGTATGCACTGTTTTGAGTTATATACAAGTATTTTATTTAAAAAGTTTGTAAAATAAAAACATTAACCATAACAAAAAATAATAGTATAAACTGGATTAGGGAATTTTTCTCTAATAATTCAGACCTTTGTTGTTTGTTGGTATTTGCCCATTGGGTACTGTAATTCGGGTTTTATCATAATAAGGACTAAATGATGGAAGTTTTTAAACTCATGAAACATAGTTCCAGAATGATCTACAGTTGTGTGTCTACAGTTCAGTCCTGAACTTTTGACCTAGTTTGTCATATAGGTTTTTATTCTGATAGATAAGAAATTTGAAACTGCCAACGTTATTAAATCTGTTAATTTGCAACACATGAGTTTAATAAAGATTTGGGAGGCTTCATGCTTCATAGGTAAAACAATGGTGATATTATGTACTCTCATTATTTTTTCAAGTATTATTAAACTCAGATGAAAATGATGTAGTATGTGACTCATCATAGAATTCTACAATATGTGGATCATTATTGTTTGTAGTTCAGTAAACTTAGAGTTTTAGAAGGAGATTTTGGCATGTTTTTTCTAGTGTGACTTTCAATATACTCAACTTTAGAATTTCTCTCTCTCTTTGTTTACTGGTTCCTGCTGAGGATAAAATTGAATGGCAAAAATTCCCAAGTCCCATCCTGCTGACTATTTGTTGAGATATTCCTATTATCATAAAACAAAAAATATTAGCAATTAAAAAAATCACAAATTTCATGTGGTATACTCTACAGCTGCCATACAAATGAAAAACCCCAAATACAGATGCTAATTGGACTGTTAAATGAATTATTAAAATAAAGATGATGAATATTCAGATAGGTTGCACCAATAGTTTAGTAATTTATTGCTGTGAAGGTCTTTAATTATAAGTGGGTAATAATGGAAAGGCTTAAAAATATGTCCAAACATTTCAAGATTCTCTTTATCCCAGTACTAACTCTAAAATAATTTGATAAATTTGTATATTTCTTTTTGTGTAATCTTTCATGCAATGAGTCTCTAGTTAACAAAATATCATAAATTATATATAAGTCAATATAATAAATTATATAAAATCCAATATAATACATAAATTATATAATATATAAATTATCTTTCTTTATATAATAGACTCAAATTTTGGATACTTCCACTGTTTCTTTAGACCTCAATATTTACAGAAATTTGGACTCTGTGCTTTCCTTAGATATTTTGGTCAGTAGTACCAACCCAACATTAAATAGAGTAGATCTTCACCAGGCTAGGACTTGGGTGAGGTAAGGAGTGTACTAAAATGTAAAATAAGGGCACCCAAAATACCCATAAGTATTAAAGAAAAAATTAGTGTGCTATTAAAATATTTCAAAATCAACAAATCAAATAAACCTAAAAATTTAAGTTAAGACAGGATGATTTTTACTTTGGCTTCAGACTTTAATATTCCCAGTACCACATTGGTATAGAGATACTTCTTTGTTACTGAAACTATAGATTTTTGAATTGTCTCTTTTAAGTTGGTTTCAAGGCCAGTAATTGGAGTGACCTATACTATAGTGTAATGAGAAGTTCCTCACCAGATTCCAGTATCATACACGTGTACTTTCTAGACTCCAGAAAAATTAGCTAAATAAACCTCTACTTCATAAAGAATTCAATGTTTGTTCTTTATTCTTAGTAGGGGACACAACAAACTAAGACACAGAACAACTGGATTTAAAACTAAAAACAGGAAACAATAATATCCATGAAGTGGACAAAAATCCTAATAAATCATTCAGTTGTGTTATAACAATCACATTTAATTATTCTCTTTAAACTCGCTTGTATTTGGTAACTTGAACCTTTTTTGTCACATGAATTTTAAACTCTTTCATATTTAAGTAATCACCTTGCACCCACAATATACCAAACCAAATATATTATCTCACATTAAATAGTATAACTAGACAAATTCAATACCCTGTTAATAATTCAAATAATTATTACATCTAACATTCTTGAAAACAGTATATTAATACCTCGACATTCTGAAGCTTTTAAGGTCAAGGAGAGAAAAACATTTTTAAAATATATATGTATATAATTGGTTTCTAGAGATAAATAAAGGTCAGTGAGTCTATAATTTGATCTCCTAAAGAAGCTAAATAAGAAGGTGATCCCAAGAAAAACATATAGCTATCCTCCTGATTATGGGAAGTAGACAAGATTGCCGGGCAAAAAATGGGATCTTGGGGGAGGGTGGGGAGGGAGGTAAGGGGAGATGGGGAGAGAAAAGTGAGAAGGGGAGGTTGGGGGGAACTTGGGAAACGGGATGTTTGGGATAAAGGAAGGTCGGATAGGGGAGCAGGGAAGCACATATCTTAATTAAGGGAGCCATCTTAGGGTTGGCAAGAGATTTGGTGCTCCCAGGTGCCCAGGGCGATGTCCCCAGTTAGTTCCTGGGGCAGCTGAGGACAGAGAACCTGAAATGACCCTATCCTATAGCCATACTGATGAATATCTTGCATATCACCATAGAACCTTCATCTGGAGATGGATGGAGATAGAGACAGAGACCCACACTGGAGCACAGGACTGAGCTCCCAATGTCCCAAGGAGGAGCAGAAGGAGGGAAAATATGAGCAAAGAAGTCAGGACCAAGAGGGGTGCACCCACCCACGGAGACAGTGGGGCTGATCTATTGTGAGCTCACCAAGGACAGCTGGACTGAGACTGAAAAAGCATGGGATAAAACTGGACTCTCTGAATATGGCAGACAATGAGGGCTGCTGAGAAGCCAAGGACAATGCCACTGGGTTTTGATCCTACTTCATGTTCTGGCTTTGTGGGAGCCTAGCCAGTTTGGATGTCCACCTTCCTAGACCAAGATGGAGCGGGGAGGACTTTGGACTTTCCACAGGGCAGGGAACCCTGACTGCCCCTCAGACTGGAGAGGGAGGGGGAGAGGAGAGGGGGGGGGGGGGGGGGGGGGGGGGGGGGGGGGGGAGGGGGGGGGGGGGGGGGGGGGAAAAGGGAGACGGGGGGGGAAATGGGAGGCGGGGAGGAGGCGGAAATCTTTTTTTTTTCAATAAAATATTATATTTAAAAAATATATATGTAATAATCAATGTAGGGAACCAGTCTATGTTCTTATTAACTGAATTTCTAGAGAAACATGGTCTATTTCTTTCATTTTTAAAAATATTTGGGTTGTGTTTCGTTACCTTATGCCAGAAGGTGAGAGAGAGGCATACTGATGTCTTATTACACAATGAGCAGTTTCCAGGGAAAGTTATTGGGGAATCAGAAGATTCAATGACTAATTAGCAGAATATGGAGGTAATTAACCTGAGAAATGTTTTCTTTCTGAAAAATCCTTCTTGAAGTATATATCATTTGCTATAATTATTACGATCAGAAGGTATTTATTAGACATGGTTCACTACTTTAATCATTTTAAAAGTAGTATTATGAAATGTGCTAAATTGTTTTAAATTACAGTGTGGGATTGTGAAGACAGAACTTAGGCATCACCCACACATATCACAGCAATTAGCTCTAATTCCCATCACAGAACGTATACATAGACAGGAGTCTTCAAGGCAATCCAATGAAGTAGCAGCAAAAGTTAGAAGCCCCTATACTTTCTGAGTGAAACAATCTGCTTATATTCTGTCTCAATTTGGAATATTCTGAGGGCCAATTCCTTAACCAAAAGATGGAACTGGTACATTTTGCTGGCACTTAGTGATCAGGCCAGTACCTTACTTCCGTCTTTCTTCCATTATTTCCCTTCTGTCATATTCCATGTCATATGTGGTGATCAGTGTACAGCAGACTTTTGGAATGGCTCTGCTTGAGAATCCCAAGAGGTCTGGTTTTGAATTTATCTCCTTGAGAGAGGACTCATCTGTGCGTCTGCCAGGTTCTAGAATCATCCTTTGGCAAAGAAGTGAATGGTTAGCTCTTCTTAGGGCTGAACTAAGGCCAAAATTCCCAGGAAAGCCTTTATCTCCCTAGACCATTTAAATGTTTTATTTTTTTGCACCTGTGTTTGTCCCCATCATCCCCTTTCACTGACTGAGATGACTATGGCTGTCTCAGGTTTGTGTACAGATCTGTTTCCACCACAATATTTCCCTCCAGTTATTAACATGCCTTATAAAATCCAGTCCTGGTTTCCAGGATTAGCAAATCTGCATGTCCATTGGATGCCTCTCTCTCATCACTCCTTTCAGACAAGCTTCATTATAAGTTGGAAAGAATATACACATTGCATGGCTAGAATTTATGTGGTTTTGAGAAAGGGTTTTCTCATTTGTTTTCTGTCTCCAGAACATCTTGTCTGGCACAATTCCAAAATTGAAAACCACAATCATTATAAAAGACAGTTAAGGGTGAATAGTTCTCTTTGCAATTCAATACCTTCTGGATTGATGCCATATTTATATAGAATCAAAAGGTTTTAGTGCCTGTTGATAAAAGTAGGCACTTAAGAACATGCATCTTTGTGATGTTTTTAGTGACTTCCAAAAGAATATTTCACAATGATAGCCATGGTTTTATCTGTTTTCTTCAGTATTTGTTATCTGTGATTATTGAGCATTCACAATGTGACAAGAATGGCTAGCTTTTTAATTGCATCATTTTTTGTTTCATATGGATACTATCATAATACTATGAATGCGTATTTAGACATTAGCATATAGAAGTTATTTCTGTGTGTGAGAGGATTTGTTTTTAATTTACATGGTATGGTAAATCAGGCATAACAACATAGGCAGGAATATGGAAACGGAGACCACAGTTGTGAATTGGGGAGTAGAAATTCTCATCTGCTCTCAAGTGTGAGTATCTTAAGTATCACAGCACATATCATTAGGCATCACACCAAGTTACTACTTCAGTATGTCAGATGTGGGGCCCAAGTGTTTACATGCTTAACAGTTCTCTAGCAATACAAATTGTGTTTGCCTGAAGGTAGTCCTCACAAAAACATTGGTCCGATTTTTCTGTAGAGATGTAGATATTCCCTGCCGAGGATTCCAGCCCTTCAGCCTATCTCTTTGCCAAAAGCTGGTAGTCCTCCTTTCCCAGGAAAGGACACAAATCACTATCCAGTGGTGTAGGAGGTTCTTCTGTTTGTGTGTGGCTTTCATTGGTTGAATAAAGAGACTGCCTTGGCCTTTTGATAGGGCAGCCCTTAAGTGGGTGGAGTAGAAAGAACAGAATGCTGGGAAGAAGAGGAGAGTCAGACAGACAACATGGTTTTCCTTCCTGAGATGGACATAGGTTAGACTCTTGCCGGCAAGCCACAATCACGTGGTAATACACAGATTTAATAGAAATGGGTTAATCAAGATGTGAGAGTTAGCCAAAAAGAGGCTAGAAATAATGGGCCAGGCAGTGTTTAAATGAATACAGTTTCTGTGTAATTATTTTGGAGCTAAGCTAGCAGGACGGCGGGACACAGCTTGCTGCTTGTCCAGAAACTATATATATATATATATATATATATATATATATATATATATATATATATTTTACTTTGGACATAAATAACTGTGTACCTTTGAATCCATAGATTTGTATATCTTGAATATACCAAAAAAAGGTTATTTTGTGACCTTTGGAAATAAATCTCCACTCACACCAGACCAAGCATCATAATGGCCAAACAAATGACTCTCCAAAGATTAGCTTGTTGAAACAATTAATTCATTGGAATTCGGATAAGGAGTTAATTGCAGGAGCATGGGAGACTCATAGACAACTGCATTTCCAGAAAACCTCCTGTAGCATGGGTGATGAATCATGAAAGCTGTGCATCTGCTCATCTCTCTGTATAACTTGTAAGTGGTTCCACTGAGAAGTCTCTTCTGCAGTAATAATTACTGCATTTTTAAGGTTTGGGAAGAATCTTGTAATTTTTGCAAGATTTCTGAGTCTTATTCTCACTTAGGGAGGATATTTTTCAGTATGGAGATAATAGCTACACAACTCTAATATACTAGTAATTGGTGAATTATTGGTCATTTTTCTTGAAGAAACTAGCTCAATACAGTTGCTATTGTCATCCCATGGATGGTGATTTGCATAAGACTGGTCCCCATAGGCTCAAATACTTGAATGTTTAGTCACTAGGGAGTGGCACTATTTGAAAGGATTAAGTGGTATGGCCTTGTCAGAAGAAGAGTGTCACCAAGAGTTTGAAGCTTCAAAAGCCCATTCCATCCCAGACCAAGTGTCTCCCCATCTGCAGTTCTTAACTACTCCTCCAGCAACATGTTTGCCATGTCTGCTGCTATGCTTCCCACCAGGATGACAATGGAGTGAATCTCTGGAACTGTAAGCAAGTCTGCAATTAAATGATTTCTTTTAGTAAGAGCTTCCTTGCTTGTGGTGTCTTTCTACAGCTATAGACACAATTTCATCTGTTTCAGGAATTTAATCTCACCCAAACAGTGAGTGGATGTTGGTTTCATTATGAGATAAGGAACTATCATAAGTGTTATTTTTCTTCTTCTGGATTCGCTGTGTCTGGGTCTACTAACTGGAAATTCACACTTTAGGATTGTGCTCCTGTCTGTTCCTCTGATAGCCTTCAGACTGTTACATCCAAGTGTTTTGATTAGCTTTGTTTTATCTGCCAGTTAAATAATGGAAAGGCAGGAATTATCTTCAGTACAACAGGTAGCAGCAGAGAAATTTCAAAGACACAAATAGAAACAGATAGAATCATCAAATGAAAAAAAGGTGTTCCTTTAGCAGGCACGTAGAGATAAAGACACTCCTCAAAAGGGGATAAGGGGTCCAGAATGCGAAAGCCCAGTTTTTCCTTCAAAGCTAAGAATTTTAAAGTATCCAAAGGATTCTTACTCCCCTAATTTTGCTTTAGTCAGTTCATGGAAAGAAAGGGTTACTGATTTGCCCACCACTTTTGCGTGAACATGTCCTGATCTAGCTTTGAAACTGTTGAGCCTGTCTGTGAGCAGGGCTCTTTCCTGTTAGAAGAAAAGCCCATATGACCTTTCTAAGGTACTGGGAATTTATGTTAGGTTAGGAGGATGAAAAGGAAGCAGGCCACCTTGGAAATTCAGCATTTTTATTACCTAGTAGTGGCAACTTTCTGTGTCTTCCTATCTGCGAATCTATTTTCATGAGGAGGGCAGATATAAACAAACAACAACAACAAAAACCCAACAAAAACAACAAACTAAACAAGAAATCAAAAAGTAGGATCATGAGGCTATGAGCCCACTTACCTCTCCACCTGTTACATGCCAACACTCCTTAAAGATCAAGACAATTCATTATGGTGTAGTCTGTTATTTAATGTAGAAATCCCTTTACATACAATCCTTAGGGACTTGTGATTAGAGTTTTCCTCCTCTCCCCCCTCCTCTTCTTCATCTTCTTCTTTACAGAGTTCAATAGGAAGATCCTTTTTTTTTTTCTTATTTAGCTTTTGATTGAATGACAGCAGCAATTAATTGAAGATATTCATTTTGGTATATTCTTGATGGTAGTGATATGCAGTGGTGCTTATTGTAATTGAAGACAAGGAGAGCTGGAGGACCACTGAGAGATATTCCAGCCACCTATTTGCCCATTGACCTCTTAATAAAGATAAACCCTGCCATATTTGTACATAGTGATTTTGTGATGGCTGCTTGTTCAAATGCTCTGTGGACAAACAAATCACTATTTGTCCCTTAGTATCAGGACAGAAATGTTAATGAAACATTAGGAAGGGGCTGATGATCAGAACCTTACATAAACTAATTTTTTCTTTGTTTATGGGATTATACTATGATTTAGTTTCAAGGATTTATGGAGTTATCAAAGATATGTCAAAATTTCAGTATTATTTCTTGTTCTTGCTGGATGTGCTAGAAGTGAAATCTTGCTTCCCCTCCACACACACACTCTGATCTCCCCACAGAACAAAATGGCAAGAGATATGACCTATTCCACGCCACACCTCAACCAGATCAACTAACAAAACAGAATAGATGGTAATAGAAACAAAAGCATTGCCATAACCCCTGGCTGTATTTTTTCAAATGAAAGATTTTTTTTTCCAGTGTGTCCTTTGGTGTGATACAACACTAACCTTTAAAATGACCTTTCCCTTTTCTTTGACATTCTACAGACCAGGAAAAATAAATATAACTTGATGACATGTAATGGCTTGTGGGCGCACAGGCAGTAGCAGCATAACCATCCACAGACCTGTCTCTGCCGTCACGAGCACTAGTGTGATGATAAGAGGGACAGAAGTCCATAGCCAGCGTGAGCTTTGTAAACTCTAAAGCTATCGAAATTAAAAATCATCTGCTTACCAAATGTCTAATCAAGTTATTCTCAGGCATTTTGAAAATTTTCCTCATATTCTAATATACTATATAATTTGGGTGCTTCTCAACGTACCTCTCAATTTATGATGTTAGGCATGAACAAAGAACAGAAAGTGAACAAAGATATTTCATTGCATAACTTATTTTGTTTACAAATTGCCACATTATTTAAAATATTCACTACACACAAATGGATGTGGATGAGCCAAATTAGCCGCTTTTGATCTTCATAAGTTTTAAGAGAACGTTGTTTTAATTAGGCACTTCTGTCAATTTCAGGTCATTTGCTACTTCCAGTTATGCTCCACAATCTAACTGTTACATCTGGACATCGTCAAAGCTAAGCCTACGTTCCTATATCTTTGTATTGTGTATTTCCACAGATGGGAAAGTCCTTGGTTTCCCTTTGTAGTTGCACAAGGACCACCAACTTTGCATAACCCCTGCATTCTCGCTGTGTATATTCATCTGCCTAGTTAAATATTTCATGAGCATTTCAAGCCTAACATGTTCAAATTTTAATTCATGCCACCCCTCTCCAAACAAAGCAGTCATTTTCAGTGATTGGCAGTAAAACCCACACGGAAAACGTGGAGCTATCATCTTCTTCTTGAGATCTCACGCTTTCAACTACAATCTACTTTTAAATACTTGAGATTTTAGAAATAGCTTTTCCTTACAATTCTACATACCGTGCAGCCCACCCACTCAAGGCACACAATTCTCCATTTCTTAGTATACTTGGTTGGCACAGCCATCACAATGGTGTACTTTTAGCACAGTCTGGTCCCTTAATTAAAAAGACCTTTACCTATTACAGTCTTTTCTTCTTTCTTCCAAATATACAACCACTTGTCTACTTTCTGACTCTGTCTTTATGAACTAACTGTTTCTAGACACTTTAAATAAATGAAGCGTGATAGTTTATGGTCTTTCTGACTTCGACTTAGCATGTTTTCAAAATTCATTCATTTTTGTGCCTTGCATCATTTCATTGTGTCTCTTCACTGCCGCAATATTGAATGGATATAAATCATTTTATTAGCCAGTTGATGTCTATTTATCTGTTTCTAGGTTTGAAATGTTACATATATGCACCCTTTTATTTCATGATATACTTTTTCATTTCTCTTGGTTGCATGCATGGAAAAGGATTGCTAGGTTGGAAAGTGACTATGATTCATATTTTGAGTAATTATTTAATTATTTGTCAAAAACTGCACCATTTTATACAAAAGTTTCTATCTCTCTACATTCCTGTTTTGTCTTGTCTCTTATTCTAACTGTCATACTGGGTAGAAAGCCACTTTTGTGTAGTTCTGATGTGCAATTTCCTAATGGATAATGATGTTCTATTTCTTTTTATGTGTTTTGTGTTCATTTACATGTCTTTGAAAACCTGTGTTCAGACATTCTGCTTTTTACGATTTAAGCATTAGTTTAATTATAATTTTATTATCAAATTATTTGTTTTCATGCATTTAAGGTAAAATCACATGCTTTACCAAGATGTCTTCCCACTCTTTGGATTTTCTTTTCATATTATTTATACCATTGTTATTGAAGCTTCAATTTTGATGCCATTGCACTCTTTTTTCCATTGTCAGCTGTGTGTTTGTGTCTCATCCAAGACGGTGTTAGCACAAGTTTCAATTATTGTCACTGATGTTCTTCTTTCTTTTCTTTTCTTTTTGTATTTTGTAGTTTTAGCATTTGCACTGTGAATCATGATCCCTTTTATGTAACTTGTGTATAGAATGAATTAGAAATTTTTCCTTCTCTTCTTCCCTTCTCCATCCCTTCTCTTTCATTTGCATATAGCCACTTAATTGTCTCAATACTATTTAGGATATCTTTGTTAGAACTGAATTCTCTTATCATGAACTAATATATTACAGATGCTTTATTTCTCAACTATCATCTCTGTTCCTTTATCTACACATTTTTTAAAAGAAAATTATACTATGTTTTGATTGATGTACTTCTTTAGTAAGCTTTAGAATCAGGGGTGTGTGATGTCCAACTATGTTTTTGTTTTTTTTAAAAGAACATGCTATTTTAAAGAGAATATTTTGATCAATCGATGTTTTGTGTTACCACAAAAATTAAAATGTCAGCCTGTTAATCCTACACAGACACTTAAGATTTTGTTGAAGATTTTATTGAATCAATTTGAAAAATACTGATACCCTAATACCGCTGTGTTTGCTAATCAAGACATACCTTCCCATTGATTTGTGTCTTAATTTCTTCCGGCAGTGCCTGGTGTTGTTACATATACAAATAAAGGAGTCCTTTCATCCATTGTGTGTGTTCCTATGTGCCTTTCAATTCTACTTTGAAAATATTTTCTTAATTGTATTTCAAGAACTTACTTTGCTAGTATACAGAATTATTATACTGACTTTGAGTTTTATAACACTGAATATTTGGAATTGTAAATTCAAGTATTTTCTTTGAGACTTTATGTTTCCTTAAATTCTTCTTGGGCTCTTAACTATTCTTTATTACTCTTCTTTGTTTTTCTTTCTAGTCTATCAGTTAACTTTTCTCTTTCTTGTTATATTTAACCTCTCTTTTGCTGGATAATCTCTCATGCTATGAGACTCTCATTCCAACTTTTGCTTTTTTTAATCACTATTCTCACTTCAACTTTGCTCCTTCCAGTTCTGAACATTTGGCTCATTGTTGTATTTTTTAAAAAATGAATTTTGATCAATTCATCTGCTTAAAATTCTTAGCAACATATCATTGTTCATATGGTAGAGGATGACATTTTCTTGATATTCTAGGAGTTCTACATTGCATATCCCTGCCCACATCTCTGGTTCATTGCATAGAGACTCTTAATTTTCATCCTTTGATCACTAGTCAACTATCTCTTGTCAGTTCCTGGATCAAGTTCTCCTTCCTTCATAGACAGAGCCTGGGTAGATGGTTCTCTCTTCTCTGAATGCCCTTGTTCTCCTTGTACCTGGATAACTCCCCATCATCTTTCATATCTTGAGATGTTTTCCATTACCTCTATGCTCGTGTAGTTTATACTCAATTTTCACCACCCTGATGCCAGTACCACTTCCATGCCCATTCTTTTTTTTTACTTGTATACTTTTTTTTAATTAATTAATTTATTTATTAAAGATTTCTGTCTCTTCCCCACCACCGCCTCCCCTTTCCCTCCCCCTCCCCCAATCAAATCCCCCTCCCTCGTCAGCCCAAAAAGCAATCAAGGTTCTCTGCCCTGTGGGAAGTCCAAGGACCACCCACCTTCATCCAGGTCTAGTAAGGTGAGCATCCACGAAACTGCCTAGCAAGGAACTCAGGACCGTGAGGGGTGCACCCATACACTGAGACAAGGGGGATGTTCTATCAGGAACTCACCAAGGCCAGCTGGCCTGGGTCTGAAAAAACCTGGGTCAAAACTGGTCTCGGTGAACATAGCGGACAAGGAGGACTACTGAGACCTCAAGAACAATGGCAATGGGTTTTTGATTCTACTGGACCTATTGGTTTCGTGGGAGCCTAGGCAGTTTCCATACCCATTCTTAACATATGTATTTGGACAGTTGTTCGTTTTATTGCTTAAATACAGTTTTATTAAAGATATAGAAAGATAATAGTGGTAAAATTTATTTCAATTATTGTGTGATCCTTAGACACATTTCAAACAAACTGTACTAAATAAGTCGACCTTTATTATAGATTTTGGAAAGTAGATTAAAACTACTAGAATACAAAGATGTCTGTGATCCTTATAGGCAAGACCTGCAGTGGCTTCTGCAAACTTGTTAACCCTGTGTATCATAGCATTGTTTTCTCCGCTCACAGGCATCAAATTAAGAGTTTTAAGGTTCAGGAACTTTCTATTGTGACATTAGAATGTATCTTTAGAAACATTCCTTCTTGTCTCCGGGAAAATATCTTATTATTTATATCATTTTTGTATTTAGAACTCATCTTAACAGCGTCACTAGTGTAAATGTCACCTCCAAAAGAGCAAGATCTTAAGTTTTTAAAAAGCTGCATGACTGTTTCAAATTATTTAGCATTTCTGAGCCTTCATAAAATGTATAACATTCTTCATTGTTCATAAAAAAATACACAGAAGTCCTAGTTTCTTTCTCTCTAACCCACTTCCCTCCTTTCATCTCTGATGATAATGATTTTTAGCCCAATAAATACTTATTCAACTAATTTATAATTGCTGGAACCAATAACCTTCACTGTGAAATGTAAGCATATAATGAGTTATTTCCTTGTGTTCTAAGGAAATTTGATACCCTTAATTATGCACGTTTTATATAAAAGTGAGACATTTACTTTTATAAATGAACAGATTGATGCAGATGCCTTTAGATGCATTAATAAATTGAAAGGTGTGTATTTAATTTCAGTGAAAATTAACCTGTATGTAAAATGGCCAAGTTTAAGTAGAATTCTTTAAATAGACCTCCGGTTGAAGATAATTGTTGGAACTGGGATTTCTAATTTTGGACACGTATTTAGGAGGTGAGAAAAAAACAACAACAACAAAAAACAACCAAGCACTCTATTTTAATTATATTATTTTATACTATCTCAAATTCACTCTTAAATTAATTATACTTTATTAAATCTTTCTTGGTAAAGATGGCATTTTTTTTCAAAGTGAAAAATAATAAGTTGTCAATGAGATAAAAATTGAAGGTGTGTATTTTACAAATTTAGTTGAATAAATGATATTATTCTAAAAATGTTTAATTGCCCTTCACATCCAAAGCTGGGATGAGGAGCAGTGGTCTTCTCCAGAGCACACCAATTAGTTGTCTAGTGCCAGTGTTCAGCCCTGAAAACATACATGAAAGTAACATTATATGGAGATGGCAGGTTACATTTAGGTTATATTTATATATAAATATGTTCATACTTGTAATAACAATTAGTGAAAAAAGTGGTCATGATTTTTTTCAGGGGAGTAGGAAGGGGTATTTGGGAGGGTTTGGAGTGAGAAAAGGGAAGAAAGATTGTAATTAAAATTTAATCTGAAAAAGCACCTAGAGAACATCTTTAAAAGGAAGCTAAGGATAATCACAGAAAGGCTACAGAAATTTATAAAGGGCAATTCTCAACAACAGTTATTCTAAATATGTATACACGCCCCACATACATATAGATATATAGGCTGATATGTGTGTGTTTATATATATTTTTCATTTCTCCCATGAATATTTAAATGTTTTCAGGTATTTTGTTTTTAGCTAAATCGTTAGTGACATTTCTTAGAACCAAGTACTGAAATACATTCTTCTTAGAATGGAACTTTTGTTCCTATAACAGAAATATTGAAATATTTATTTATGCTAACAAACTTTTCATAAGTAAGCAAATTATTTTTACAATATTGCGATTCCATTTGAAGATTCATATGTAATTTTTAAAATTTGGGGCTGGAAAGATGGCTCAGAGGTTAAGAGCATTGTCTGCTCTTCTAAAGGTCTCAAGTTCAATTCCCAGCAACAGCATAATGGCTCACAGCCATCTGTAATGCTATCTGGTGCCCTCTTCTGGCCTGCAGGCATACATGCAGACAGAATACTGAGAATACTGTATACATAATAAATAAATAAATCTTAAAAATTATATTAAGTTAGCATCAAATATGATTTTTAATTGAAAACGTATATAATACTTTAGAGTCATTACAATTATAACCTTTCTTAGATTGCGTTCTTCTGATAGAAAAGAATGCCAAACAGTCTTGTAAAGGTATTCCTATCATACAGCTGTGGAAAACATATTTAATCCTCTTACTTTTCGCCAATATGCATTTACGTTTATTTGCCTTTAGCCTCTGGTTTTTCACTGATTCATGAAGAATCACACTTTCTGACTTTTGCACAAGGTTGCCCCCTTCCTTCTTATTTATGATAGCTTTCTTATTGCTTAAATGTACAAGCATTTTTATAATCTTTCATTTCTTTGAGCAGACCAGTTCACAGAGAAGGAACATTTAATTGGCTAGTCCCTCAGGCAGTGAGACAAACATAGCATATACCTGCAGGTCACAGGAACAGGTCTCCTGATATCTACTAAATATCCTGAAAATTCAGTTGAACTTTATTTCTCCTGTAAAAGCTGCTTCCAAATTGCTGCAATTGTTAGGCAAACTTTACATTAATAAATAACATAAATTTGCACAAATGTATTAAATCCTATCTCCTTTGGTAAATGCTCCAAATAAATGTAAGTGCCAAAGCTATGTTAAAATTTCTCATTATTCCTTTCCCCTCTTTTCAAAGGTTTGTGTTCAGCTTGTCTGCTAAGATAGTCATTTTTTAAAATGTTCACTAAACAAATTTGTTCTATACATTTTGCTATTTTTGTATAATTTAAAAGGTGTATGTGGAAACATGAATTAAACAAAGTTCATGAATTAAAAAATGACTGATGAAGAAACATTTTTACATATACACAATGACATAACTGAAATGTTTATTTAATATTAGTAAGGAAGCATTAGGGAAGAAATTCCTCTTCATTCTGTTTCTCTTCTCAGGGTAATGTAGGCTGACATTTTAGCATAACTTCACATGTACTATGCCTTTTTAAAAGTAGTGAATGGATCTCTGGCCTACTTTGTAACATCTTACAATAATGGAGAAATATATAAAGTTAGAAAATCATTTGTATTCTTTATAATTTTCCAAAAAATTTTATATATAAATATATACATTATACATTATATATACACATACACACAAGCACACATATATATTACATGCATGTATGCGCACTATGTTTATAGCAGGTGCCTTGGAAGAAAAAAGAGAGATCTCTTGGAACTGGAGTTAGAGTTGATTGAGAGCTGCCATATAGGTGCTGTGAATCTAAACCAGCTCCTTTGCAAGAACATCAAGTGTTCTTTCTTAAGCCAGTAACTTACTAATTTTCACAGTGCCATAATTCATTCTAATTATTATTATTTCTTAAATAGATGTTTGGATTGAATATTTCTGAATTGTATGCTAAAAGCCATCATGTCCGCATGGCTTTTTATTAGCATATTCTAAGTACTTGTGTTAAAGTTTTTGTTGTTGTTTTTCTTCAAACACACTATCTCAGTACCTTGTAAGTTATCAGAGAATGACTAATGCCATAGGTAAGATTTTGAAGCAGAAAGACCAAGACTGGATGCTGTCAGAAAAGAATCTCTTCTTCCCTCTCTTCCACTCAGTTCCTCACTTAAACAAGAGCTCAAGTTGCTGGCAGCTTATTATAGCCAGAAGGAAACAACTTACTTTTTAGAGGTGAAAAAATTTTGAAAAGTGCAGAAAACTCAAAATAGCGCTTACCTTTAAGATAAGTTAAATTCATTCAAATTTAAAGCATGGTTACCCTTTTGATTAGTGAGTTGCAATCTCCAAAACATGTGGTAGCGCTTAGGGAAAGGGTGCTACATTAAAAGAAAGAAAGGAAGAAAAAACAGCTATAGCTATGCGCAAGTGTGGTGTGAAAAGTGTAGCTCAGTTTGAAATGCTTTTTTAATGCCAATTTAACCATTTCAGGAAAAAAAAAACTTGATATCTTCACAGTAAAAATTTAAATTAGCTAGAAAGATTTTTTTTCTTACTAGTACTATACAACTATCATATGTGGTGACTTTAGATCAGTAGACTGGTCTATATGAATAGAATGACGAACAATTTAGAACCATAATTATCATAAGCTTATCAGTAAAATCAAAGTATAAAATTATTTGCTAATTGGCAAGGTTCTGAATTTTTAAGAGAGATGATCACATTTTATATTGTTAGCAGCAAAGGCAAATTTTATATCGGCAGCTGTAAAATTTTTAGTATATTTTTTCTTTTCTTATGTATTTTTAGTCCTTGAAGTAGCCTACTTATTTCATCTTGCTTGGAAGCATTGTCTCAGATTCAGTGAAATGATTTAGCCGGAAAAGAAATGTTTTGGGTACAAGACAATTTTCCAAAGAAACTGAAGGTCCGTGGATGCAGAATTATATTTTGGAGCAATATGAAGCAAACTCCAGGACAATCATGAGAAAACAAAGATGTGTATATGTACAGAAACTGTAGCAAGCCTTGTTTGTGCACATCGCCTCTCTCACATTTGTTAGGTGGTAAAGTTCTTATGCAACAAACATATGAGCTCATCTGCATCATGGTCAGGACTTAATAGCTTAGCAGTGCTTGGGGGTAGAGGCTCCTGAGTCTCCAAAGGTAGAGATGAATTTCTTTCCATGTTAGCACAGAGCACAGCTTTGTTCATCTCCATGTTCAGACAAGCCATGGGACAATCTCCCTGATGAACTAGATATTATCCATAAGTCTACCTAAGCTCAGTTTGCATAATAAAGTACACTTCATTCTTACTTCGAATTATTAAAGTTATATGTTAGAGAAAATTTACCACTTTTATAATTTCAATGAAGCTCATTTCAAATCACGCTTGTTTATATTCTTCAGAATGGTGTTTGGATGGTAACTGCTTATTGAAAAGAGGTGTTTGAGTGCTTCTTAAATATCCTGAGTGTTTGTAGAAAGAGTTTAAGCCAACAACATAATAGGCAATTATTTAAATATGAGGGCATGCAGCGGAGCCTACTGGGCACATGAATTCACACTGGTGATTTGTAGGATTGGGCATCTCTTTTTAGCTGATATCAAGAACGTGTTTCTTTTAGAAATGTGATGTCATTCCTCTGCCTACCTCTCCTTTATGAAACTTGTTTCCTTTTGAAGGAACTAGTTCCAAGTCAATTAATATGACTGTAAACTTGCTTTATTTAAAATCTGAGCCTAAAGACCTTGCTTTGTGTCTTTGACAGATCTACTAAGATCAATATTATTTTATGTGAAGTGATATTGAATTGTGTTGTTATTTGAGCATCTCTTGTCATTTTGGACAAGAAAATTAAACCCTCAGGACCATGATCTCTCTGTTGGTAAAACAGATATAAAGAATCATATACCTCAATGTTTTGCAAATGATTAAATAAAATTAAATGCATAAAGTAGCTAGGATCAGAGTGAATGTAAAATATTGTTTCCCAAATAGGTTGGTATCATTTTTGTTGTATCTTTTAAATATATAAGCTTGCACCATGTAAAAAACATTTGCAGAGCATGGCCTTTCTGATGATCTATAGACCCTCCCAGCTTTAGATTTGTTCTGGGAATTTATAATAGAAACCTCTTACGCTTGTGACAGAGAGAAGCATGGTACAGATTGCTTGTGACAGAGAGAAGGTGGGTATAGATCTCAAGCCGTATTACTGGTAAATATTTATAGGAACTCTGTGCCAGACTGCATTGTGAAGTGTCTGTTCTTGGAAAGATTCCATGTGTGTGGGCATGCGTGCATGTTTTCTCCCATTTTTATTTTTGAAGTATGTGTATCATCCTTCAGAATATTAGGTACCTCTTCTCAAACAAAATTCCCTATTGGTCTGGAACTTCCCAGTTAGGCTAGGCTCTCTGACCAGCAAACCCCAGGATCCTCCATCTTCCACTTCTCCAGTGCTGGAATTACAAGTAAGTACCACTATGTACTTCAGTCATTTGTATGTAGTAAGTATCAAATTCAAGTCCTCATGCTTTCTAGGCATATACTTGCCAATTGAGCTACCTCCATGGCCCAGCGTACTCTTTTATGAGAATTTATTTTATTTTTGAAGATGACTGTAATGTTAAGTATTACTTTATAGGAACTGAACTGTAATTATCTTAGTAGATATATTGCTTGGGAAGAAATGAAAATCACAGAGAAATATTCCATACTTTGAAAGCTAAGTTATTCCATAAATTTCCTAGATTCCTTAGTTATAAATGCAGCCTTCTGCAATACCAAACTGTTTTGAGGGCCCCACTAACCCAAAGCCCCTGCTCCTGAGTCAGCAACTTTCTGTTAAAAGTGGCCATGATATTGTCTGTAAATGTACACTGTCAGCCAGTTCATGTTGTTTGGAAGCATAGTTCAGTCTTCATCCTTTTGAGATCAGCAGGTTTGTCTGTATTTCTCTTTTGTGTTCTTATGATAGTTGAAGGGGTGGTGGTGGGAAAATGGTGCCTGTGTGTTACATGTGAATGGAAAGGAAAAAGAGAACTGTACTCTGTTTGTGACAACTGTTCAGATTCTTTATAATATATATATACATATATATGTATATATATATTTAGATACCATATATCTTTAAAATATTTCCTTCTCATTGCAATACAAAATTAAAAGTAAAAGAAATTCAAGCCAAACAAATACCCAAGCACTCTCTCAAATGAGGATATGTTTGAAAGTATCAAAAGTTTTAAAAATCATGTTTTAAAACCTATCCTTTAACATGTTGAAAGCTAAATAAACAAATGAAAGCCAGAAGGTCAAGGTCAAGCATTATGTATACATTAAGAGACGACAGATGCCAGCCTATACTATTATACCCAGCAAAGATTCAATCACCATAGAAGGACAAAACAAAATGTTCCATGACAAAATCAGATTTAACCAATACCTAGCCACAAACCAAGCCCTACACAAAATACCAGAAGGAAAACTCCAACCCAAGGAAGTTGGCTACGTCAACAGAACACAGACAATTGATGCTCTCATAGCAGCAAATCCCAAAAGAAAGGAAAAATGCACAAATTAACATCACCAACAATGAAAACTAAATTAACAGGAGATAGCAATCACTGGTCATTATTATCCCTTAATATACATGGGCTCAACTCACCTATAAAAAGGCACAGGCTAACAAACTGGATACAAAAACAGAATCCATCCTTCTGCATACAAGAAACACACATCAACCTAAAAGATAATATCATCTCGGAGTAAAGGATTGGGCAAAAATATTCCAATCAAGTGGACCTAAGAAACAAGCAGGTGTAGCTATCCTAATATCTAACAAAATAGACTTCAAACTAAAATAAAAGAGACAAAGAAGGACTTCTTTTATTAGTCACAGGAAAAATCCATCAAGAGGAAATCTTAATACTGAACATCTATGTCCCAAATACAAGAGCACACTCATATGTAAAAGAAACATTTCTAAAGCATAAATCATACATTAAACCCCACACTAATAGCAGGAGACTTCAACACTCCACTTTCACCACTAGACCGGTCAGTCAGACAAAAAATGAACAGAGAAATACGGTAATTAACAGATGTTATGACTCAAACAGACTTGACAACCATCTATAGAATATTACATCCAAACAGAAAAGAATATACCTTCTCAGCACCTCATGGAACCTTCTCAAAAATTGAACACATAATCGGTAACAAACAAACCTCAACATATACAAAATAAAATGGAATAATCCTATGTTATCAGATTACTATGGTTTAAAACTAGAAATCAACACCAATACTAATTACAGAAAGCCCACAAACACATGGAAATTAACCAATGTTCATCATTGGGTCAAGGAAGAAATAAAGGAAAAATTAAAGACTTCCTAAAGTTCAATGAGAATGACCACACAATGTACCCAAATTTATGGGACACAATAAAAGCAGTGTTAAAAGGAAAGTTCATAGTACTAAATACCTACATAAGGAAACTGGAAAAATCCCACAGTAGTGATTATCAGAACATTTGAAAACTTTAAAATAAAAAGAAGCAAATTCACCCAGGAGAACTAGATCACAGAAAATAATCAAATTGAAGGCTAAGATCAACAAAATAGAAACAAAGAAAACAATACAAAGAATCAATGAGACAAAGAATTGATTCTTTGAGACAATCAACAAAATACACAAACCTTTACCCAAACTAACCAAAAGGCAAAGAGAGAATATCCAAGTTAACAAAATCAGAAATGAAAAGAGGGACATAACAACAAACATGGAGGAAATACAGAGAATCATTAGGTCATGTTTAAAAACGTGTACTCCACAAAATTGGAAAACTTAAAGGAAACAGACAACTTTCATCCCAGACTTGCAGGGATGGGTCAATGTATGGAAATCTGTCAATGTAATCTACCATATAAACAAACTGAAAAATAAAAACCACATGATCATCTCATTAGATGCTGAAAAGGCTTTCAATAAAATACAACATCCCTTCATGATAAAGGTCATGGAGAGAGCAGGGATACAAGGAACATATCTAAATATAATAAAGGCAGTATACAGCAAGCCAACAGCCAACATCAAACTAAGTGGAGAGAAACTCCCAGTGATCCCACTGAAATCAGGAAGAAGACAACGTTGTCTACTCTCTCCATATCTATTCAATATAGTCCTTGAGGTCCTAGAAGAGCAATACGACTCCAAAAGGAGATCAAGGGGACACAAATCAGATAAACAGAAGTCAAACTCACACTATTTGCTGATGATATGTGATATTTTACATAGCGACCTTTAAAATTTTACCAAGGAACTTCTACAACACATAAGCACTTTCTGCAATGTATCAGGATACAAGATTAACTAAAAAAAAATCAGTAGCCCTCCTGTACACAGATGATAAAAGGGCTGGGAAAAAAAATCAGAGAAACATCACCTTTCACAATAGCCACAAATAGCATAAATATCTCTGAGTAACTCTAACCAAACAAGTAGAAGACTTGTATGACAAGAACTTTAAATCTTTGAAGACAGAAATTGAAGAAGGCAGCAGAAAGTGGAAAGATCTAACATAGTAAAAATGGCAATCTTACCAAAAGCAATCTACAGATTCAATGTAATGCCCATCAAAATCCCAGCAAAATTCTTCACAGACATTGAAAGAACAGTACTCAACTTCATATGGAAAAACAAACAAAAAAAATCAGGATAGCCAAAACAATCCTGTACAATAAAAGAACATCTGGAGGCATCACAATCCCTGAAAACAGCCTGGTATTGGCATAAGAATAGACAGGAGGTTCAACTCTCTTGCCAACCCTAAGGTGGCTCCCTTAACTAAGATATGTGCTTCCCTGCTCCCCTATCCAACCTTCCTTTATCCCAATCTTCCTGTTTTCCCAAGTTCCCCCAATCCTCCCCTTCTCACTTTTCTCTCCCCGTCCCCCCTTATCCCCAACCCACCCCACCCCCAAGGTCTCAATTTTCTCCCTGGCAATTTTGTCTACTTCCCTTAGCCAAAGGATAACTGTATGTTTTTTCTTGGGTTCACCTTCTTATTTAGCTTCTTTAGGTTCA
>NW_026068057.1:3721845-3815159 GCF_014885135.2 Alexandromys fortis
AATGCTGATTGGCCAGGCAGGAAAACCAGACAGGAAGTAGAAATGATGTAATGAGAACAGGAGAATTCTGGGAAGGAGGAAGCTGATTCCTCCCACTCCTGCACAGAACACAAAAGCAGCAGGATGTAATCTGCCCCACTGAAAAAAGGTACTGAGCCACATGACTAACATAGATCAGAAAAATGGGTTAATCAAGATGTGAGAGTTAGCCAGTGAGAGGCTAGAGCTAATGGGCCAATCAGCTTATAATTTATGGAGACCTATGTGTGATTTTCTTTGGGGCTAAACAGTTGTGGGGTACCGGTGAGACAAAAACTATAACAAGCAGGCCCCCTTCATGTTACAGATCTTCACCAACCCCACATCAGACTGAGGTCTAAACTCTAAATTATACAACAAATTCAAGAAATTGGTCATCAAAAGAACAAATAATCCAATAAAAAATGGAGTACAGACTTAAACATAAACTCTCAACAGAGGAATCTAAAATGGCTGAAAGACACTTAAGGAAATGTTCAACATCCTTATTCATCAGAGAAATGCAAATCAAAATAACTGAGATTCCATCTTACACCTGTAAGAATGGCCAAGATCAAAAACAATGATGACAAATTATGCTGGAGAGATTGTATGGAAAAAGGAACACTTCTGCATTGTTGGTGGGACTGCAAGCTGGTACAACCCCTTTGAATGTCAGTGTTGCGATTTCTCAGAAAATTGGGAAACAATCTTTCTCAAGACACAGTAATGCCACTTTTGGGTATATATCCAACGGATGCTCAATTGTGCTACAAGAACATATGCTCAATTATGTTCATAGCAGCTTTGTTTGTCATATCCAGAACCTGGAAACAAACTAAATGCCCCTCTATCGAAGAATGGATGAGGGAAATGTGGTACATTTACATAATGGAGTATTACACAGCCGAAAAAAAAGACATCTTGAATTTCGCAGGCAAATGGACGGAGCATGAAAATATCATTTTGAGCGAGGTAACACAGGGCTAGAAAGACAGTTATCACATGCACTCACTCCTAAGTCCTTTTTAAACATAAAACAAAGAAAAACAGCCTGCAAATCACAATCCTAGAGCATTTAGACAACAGTGAGGACCCTAAGAGATTCATGCACAGATCTAATCTACATGGGAATTAGGAAAAGACAAGATATCCTGAGTAAATTGGGAACATGGGGACCTTGGGGGAGGGTTGAAGAGCAGGAGAGAGGGAGGGAGGGGAGCAGAAATAAATGCAGAGCTCAATGAAAATCGATAAAAAAGCTAAATAGACAACTCCTTTATCTAATGATAATGTGAGTTCCTCCCCTGGGAATTATTAGAAAATGTTTTTCTACAATTAATTCTTTAAAAAGTCACTATAATTGAAAAAATAATGTTTACTTTTAAAAATATTTGCCCTTATTAAAACTTATTTTGAATATATTTAAAGAGAATCTATCAAAGAAGGAGAGACAAAAGTAGTCAAAGAGGCAAATAAATATAACCAATTTATATCTCAGGATTACTAGAAAATGTGAAATGTCGTTTTTAAAAAGTCGCTGAAACTGCAAATGTTTGATATTCAAACCCATACTTCTATAAAGAACAAGCCAACCCTCAGTATAATAACATGTGTTTCTGGTGATAAAATTTCCACTGGGTACTAGTTAGAGACTGTTGTGAAGAGGATGCATGAAATTATGGACATCAAGGACAAGATCATCAAGGGGCATGCATCTTGTTCAGATGCCTGTGGTTGGCTAAGGAAACACTGCCTGAGGCTTCAGGTTGAGTTCATAATTTTCTGCTGGTATGTGTGTATTCTCCCTGAACCCACAAGCACCGGAGGAGTAACCAGAACAAACAGACATTTCTGTAAGCAGATTTCCAGGCTCTTCTCCCTTGAGGTCCACCCACATTCCTCTAAGTTCTCAAATAAGGCCGGAAACTTAGGAAGAGTGTTGTGATCTCACAGGTTACCAGAGCTTTAATAACATTGGGCAGAGGGTAAACGATCATAAGCAGAGAGTATAAAATCTGTTTTCTTTGTTGTTGTTTTTCATTTTAAATGTTTTACTTGCAAGCTCAAGGAGACCCAAAAGACAAAGAAATGTGATGTCCCAATAAAATTTTGTCATAAGATGTGAGCACAAGCTTGTTTTGTGCATTTGTACAGACATATATACAGATACCGCTATACACATAAGTGCTTTGAACATCCAAAAGGTCACACCTAAAGCTTCCAAAGTTTAGTACTAATTTTTATCATATAATAATCTAGGGTATTTGCTCAAGTTAGCACAAATGCGACTCCATAAGCATTAAACCTGGGCCAGGAACCCTGCTGTCTTCAAGATCATTGTGGTTTCCCTTTACAAGTTAGATAGAAGGCTTGCAGATAATGTATGGCACATATACTTCCTAATTAAAGAGACCTCTTACCTCCAGGAGACTTGGATAGTGCAGTCTAGCAAAACTTGGATCCTCACTTTGTAAAGAAAGCACTCCCCAGGCTCGGAAAATACTTTTTAGCTTAAAAAAAATCATTAGATATTTTTCTTTTATTTTTAAACTTTATTGTTTATTTATAAAATATAAAAAACAATGGAAACTTATCTCAGGAAGCCAAGAAAGCATATTTTATAATTGGTTACATGTAATCTATGACTAATCATATGGCCCTTATGTTTTGTAGAATTTGTGAAGTAAATAATCTCTGTTTTGTGTAGGTTGGATCTTTGACATGATGTGGTATTTAGTAGTGAAAAGTCCTTCAATGACAGACTTGTTTAAGCAATTTAGAGAACTTCATATGTCTCAAATATAAGATTTGTTTCTAGATTTTAACTGACATAAACAAAATGGTATGCTTTCTAAACATGTGTAACAACATAAACTATTCATAACGAAGGATCTGTTTCCAATAATGGGCTGCCATTTCTTCTCTCTTAGCTGCTTTAATTTCACTGTGAAATAGCAAGGTTTATAACAATTTTTCCAAATACAGCCATTCTGAAATATTCAGTGTTAGCTCTGAATTTCTTCCCTCTGTTTAAAACACTGCCACATGTAAATTCCTTCCGAAATGGAAAAGCCAAGCAAAGATTCAAAAAGAGCAAAAGGAATCGTGCTTTACACAGAAAGGCGGCAAATTTATTTTAAGCTTAAAGAAGATATGAGGTTGATATATAAATTAAATTCTGGGTTCTTGTTCCTCTATCCTCCACTGAGTTAACTTTAAATTAACTTTGAGTTAACTTTCAGCACACACACTAGACTATATCCCAACAACATAATTTGCAAGCTCATATTTTGTAGATCCTGTTTTAGATAGTTTCTATTTCATGTATGTTTACTGAGAGGCAGTTACCTTCATTCTAAACCGATTATTCTCCAACAAAGTTTATTTCTAGAAAGATATTGATAGTCCCCAAGAACTCTAGGGGAATAACAACCAAGAATATTATGGTGTCATGACACTACCTTCTTCCCCCGTCTCTCTAAAATGAGTCAGATTGAATTTCTAGCGCAATGTATTTCCTTTTCCTTGAATTTTGACAGGAACCTCCTGACTGAGTCACCACAGCATGCCTTACTTTACAATACTCCGGAGCACTTATATATCCAGTATTTTATTGAATTTTAACAATCATAATCAGTTACACAATTCAATAACTACACACAACAGGATCAGATTTACTCTCTAACATTGAATATTATTCAAAGAAATGGCTGGTCATTTACTAATCCATTTTATATATCTTTATAAAATATGTTTAAAATATTACTCTGTGTTCTTAACACACTGCCCCCTTTTCAAATGGAGAATACATATGTACACAGACACAGCTGGGCTGTTATTCTTATCTTCACCAGTAAAACTCAAAACTTTATTTCATCTGTAAAATGAGGATTAATGTGGGAATTAGGTTAATTACTGTGAGTGATATTCTTCTAAGGTCAAACTCCCAAAACATCTTACTTATGCCTTTTAATGTATTTATTCTGAAGTAATAAAAGCTGAGTAAGACTTGATTCTGTCAAAAGTAAATTTCATTGGACTAGGGACTATTACAAGTTTTTATTGTTGCAAAACAAACCTAGGATTTTCAATGACCAGATTTACCTAAAACTGAAGACTTTCATTTCTAAATAAAGTGAATATATCATAGCCTTCCTTTAAGCAGTTTCCTTAAGTTACAATAAGTGATCTTAAAAGCAAAGATAAGAAGAAAGAGTGTTGGGACTTCAATTCAAATGTAAAACCAGAGATGCTGAACACTGCAGTACATTATATTTTTGTATCTTGTTTACATAGGTAAAATAGTGAATAAGAATGTATATGTAACAGTTGTCAGGGTTCATGGGATGTCCTCCTTTCAATGAAGTATGGTTTTAAACAAGTCACTTAAACTTTCTGTGCCCTTTCTGGTTAATGGCAATGATGATAGTATACATATAAGGATATCGACATGAATATTTAATGATTTAATGAATATTTAATGCTTAGAGAAAAGTCTCACACAAAATTGTGGTTACCTAAATATTACCTTTATTACTGCCAATATTTCCAGTATAAAGAAATTGTTTTATAATATACACATGTCTTTTTGCTATGATTTCATTTATTTATATAAATTGGAGTTCTAACAAGATTTTCCAGACTGCAAATTAATACTTTTGTAACATATATATACATATATATTCATAGTATATATTCAAGTAAGAATGATAGAATAGAATTACAGATTCTTATCCTGTAGCTAAAAATGCCTCAATTTATTTAAAAAGCACATATCAAGGGACTACTAAGTATCATTTATGAGCATCCTACCCTCACCTCTCTTTAGCAGAGATTCAGAAATTATTCTTATACTTTCAAGTAGCACACAAGCCCCGCCTCCAGCTTCTTTTATTTGAACAGGGTGTCATAACTTATGTCCATGTTTTATTCTTTGTGAACAAATAACTAAAAGCAAGATATTTTAGCTCACTATTCATGGTATGGTAAGTGTGGTGGCTTGGCCCTTGGCCTTGGTATAGAAGCTAGCTTCTGCTCACATGGAAGTGTAGATGGGAAACTATGAGAATGCCTTTCTTCTGTAAGTACCTCTGACCTTCAGAAACTGAACATTAGCCTGACCTTGCAACCAAGCTAATAATGTACCCCAAGAATGTGAGAAAATAGGTTCTCAGTCGGCTCTCCAACTGTGGTCAGACCACTTTACGTTTCACTTGCATTTAAGAAAACAATGTAGCCTGCCTTACTAGGTTTTGAACTTTTACGTCATCAGCACTTATCAGGTAAACAAGAGGCATAACTTAATCTTAAATCTTAAAAACTCTTTCATGTGAGTGACCCAAATTGTGTGTATACACAATTATGAGTTGTGATAATTAAGTATAACATCATTTGCTGAAAACAGTAAAATTGTTAACGATCTTTTAAATCATGACCATACATTTCTGAAGGAACATATGGCTTTAGGTTTATAACATCTTCTTGCAGTTTTGAGAGCTGTTCTGTGTCACTGAGGGTCAGAAAAGCAGCCTCCTACCTTGTACAATAGTTAAATTTTTCTGTAGAAATAGATTATGCATTCCTTTCCCATACTATTTTTTATTTGTTGTTGAAAAATAAAGAGAAAAGCTCTTTGCTAGGAACAGAGTCAATGATCATGGAGAGATGGAAGACACAAGGAGAACCAACCAGTGAGAGATCAAACTGGACTTGCTTTTGGTTTATGTATCTGTGAAGAATAAATTCTCTTTTTTAGGGCGGTATTGCCACAGGAAAGAAGAGAGAGCGATTCAGTCCATGATACTTTTAGGCTATTGTCCCTGAGCACACTTCTTGTGGCTTACAATGCAAGCCATGGCTCACCTCTTAGATGTTTTATAACTTCTCCAAACAGTGCCAGTAGCTAGAAACACATTGCACTGAAAACACAACAAACAAATTCCAGAATTTACTATGTAGCCCAGTGCTGGTATTACAGGTATATGATACTACTGCTGACTGTGACAGTTTCTATCTGTGCGATTTCCAGAATGTATGTACCTTCAATCCTTCCACTGATTTCAGCTACTACCCACCATCATCTCTAAGAAGTTTTGCATCACATCAGACTGTCACCAAGTAGAAATGGCAGAGACATAAGCCACCCTCTTTTGATAACCCACCACTGTATCCAGAAACACTGCAGCTTGTAAGAAGAGTTCCTCATCTTTTTTTAAACTTATTTATTTATTTATTAAAAATTTTCACCTCCTCCCCACCTTCCATTTTGCTCCCATTCCCCCCACTCCCCCTCTCCCTTCCTCTCCAGTCTTAAGAGCAGTCAGTGTTCCTGCCCCATGGGAAGTCCAAGGTCCTCCCCACTTCATCCAGGTCTAGGAAAGTGACCATCCAAACAAACCAGGCTCCCACAAAGCCAGTCCATGCAGTAGAATCAAAACCCAGTGCCATTGTCCTTGGCTTCTCAGTCAGCCCTCCTTGTCAGCCACCTTCAGAGAGTCCGGTTTGATCACATGCTCCATCAGTCCCAGTCCAGCTGACCTTGGTGAGCTCCCATTAGATCAGTCCCACCATCTTAGTGGGTGGACACACCCCTCATGGTTCTAACTTCCTTGCTAATGTTCTCCCTCCTTCTGCTCCTCATTTCTTCCACCCACAGTCCTCCTTAGTTACATTGCAAAGGTTCATCATGATGGGCTGTTCTTTTCAACTGGCTACTCAGCTATGTTCTGATACTCTCTCAGACAATTTTTTCTTATCTTCTTCTTCTCTGTCAATACCTGTCTGCCACATGCTCATCTCCTACCCTTTAACTTTGTCTCAACAAAAAAACCAACAAAGGAACAATAGACTTAACTCATCTTCAAATCTTAAAGTTCATACTTTCTACTTAATTAACCTCTAGTTTGACCAACAAAGACCACAAAGAGCATTAATGTGATTCCTAGCATCCCCCATATTGAGCATGTGTTGATTTAGTGCCAAATAAAACTGAGGCTATAAAAATAAATTACCATTTATATTCCAGGTTGCCTATAAAAATCCTGTTTTCCAGTGTCTATGGCATGGCAAGTGTGTAATTTCTTTCAGTGTCAGAAAGTAAACATAAATAAATATGTGCAGGTCAGTCAAATTCATGTCCTGATTTATTTGCTTATTACTTCCTTGATACTGCTCAAGCCACCCTCCCTCATATTTCCTGCCCCCACCCCAACATTCTTTCATTAGAACTCCAGATTTTTTCTGAAATAATTCTAGCAGAGCCTTGCTCTTTTCAGTCTTTTAGTAGTTACTGAATAAAACCTGTTTCTGTAGCTTTCACTAATGACTGGATGTATTCCTCTTTGACAGTTCCCTTATGTCATTGCCAACAAGAGAAATTATTTTTCACTTCTCACATTTCATCTTAAAACAAATTGGGATTTTCACATATTCAGCATATATTAGTTACATGTCTGATCTAACTTAAGTAGTGGTTGTTGGGAATTGACTAGATTGAGTTTGGACTCTTGTATTAACTGATAAGAGCATATTGAAGCATGTTGGAAGTTCTTTATTGTTTTAATGCAAGATTTGAAGAAGATACCAGAAAGAACAAAGTAACTCCAAATAGATGAAGAGTCAGGCAACTTGAGTTCTTATGTGGAACTTGATGGACATAGTCTCTGATACACAAAGTATAAGGAGGGCAATGGGACTGAAGCTGAATAGAGTGCAGAGCAGCAGCGATTGAGAACAGAGATATAATCGGGAACATCTTATACAGTGACGTGACAGCCATTGGTGTGGGGCAATGGTCTGTATTCTGTCAATTATATTTTAAATAAACACTGATTGGCCAGTAGCCAGGCAGGAACTATAGGTGGGACAACCAGACAGGAAGTAGAGGTGGGTCAAGGAGAACAGGAGAATTCTGGGAAGAAGGAAGTCCTACTCTGTAGTCCTGTCCTAGCCCCAGAAGAAGCAAGATGTGACTGCCTCTCTGAATAAGGTACCGAGCCATGTGACTAGCATAAACAAGAATAACGGGCTAGTATGAGTTAATAAGAAGCCTGAGCTAATGGGCCAATCAGTTTATAACTAATGTAGATCACTATGTGATTTCTTTGGGACTTAACAATTGCGGGAACCATGCAGGACAGAAAACTCAGTCAACAAGCTAGGGTAAGGAATGAATTTTCATGTTGAGGTATATAAGCTCTGCCAGATGTTGATAGTCACATTTTGGTCTTTTTGCCTACTAATACATTCTTTCACCTCTCTCTATCTCTCCTGCCACAGACTTTCTTCTTCCCAACAAATCCTGCTTTGTCTTTCCTGCTTCTTATGTATGCAGGAACCCTTGAGTTTCATTAAGCTTTCTCTCATGCTCAAAGGTGTTGAGTATTAAACTAATGCACAGATAAATCACCAGTATCTACAGCACTCAAAGAAATGACATAAGTCCCCCTGGTACCAAGGGTTTATCATAGGGAGGTGGGGCCCTAATTCTTTTCCTGATGTTTTTGAAAAGTTGTTTTGAGCAGATTTAACTAGATAAAATTCTAGTTAAATTCTAGTTAAAATCGTCTTGACAAAATTTCTAGATCCTTCTGAGTGAATTGTTTCTGTGGAAACATTTGAGTTTTGCTCTATCCCAATTTTTCTAAGCAGGTGTTAAGAGACAATTCACTCTTCTCTGGGAAAGCTTTTTTTTTTTTATTGAGAATAAGAAAAAAAAGTTTCCGCCCCCTCCCACCCTCCCTTTCCCTCCCCCTCCCCCACTCTTCTCCCCCCCCCCCCTCTCTTCTCCCCCTCCCCCCACTCCTCTCCCCCTCCCTCTCCTATCCAAAGAGCAGTCATGGTTCCCTGCCCTGTGGAAAGTCCAAGGTCCTCCCCGCTCCCTCCATGTCTAGGAAGGTTAACATCCAAAAAGATCAATGGCAAGGGGTTTTGATCCTACTTCATGTTCTGGCTTGGTGGGAGCCTAGCCAGTTTGGATGTTAACCTTTCTGGGAAAGCTTTTATAAACCTATGTCCTTGATAGAATTATTTTTGTTCCAAATTAGACTCTATCCTTTATCGTTGTTATTAGTTCATTTCTATTTAATTATTGGTATTTATAATCACTCTCACTGTATACACTATGGGATTAAAGAATGGTTAAGTAGCTGGGTGGTGGTGGCGCACGCCTTTAATCCCAGCACTCGGGAGGCAGAGGTAGGCGGATCTCTGTGAGTTCGAGACCAGCCTGGTCTACAAGAGCTAGTTCCAGGACAGGCTCCAAAGCCACAGAGAAACCCTGTCTCGAAAAACCAAAAAAAAAAAAAAAAAAAAAAAGAATGGTTAAGTAAGGGAAAGCCAACGTATTTTGGGTAATTAATTTGGATTTACTATTACATTTTCTCACATAATCACATTGTATTTTGGGGAATGTTAGTGAATCTGTGAGTTTCTTTCATTTGGGGGACAAAATAACACATGGTTTTGGAGAAATGTGCTTGATCAGAAACCTAGGATAGAGTAAATACATCCAAACAATAATATTTTACTCCCCGTAGAAAGCATTCTCAAATCTTCAATTTCCATCAAACCTCTGATCACTCCAAAGTATATACATCATAATTATTTCTGCAACATCATATACACATGGTGAGCTCTCTCTTGGACATTTCCAACATGTTTTAATTATAATTTTTCTTCATTCTTGAGAATTTCAAATATGTATACAGTGGAACAATATTTCCTTCACACTGAGAAGAGAATAATATTTTATATATTTTCTGTGTGAGAGAAAGAAAAATCTAGGATAACTCTAAAATATACACATATTCATTAAGTATGCATACTGTAGAAAGAGAAGGGAAACAAAACATTTTGTAAAGTACCTATTAATGTATTTGAATAATTACATAAAAAGCATGACCATTAAAAACCATTGTCCAATAGTCTTTATTATAAACCATTGTCCAACAGTCTTTCATTTCTCAGACTCTTCTAGTTTATGTACTCATCCTTCTTTTCCATATGTTCTTGTATCTAAATTGATAGTCTCATAATACATTTTAAATGACTATGACATATGTGAGAAAGACAGATTAAACTGGGAGGGGTTTTTTTCACATAAAGAATCACATTTTATGAATTTTCAGATGATTTTCTAAGATGGTCGAATGCCTTAATGTTATAAAATGTAACACAGTTTTCTAAGTGTCAGTGCTCACAATGTGCAGTAGGCTTTGGTCTTGGAAACACTACTGAGGAGACATGGGAATAAAGAAATGACAGTCATACATAAAAGAAATCTGGGTTTGAGTGGGCTGTGCCAACTCTGATGGAGGGCACCTACTATGGAACCTGGAAACTTAGTGTTCTTTTATGTATTAATTATTATGTAATCTGTAAATAATATTATTTATTATGTAAAGACAAGGGAATCATGCTATTTATTACACAAAGGCAAGTTTGTTTCTGTAAGGGTGCAGTCTCAGGATGTAAACATCTGAGAGGAGGAAGCTGGGGTCCAGACTTCCAACACTGTCAACATCCACACATATTCCAATGGAAGGCTTTACCACTTTCCCTGAACCTGACCCAGCTCAAATCTTTACTATTCCCATGTTCTGAGGCATTGTCATCTTTGACATGGCTGTGCTCACGTCAATAATGCACATTTACTCAGGACTTCATCCACTCCCAATAAGTGGGTCCATTCACTGTCCATAAGACATTAGGCAAAGAGAATTTTCTCAGTTTTGGAGATCATTGGGGTGAAGTAATTTGAATTGTTCTTAAGATTACTGTTTTGAGGAAGAAATGAAATAATCCCACAGAGGACTGGAATTGTTCCTACAAGAGTGTTATGGTGCTGTTATTGGTATAATTCTTCTATTCTGACCTATACCTTTTCTTTTAATGTTTCAAAATCTTAATTTGTGAAATAGTATACTTATAATCTCTTTTGTGAGTAAAGACTAATTTTGTCATTTGAAGATTTATTGAAATAATAATAAGAAACACATACTCTAGATAGTAGAAATAAACTGTTATAAGATATCAAATGAGATCTACAGGATCATAGAAGGTTGTGTTTTAGGGAGACCTTAAAGTAGTCATGGCAGGGGAATCAGAAGCAAGAGAACACTCCAAATAATGACACATCTGAGAAAGATGCAATTCAGTTCTCAAAAAAAAAAAAAAAACAAGTATTTTATTTTTGATGTAATAAAATATTCTGAGCAGCAAGTAGATAAGACTATAAAGTTACCCGTGAATTAAAATTAATTTGAATGAGAAGTGCCTGGTAGAGGTAATTCCAAGATACTCTGGGATTTTGAGCCTGAGGTAATTAAACAATTATATTTACTATTATTTCCTGGGAGTCTAAACTATATATTCGTTTGGGGTAATGGATAGAATAATATTTAAACTTGATTATTTTCAAATATATTGATGAGACTGTGAGCATTCTAGCAGTGAGAAATATTTGGCATACAGAAGAAAGATGTGTGTTTCTAATTTATAAATGAGCTTATTATTATTGTGGGTACTGAGGACATAAAATGATTCCTAATGATACTCTGCTATACTTATATATCAGAGTCTGACATACTTAGAGAGCAATCCGGGAGCCTTCAAAAAGGAGCTGATGGGAACAGATACAGAGACCCAGAGCCAAATATTAGGCAGAGCTTGGAGAATCCTAAGGAAAAAGGGAAGAAGAATTGTAGGAGGTAAAGAGGTCAAGGATACCATAAGAATACAACCCATGCAATCAACTAACCAAGGCTCATAGGGGCTCCCAGAGACTGAACCTACAACCAGGCAGTCTGTATCTGTCCGACATAGTCGCCTTGCATATATGTGACAATTGTGTAGCTTTGTGTTCTTGTGGGACAATTAAGAGTGGGATCAGGGACTGTCTGATATATTTGGAGCCTTTTGGATCCCTTCCTAACTGATTGCCTCATTCAACCTTAATTTGAAGGGATGTGCCTAGTCTTACTGCAACTTTATATACCATGTCTGGTTGATATTCTTGGGAGGTCTGCCCTCTGAAGGGAAATGGAGGAGGAATGGATCTGGAGGACAGGAAAGGTAGGGGGAAGGGCTGGGAGGAGAAGAGAAGGGAAAGATGTAGTTGGGAATAATAAATAAAAAATAAAAATGAAATAAGAAAAATAGAAAGAATTGTGTTAAAGTTAGTGCTTTTCATCTCAGTTTGTCAAGACTGTTAATCAAAAATTCCTTGTCTGTACCATACAACAAGCACTTGTACCATCTACAACATCTCTGTCCCACAAGCCTTTGTATAATGGCATGACAGCTGTCTTATGCACTGTCCAATGCGCTATCCCTTAGATGCAACACAGAACCATATTTCTTTCTAATAATGTTTCCATGGGTCTGAGGGCTAAGGTCATTCTGCTTAAGATATTCAGGTCTCTTTAGTGATGCTGTGTCCATTTGTCTTCATTTGCATGTTTGACCCTCCTCACATTCTTTCTGTTTCTCTGTACCATCGCCTCTACAACCTGTGCTCACTGGCCTATGTTGCTAACACCGCCTGAGCACTCAGTGAAACAGCCACCTCCTGACACAAGTACAGTTGTGCTAAAATTGTCTGCATTTGCTCACCATGACTGTCTCAATTTTGGAGGCACAGCTGGAGCAGGAAAGAAAAATTCAATACTCTCTGTGTTCTGTATGCCCATTTGCTGCCAGTATCTTGAACTGATCTAATCTAAAAAGGAAGTTATTTGCTTAAGAAATCCAAAAAAAAGGGTAATGTTCCAGGTCCTGGCCCCTTAAAAAGCAGAAGAGAATATATGAGGTCACAAATGGAGTGAAGAAAATTTCCATGCAGGACCAGCACATTGTTTATCATTTATAGGGAAATCATTTCTAGATGAGAATATCCTGGCTTCTCCTCATGCATATGAGTGATATGGCTTAGTTGATTCACTGTGTTTTCCTTTATTCCTAAATTCCAGCTGCAGACAATTTAATCCATCAGTCACCATACGGGGACACAACTTTTGTTCTAATCTATAAACATATCTGTCACTCTTAAAAATTCTTAGATGTATAGAAGCATGCACCTAAACTAGAGTAGCTTATAGATACCACTAATGAATCATTGATATTGGCATTCTCTCTTTTTCCCTCCCAATATGTTGATACTAATCTAGTTTACTGTGATATTAATGTTAATTTAGCCTTCTTAACAGACTCAAACACCAAAACTATTAAATTAAGCTTAGTAAGTAAAATTCAAAATCTATATAAAAAATTCGACAGAGTGGCAGAGTTTACCTGAAAGAGACCTTTGTGCTGTGTGGGCTATCTTTGACACCAACAACAGCTCATGAAGTAATTCTTGCTCCCAGCCAATTTGAGATATGCCAATACATGTGCAGCTCTGAAATTTTCCATGGCTGACAGAATCAGGCTGTGTTTTAGCTTAGATCACATTTCCTTGTGCAAGCTGTTAGTGTCAGAGATCAAACACGTCTTGTTTGGAGAAGATTTTAAAAAAATTATTCAAAAACTTTATTTCTGAACCATGCATCCATGGAAACTGTTCAAAAATGGGTATTTTTGCTTCTTTTTATTGTTTGGGTTACATATCAGATACAGAAATATTGTCATAAAAGACCTGTCACAGGTAAAATATGCACCAGCAAAAGCTGTGATGTGCTAGAGTTGGGGCATTGTGCACAGTGGTGCTTTTTGGTGCTATTTCATTCTACGGTTTTCCCTTTGAAAAGTCCATTTTGACGGGGAAATTAAATCATCATTTACCACAGAATGATTCAAAGAAAAATGAACACTGTACTTTGGAAAATGCAGGTTGATAAAGGAAAGGTTGATGGAATAAATGAATCACTTCTCTAATATATTTCTGCCACCTCAGCAAAAGATCATTAACCTAATGGATTATGTTTTGTAGTTGATGCATTTTTTTGTCTGTGTACTAAAGTGACATATGGAACATTCCCACTTTAATGGTCACTTAACCTTCACGGTGTGGAAGGCTTAAGAGAATTTAAACATTTATATTAAAATTTGCACCATCCATCTCAGACTGTCATTGCTTGAAGCTTCATTTGGCTCCTTCAGATAAGTAGCAACTGTTGTTGGAAAGCTTCGTGATTTTGGAGTCATCATTGCTTTAGATTTGAGGGTATTTTGTTAATTGGAATTGTTGGAAAATAAAAAAAAAATTCTCGGGTTCTCTGAAGTTTTTTTTTTCTTCTTTCTTATTTACTCCAGTATTTTCCTTTTACTCCTTTTCAAAAAATATTCACTTCTTAAAAAAATATGTGAAAAGATAAATTTCATTTATGCAAATGAGCAACTAGTAATAGTATATTGTAACTCTTAGAATTATTTTTGAGAAAATGTAAAATGCATTTATTAGCCCAGGAAACAACTCTTGATACTCATACTAATCAGTTTTTCTGTGTTTGCAGCACTTAGAAAAATAAAATAGCTTTGCTACTCCCAAAGTTTATAGACAAATGAAAAAAAAAGTGTAGATAAATGTTTACACAATTAGTGACATCTATAATAGGGCAAATTGTGGAGAACAGAAGGTAACTCCTGTTCCAAAACAGAATCCGTATCCACAACGACTCTAAAAGGAACCCTTTGCTTAGATGTCAATGGCAGGCATAGACAGAAATGGTGAGGAAGATGAGGGAGTGACTTGCCAGTGACCACCAGCAAATGCAGGGTGGGATCTGATTGCACAGGATTCACATGACATTATTGGGATGTTTCTATGTGAACAGTGATAATACCAGACCACTTTCAAGCCCCATTTAAAATATGCGATCAATGATAGGGGGACTTATGGGAAAAACCAAATGAAACAGAAAGAATAGTTAAAGTTGGGGCTCTTCGAGAATGTGCTAATGAGGGCAAGTTTTATGGAGATGTACGTCTGAAATCTAGCCAAGATCCACAGCTGTTTGGTGGAGCGCAAGGGCAGGAAATGCAGATGTGGAGGGAAGCTGGAGCAGAGAGCTCCCAGAATCAAATCATATAGATGACAATGTACACCCCCCGAGGGACTTGAGGGATTTAGATGACAGGACTCACACTGAGGACAGATGTTGAATTCACAAGCTTTGCTTGCACTGCTCTTTTTGTCTGCTTCCTGACAGGTGCTTCCTCACTGACACAGAAGGAAGCAGGTACCAGTCACCCTGAGCTCTGAAAGCAAGACTATTGCAGTCAATGAAACTCTATTCTTCCAAGAGAACTTCAACTATACTTCTTAGAAGTACTGAAGTTCAGTAAGAACTACCACCAAAAACCTGTACTTGAGAGAACCCTCAACCAAAAAAAAAAAAAAAAAAAAGTCTTTGTGACTTGTTAAAAAAAATCGTTTGCTTGATTCAAGGAAATTATGAATTTCACCCTCATGCGGGCACTTCAATCCAGAAATATAGAAGAACTGCACAAAGAAAATCAAGGCATTAATGTGGGGACAATTCTGTATTCTGTCAATTACTGATTGGCCAGTAGGCAGGCAAGAAGTATAGGCGGGACAACCAGACAGGAAGTAGAGGCGGGGCAATGAGAACAGAATTCTGGGAAGCAGGAAGCTCTCCTCCCCAGTCCCTCCCAGACACGGAAGAAGGAAGATGTGACCTGCCCTGCCAAAAAAGGTACTGAGTCATGTGGCTAACATAGGTAAGAATGATGGGCTAATATAAGTTACAAGAGTTAATAAGAAGCCAGAGCTAATGGGCCAATTAGTTTATAATTACTATAGATCTCAGTGTAATTTCCTTGGGGGGTTACCGGCTGTGGGAACTGGGCAGGACAGAAACCTCAACAAGCAGGCCCTTATGTTACAAAGCATAATGATTTTCAAATAATTTCTCATTTGTCTTAATACAACCATTTTGATGAAAATGAAACCATTAACCAAGTAGCCATATTTACTGTAAAAGTACTTTCTAATGAATAAAGCCATTGTGTGGTGTGTGCATTTTATAAACCCACCAATGTTTTTTTTATTAATTTCTTTAATAATTTATCCTATCAGTCTATCATCTATCTATCTATCTATCTATCTATCTATCTATCTATCATCTATCTATCATCTATTTATCTACTTTTTATCTCTACCATCTATTTATCATCTATTATCTATTTATCTATGTTTTCGAACATAGATAAATGTTCACATAACTGCAAAGGTTCTCATACATTTGACCTTTCCTAAGAACAAATGCATTTTATGATTATATTTACAATGCCACATTTCAAATGAATGTCTAATGTTAGTTTTATTATTAATATTATTACAAATAATTCTTTATATTTTTATTTACTATGCCTTAACTTCCTAAGTTGCCTTAGGAATCATTTAGATTTATTGGTATCTCAACAGATGCATTGTTACTTTTTATGAGTACAATGAGATATTACTAGGTATCTTTTATATATATTTTATAGATATAAAGAAAGTCATAGAAGGAACTTGTATAGGATGAGGCTATCAAACTTAAACTTAAAAGTCAAATATATAAAAGGGTCTTAATTTTATATATTTCAAAATTTATTTCTACTCTGTGTGTGCATGTGTGTATGTTTCTGTTTGGAATCAGTTTTCAGTTTTCATCATGTGGGTCTGGGTATCACACTCAGATAAATAACAGACTTTATGTAAAGGAAGTTTAATGTTAGAGGACTTTTAAAAGTTTCAATTTCTTAACTAGCACAAAGTGAACAGGAGGGCAATGCACACATGGGAAGCACAGCCTGGTGCTTCTTCCCTCGTGGCAGAAGGCAGAGGTACTGCTCACCAACCCTCTGTGGATGCAACATACGAAGAACGCTTTTCACAGTAATTTTCTTCTGCACTTTCATTTTGACATTTTCTTTGGAATTCAGTCACCTGCATACTTTTAATCAGTCTCATAATACAAAAAAAAAATGTAGCTAGTTACAATGGTGCACTCCTTCAATATCAGCATTGATAAGGGAGGTGCTGGCAAATCTCTGTGAGTTCAAAGCCAGCCTTGTTTACATAGTGAATTCCAGGACATTTAGGGCTGCCCAATGAGACCCTGTCTCAAAACAAACAAACAAACAAACGAACGAACAAGCAAACAAAATACATTAAAAAAATCAATTCAGGATCACATTGCTTTCTTAGTACTTTGCTAAAGTCTGGGCATCTCCAGTTAAGGAATGATTCTAATATGTATCTTGCAGGAGTTAAAAGCTGAAAGTTTCAAAAAAAAATACCAGCCCATAAATCACAATCCAGAGAATTTAGACAACAAGGAGGACCCTAAAAGAGACATACATAGATCTCATCTTCATGGAAAGTAGAAAAAGACAAGATCTCCTGAGTAAATTGGGAGCATGGGGACTTTGGAGGAGGGTTGAAGTGGAGGGGAGAGGCAGGGAAGGGAGCAGAAGAAAACTTAGAGGTCAATTAAAATCAATATTTTTTTTTTAAAAAAAAAGGCTGAAAGTTTCCTTTTCTGTAAAGAATTTGCTCTTATGCTACTTTTTACTTGGGCTGTTTCAATGGATACCCTGTACAGTATAGTTTTTCACGGTACATATGGTTTTTCTAAAGAATGGATTTGTTATATTTATTATTAATTTTTGTTCCTGTTAGGAACTGAACTCTAAAGCTACTAAGCATTTTACAAGACACTAAGAGTGAATATAATATTAGTACTAAAAGTCATGGAGGTATAATGATTCCAAATGCACTTCCTTTTATAACAGAAGCATCTGCTTCAGTTGGGAGAGGAGTGTGACCTCTGCAAGTGGAAATCTCTTGTCACACATGTCCCTTGGTTATTGCCAGGGGTTCTGAATCCACCTTTGTTTTTTTTTTTTTTTTTTTCTTGGTATCTTCTCAAGTTAGTTCTTTTCAAGTCATAAGATTGCCATGGTTATAATTAGATTTAACAAATACCTTTAATTAACATACATGCAAAAGTTGTGTTTCTTAAAACTTTGCAAAATGCATTTAAATGTTTTTATCATAGAGACAGCATCGAAGAGCAAAGTCTTCACCCTTCCATTTCTTATGAGGGTGACTGGCATTACTGTATGTGCATACATATTATACATTCACATTTTTATGTATATAAACCAGGACAGGATTTATGTACTTTTAGTGATTATATTATTAATCTTCTTTGTAAGAATATGGAAGACTGCTATCACTGAAAGTATAGAGTACTTTGAACAAGATTTTTGTATTTTAACTACTCAGAAATAGTTATTTCATTGTTTACTATTATTGATGCCATGGATCAATTTCTTTTCAGAAGAAATGAATTTAGAAAAATGGCTGGTGATAATATGAAGGCATCTAGGGGCGATTATTTAGACAGAATGAGAAAAGTATTGATTAAGATGAAGATAAAATAAGATCTGATATCAAAGAGGGATATATTATGTAGTTTTCATTCCAGAATTCTGACAGTACATTAAAGACTATGTTTAAATTCAATGCTGAACAAGATATAAGTAATAAAGTGTTCTTATAGGAAAGAATGAATGAGATGTTTTATCAGTATTTTATTACTTACAGGAAAGTAGTGAGACAAGTGAGAGGAACACAGATTACTGTTATTGAATATTGCAATAAGCAATTTATGACAAAATTGTAAACTTCATATTTTCAAGTCAAGTTTCTTTGTTATATGCACAGTGAAGCCATGTCTTCACTGAAATTAGAAACATTTCCTAGCATCTGTTTCATGTTAAAGCTTTTATTTTGTGTCATTAATACATTAATAGCTCTATTAGTTCTCTTTTTCTAGAGAAATATTATGCTTTTAATTTTTGTTCTGAAATACATTCTATAACATATTAAATGGTCATATTCTCTAAATTTTATCTTCCCCTTTTGGGTTTTTTCTAGACAGGGTTTCTTTTTGTAACAACCCAGACATCCTGGCACTCAATCTGTAAACCAGGTTGGCTTTGAACTCAAGGAGATCCACCTGCTTTTTCCTCCTGAGTGCTGGGATTAAAGGCGTGCACCAGCATTCTTTGGCTCTTCCCTTCTCTTATATCACATAGGACCGAGTGGCAGTGTTGTCAATGCATGAACATTTATCCAAAAGTAACTGCTATAGCTTCGACAGTGCAAAATCCTTCAGGTAGAAAATGTCACCCCTTCATTCCAGATTTCACAGTTTTCTCTTCGAGTCTCCTATCTCACAGGGCCTAAATCAGGTAAAACATTAATTAAATCTATGTACATATTTTATTTCTTTGATGCCAATCCAGATACTTCTTTTCTGAATTACATTGGCACAACATCTCAGAATTAATCTAAAAATCTTCTGGTGTGATGGTTCATACAAAAGAACCATTATTTTAATACAAACAAATCACATTCATCAAAATAGACTTCGTATCTGCCATCTATATGCTCATCTTCCTGTCTTGTTTATGGAATTTTTAGTAGTATTATAGACATAACCACCTAAGACAGCATACTCCTCAGCACATTTTCCATCCTTTCATTCTAAGGTGGTCTATAGTTTTGTGGTCACATGGTAAAATGGCAAGAAAATATAGTTAATGAAAAAAGGCCATGAATTTGAAGGAAAAATTGAGAAGGGTTTCGAGGGAGGAAAGAGAATGGAAATGTTGTAGCTATAGTCTAAAAATTTTCAAAAAGGAAAAGAATGGCGATAGAGCAAAGGCTTAGCTCATGCAGTTCTTTTAATATTGTTATTACAAAGTTCTACCATCCTTACCCAATGTAGGAATCTGTCTTCCATTAGAATAGATGGTCAAGTGTTGGTCTGATGAGTAGAATTTGTAATAATGATAAAAGAAAGATGAGCAGAACAAAGTATTAGAATTAAGTATGGAAATATCTACTTGTAATTTATGCATAAGTTTGAGACATCTTGTCAAAGTCCTGTGAATTTTGGAATTTATAAATATAATTAATTCTGATAGCATCTAAATCAAATTGGTTTGCCTATAGCAACTGCAGCAAGTTATAGCTATCATGACATAAATCTCATTTTAATAATATAGATCATTAATACTAATCTTAAATATTAAGGTAAAAGGACATTTCTTATAATCTTTGGTAACACAGTTCAAATTTGTGGTCAACATTTGGTAAAACCTTTCCTTCCTTCTCCCTCTCCTGTCCTTCATTCTCATATTTTCTTTGCTTGCTAGCTGGTCCATGTGCTTCCTGACCATTTCTCTGTCTCCTATCTCAGTGTACGAGTGCTAAGACTACAGATGTATGCCTTTGCATCAGAATTTTTACATGGCTTCTGGGAATCAAATTTCGGAGGCTCAAGTTTGCATAGCAAGTACGCTTACTTGCAGAGCCATCTTAGCTAGTCCTTACATTTATATTTTTAATACACATATCTCCAATTTTCATGTAATAACTTGTATATTTTTCCAGGTAGCAGACCACTTTTCATGCAAAGCAATCATTTTTATTTTTTTACTATTAGCGGCCTATATATGGTATTTTTGTATGTTTCTGTCTGTAAGCCTTTTTGCTTTGTGCTACAAACACACACTCACCCGCATACTTATCAAACTGTGACTTCTCAGCAAGTCATTGAAAGTTGTATTATGTGGAAGTAATAACTCTCGAAAGGGAAGGGGAATGGAGTGGGGGAGAGGGGGAGAGGGGAAAGGGAGTGGGGGAGGGAGGGATGTGTGGAAGGAGGGGGAGGGAAATGGGAAATGGGGAGGAGGCGGTAATTTTTCAAACATAAATAAATAAACAAACAAACCATCAATAGCTTAGAACACCAAAGCTTTATTTCTCATGTATTCTATGTATGACTCTATCTACTGCTCTTGAAGTTGTTTTGATAATTCTAATTATTCATGAACATTGACGTTTAGAAAGTGTTCTGTACATTGCCATTTGTGGGCCAGGATAAAGGATAGATTACAGGATCTTATTCTGACAATTAGATACTTACTGTTCTTCAGAAGCAACACAGTTAACATTTTCTTATTCAAAACTACAATAAGCAAAACAAAGTTCTTCCATGTTAGAAAGTACTTAGTAACTTACAATAAGTGCAACTTTAATTTAATAATAAAATCTGAATTTTTCTTTCTCACTTTTGTGGCTTTGCCTGATTTTTGAGAAGTTGTAAAATGTTCAATACAATTTAAAGTAAATCATTCAAAAAGGTTACTGAAGTTTTAAATTGGATCCTTAGAGTTTGCCAATTGATTTAAGTTGACTTACCCTACTAATATAATATTGTTAGACAGAATGTTGTTGCTTTAGATGTAGTTACTTATTTTCATGACTACATATTATTTTTAGTATATAAGGAATTCATAATGCACCTATGATTTTGCCTTCTACTAAATACTCAGTGAGTTAGTTACTACTTGGTATATTTTTGTTACATTGGAATTAACATACTGACATGTCTTTCATGCCCATATATCTGAATTCCTGTTAGAAATCTGTGTAGAATTAAATTGATTCAAGTACAATTTAATCAATCCAAAGCAGTTATATCCTTTTCACACATTTGGAAAAAAGATTATGAGTGACTAATTTTGTGTCAGGGTTGTAGCTTTTGCTCAATCAATTGCACTTAGATTGTGGGATTATGAGATGAATTCCCCATTTAACAGGGACTGTAAAAGCTTATATCTCAATGAATAGGCATGGAAAAGAAGTTGAATTATTTTTCCATGAAGCTGGCCAGAAATTAGCTCAATAGGCTTTTATTACCTTGAATTCATTATTCTAGCTAATGATGCAACAATAGAAATAGTCCTCCAACTGTACCAGGCTTCATCTAATAGGTTGTGTTTATTACTTGTCATATGGAGCTGATCAGTTATTATTCCAAAATATCTGCATTGGATTGTTGTCCATCAACTTCCACTACTTACCTCCCATATAATTTATTTATTTCAGATCTTTACTTCAAGGCTATGGAAGTCTTTTATATCCAATTTCCCCTCTAATCATTCCCAAATTACATTTTTAATAATTTGATCCAAATTACCTTTAAAATAATGTGCTAATATTCACATATTAGCATGATTAAGATCATTCAGCTGATATGTATTAGTACACGAGAGTATACATGTGTAGCACAGGAATAGAAGACTTTCTCTAACATAATGCTAATTTTTTCATTTCACTTTGCCCCAAGATTTCTGACAAGCTATATCGAATTTCCTTTTCTTCTATTTTTTCTACTTTCTCTCATTTGATTTTTCTATACAATGAGAATCATTCATTAATATGTGCCAGCTGAAATTTAGGTTGTTGTCCCATAGCCACATATATATTTCTTTAATGACTTCTTTCTACCATGTTATTCCTGATCCCCCTCAATACCTTCACAGTGCCTGAGAAGAAAAGGCCTTTGCTAAATTACTGAAATAAGGGCACTTGGAACCATTTCTTGACTCTTCTTTTTTTCTTCTTTTTAAAATAAATTTATTTATTTATTTTACATCCCAGCTGCAGTTTTTCCTTTTTCCTCTCCTACCAGTTCCTCTCTGCTACATCCATCTGTTCCTATCCCACAATCTACTCCTCATTCATTTCTTTGTACGAAAGAACAAGCTTCCATGGGCATCAACAAAACATGGCATAGCTGGTCTCTGTTGGTGTCCAGGAAACATGTGGTCATTGTGACCATGCCTATCTGGGTGGCATTTCCTGCCACCTGGGGCCATGGTGACATCCAGACCTGGACTGCTGCCTAGGACCATGTCTGGGCTCATGTACCTATCCCTGTCAGGGTCTGTTTTGAAATTCGTGGTCCATGTTGCCACCAAAGGCCACATGAAAGCCTGGGGACTTATTTCTTTTATGCAACAACCATTCTAATTGATTATCCACTTCTCTCAATTGTTCCTATTTTATACACGGCTACAGTGTTCACTTGTGTTCAAATACACAGCTACTCATCTATTTAATTTGTTATTATAGTCACTTACTATTTCCCAATTATCTCTCTATTTCTCTCCAAACTGCTTTACCTGTGTACATTATTATTATTATTAGGTTTTTAGAGACTTTGTTTCTCTGTGTAGCCCTAGCTATCCTGGAACTTGCTCTGTGGAATAGACTGGTCTCCAGCTCAGAGTGCCTCCTGTTCTTGCTTCCTTAGTGCTGGCATTAAAGGTGTGTGCCACCACCGCCCGACTATAGTTTCACCTTCAATGGCTGCCTCCAATTCCAATTCATCTCGTATATTTCTCCTAATTATGTATTCTAAATTCAGTACATGGCACAAGTAACCTTTCCTCTATTTGATGCTTTTTCTATCAATTTTTTCTTCTCACAAAGAAATTCTATCTTTACCGCGACTTTTCTTGATTGTTTTCATATCAAAATCATAGTCATGTTTTGAGATTAAATTTTTCTTAGTCTACAAATGTATGCAAACTTTTGTTAAATGTTTTCAAAGATTCAGATGGCATTGTCTTCATACAAATCTCACATACCATTTGATAGGTAATGTAGTTTATATTCAACAAACCATAAATTCATTAAATTTATGAATCCCAAGAGAGTAAGATATAATACTAATTCTCACTATGAATTATTAAAGGTCTCACCTCTGGACCCTTAAAATATCTAGGACAAAACCGAAATTACTTTAATCTTGAGGCTCTTTGAGGCTTTAGGGAGAGCTGAGATATTTATTTGCTTATTAAATCACTACATTGCATAAGTTTCATTAAATGAGTAGAATTATTAAGGGACATGCTAAAATTGTGTGATCTATATATGCACTCACAATATAAACACATTATATTTCACATAAAGTAGTTGGGAAAACAAAGATTCCTCAGACATATTTTAAATGAGTATAATTACGTGACCCTAAAGCCAGGTGTTCTAGCAGCATTGCTGGTATTTTGCATTAGGAAAATATATTATAAACAAACTGTTAAATATAGCTTCTTCCAAAGGACACAGATTCCTAAGAGCCATTCATTTGCACATTGCTTAGCAACAAAATCATAACATTAATAAAATTTAGAAACTAAGAAGGCAAAAGATTATAGCTATAATTTTCCATGTTCTCTTGTGATATGTAGACCCAATTTTTCGACTATGTAAAATGAGAAACTTCACAATAATACAGCTCAGACAGCCCATTAGTATTTAGGTTTGTTGAAGAACATATTTTGAAAAGTTTAGAGACTTTTTTTGTATTGTCTACTTATTATTTTTGCAAATACACTAGGGTAAATGAATGGATAAAATCTGGGAAAAATTATAATTTTAAAGTACTTTTTACATATTTAGGAATATTTTAGTAACAGTCTATATGTTACTTTCATTATGTTAATCTGGTTGCTAAAAACAGGAGAAAATTTCCCTAAAATTGAATAAGAATAATTTATGTGAAGTATAAAAATACTTGTGGTTTATAAAAGAAGTTAGATATAACATCTTAGTGGAATATGGGAAACACTGTATCTTGCATTTGCTATAGTAGTTGAATAATGTAACACAGCTTGTTCCAAAGAATTAAGATGTAAGTAATAGAATAAAATCAATAACAAATTATAAATGCATTATTTTATACTATACATAAAATGGTTTAATTTGGTAAAATGATTACAAGTTATATATCGATATGATGATTCTTTTAAAAAGATTATTGCTTACGTAACACAGTGATGTTTGGTGAAACTGCTGTGGAGAAATTACTGAACTATGCATGTGATAGCAACTATTCAATCCATCTATCTTTAGAAAGTTAGAATTTAAAAGATAGTATCTGTTGTTTTTGGTCTAGAAGCTAATGTAGAATTTGGGAATATGCAATCACTTTGTCTGAGGCCAAATGAGAAGAAATTTGACATTGATTAGAAATATCTGTTCTTTCCTACAAATGTCTTTTCTCCGTGACTTCTAATGGCTAGCTTATATCATACTTGAGATGAAAACTATGATTGTGGAAAAGTTAATGGTATATTTGTAAGTCACTGAGCCAATGAAGGCTGACCATTTTACAAACACTGATAGAAAACTAACCATGTATATTCAGGTAGGAAGTCTGGGCCATAACATATTGGTAGATCTGAAGAGTGGACACAACAACAAGAGCAATCAATCCATGAATAAATCAGAGATATGTGCTCTTTTCCCAATTAAATTCTAGTCATTGAGACATACGTGATCTTCCCTGATTGTTAAAACTTTGTGCATTGTGTCACATATGAATTATGTAAGGATATTCAGTGATTTAGTTGAGTATTGATTGTATTCTTTCCTGGTATTTTCAATAACAGGGATTTAACAGTATTTAATAAGTCTGTAAGTCTTAAGGAAAACATTTTATTCCTGAAATTATATTTTAGAAACTTGATACTTGTAACTGGTGCCAGAAGTAAATAAATCTGAGTACCTCAAACTCAACTCTCAGGTTAATCATAGATGAACATAGAGTTTTATGTGAATCTGAGCATAGAACACTATGAAGAAAGTTGAAATTCAAATAAGAAAGATGTAAAAAAATGTTCTTAACTTTTCCACAGTGATAGGTACTCGAATTGTCCTAGAAGCTTATATAATATTGTGAGAAGATGCTGGTTTTGTCAACCTCTGATCTGAAAATGAACAAAATTTTTAATCATTGATATAATTTCCTCCTCTATAACTTGCTATAAAATCAATCCAAATTATTCATAAAAGGGGTTAAAACACTACCCTAAAATGCAGAATATAATGCTTCCATATCAAAGATTTTCATTAAGTACTAAATGTCATTTTCTGGTGTGTGTTGAAAAAAATTACTATTTTATTCAGACTCCAAAATGTAGTAAGAGCTGCGGGCCTCTTCCCACAGCCTGGCTAGCTTATGCCCTGAAATAACAACACACAAATTGTATTCTTTTAAACACTGCTTGGCCCATTATATCTAGCCTCTTCTCAGCTAACTCTCACACCTGGACTAGCCCATTTCTAATAATGTGTGTAGCACCCCAAGGTGCGCTTACCGGGAAGATTCTAGCCTGCATCCATCCTGGGTTGGAGCTTCATCGCGTCTGCTCCAGAGAGCAGAGCTCACTTCCTCTTTCTCCCAGCATTCTGTTCTGTTTACTCCGCCTACCTAATTTTCTCCTATCAGGGCCAAGGCAGTTTCTTTATTTAACCAATGACCTTCCTCCATCACCAAAATATACAATTTATGTTTCAGACTCAGACTAGGACAATCTTGTGGGTTTTTTTTTTTTAACTTGTGGAGTTTTTTTTTTAAACTTAACATTATATACATCTCACTAATACACTGGAGATCCCTATCTGTATCTTGATAATACAGAACAGCAAAATATTCTGTGGGATAATAAAGGTCTCTTTAGACTATATGATGATATAGAGTATTAAAGAGTCCTAGTTATGAAGTCAAATTGTGAGGTTATGCTATTATTCCTGTCATAGCAGGAAAACCTGCAGCATCATTTATGCTAAACATGAAAGAAGAATTCTAGTTCAGGAGATGATTGCTGCAAAGGATGTATTGCTTACTCCATATGAGCTTAAAACCCACAATGATATCACTGCTTGATTATAATGTCTTAATATGCATAATCATTCTGTGTGCCTCATCTAGCTTTTGCATTTGGCAAAATGAGTTTTATATTAACACCATAATTGATCTCTGCCACAATCCAGGAAACTAGTACAGGTTTAAGTTAGCTATATTGGCAGACAGGGGAGAATAGTTACAAAATCTTTCACTTTGGAATGAAATAATACAAAATTATTTCACTGCCATAGTCCTTATTCTTTGTAGGCAGGAACCAATGAGAAGTGTGTTTAAGTTATAAAGTCTATGTTTCTGGACTGTGCTCTGGACCTTTTATAAGAACTATTTAAATGACGACATCATTTAGTTATCCATCTGCCTGTCTGTCTGTCTGCCCATCTGTAGATCTGAAGACAAGCACAAGTTCGCAGCCAGCTAATAGGTATGTTATGTTATATAGTGTTCTTGTTTTCTTTCTGTTACTGTGACAAAATATCCTGATATAAAGCAATTAAAATACAAAACAGCTTTCCTTACCTCAAACTTCCAGGTTATAGTCCATCAATATGTGAAGTTACAGTATCAGCAGCCTGATACAGTTGATCCTATCACATGTATAGTCAATAGCAGTGAGAAATGAATGTACACGTGCTCACTTGTCTGCGCTTAGCTTGAATTCTCTACAATTGTGTAGTTCCAAATGCCTGGACTAAGGAATGGTGCCATTCATAGTGGGCTGGGTCTTCGCACAACAGCTCATTTAATTAAGAAATCCCACACAGACTTGTCTACAATCCAACCTGATGTAGAAAATCCAAAATGGAGTCTCATTTTCCTGGAGATCCTATGTACTGTCAATTTGACAATTAAATCTAGCCATCACAAATATTTCCTGTATTCAATAACTGCATGGATCTAATCTACATGGGAAGTAGAAAAAGACAAGTTCTCCTGAATAAATCAGGAGCATGGGGACCATGGGAGAGAGTTGAAGTGGGGGGAGGGAAAAGGAGGGGAACAGAGAAAAATGTGTAGCTCAGTAAAAAAAAAGAAAGAAAGAAAGAAAGAGAATCCCTCTGAGGACAAACAATATAGTATACATATTAGGCTATAGCATATCATCCCTCTGACGATTAGATGACTAGTGTTAAGTTTGAAAAAGAGTGTTTTACTGCCTTTAACTGGATACCATGACTACCATCACCTGCTTTGATTACAGGAAGTACTTACATTCTATTGACCATCTCATCAAAGATCTTTTTTACTGTCCTTCAATCAAGAATCTGTGAATTTCCTTAGCTTTAATAATCAAGGAACACCCCATTTCTCTACTACAGTTCAGACACTGCTGAAAAGGGTTAGCATGTTTCTGCCTAAGCACTTCAGTCACACTAAGAAGGAGAGATGTTCATTTAATACATGACATCATCAATTAGTCACATAACTACAGAGAAGTGAAACAAAGTCAAGAACAACTTTCAGATTACAAACATAATTATGTTCTTATATTTTAGATGGTAAATGGCGTTGTTTGTTGCTATTCTGAGAGCGGGAAAATTATTTCCACTGTACATTCTTACATTGTTAAGATTCTATCAATCTTCTGAAAGATAATGCTTCAGTCTCCAAAGAATGAATTTCTGATTGGTAAAGTACAACCTCTATTTTTGGAGAAAATTTCTACTCATAGTAATTTACTATAACATTTATATTTCTTATAATCTGTGGAATTTTCCACTTGAAGATGTCTCATTATTCCGTTGATCCTACTATCACATATTTAAATTAGGATGTTATCAACTTTACTTCTAGTTGTTGGTTATTTAAACCTGTATTTCTAGAAACAAATATACAGCGCAAAAATTTGAGTCATCTAAGGTTAACATTGGAAAAGTAAAATACAACTAAAAGATGAAAATATAGAGAACAATATTTCCTACCCTTGAGAACATAAAACTTTCTTGATTGTTTTACAGAGGCAGTGGTTTTTATTGTAAGCCTAGGTTCTCCAAATATTACTTTTTGCCTCTACAAATGAGAAAAAAGACAAGTGACTATTATATATATTATATATATGATGCTTCCTTAAAAACTTAAAAGCCACTATAGGTATTTTGGGAGAGCATTAGAGAATAGTGAAATTTGCTTGATCAAGTAGGGTAGTTTATGGTTAAAGTGAACAATAATTAGAGTCTTAAGTTTATGTAACATCGTAGACACCAGGTGGCTAATTACTGGTACTATTGCATAAAATATAAATAGCTGACCTTTTTACATGTGATTAGAACAGAAAGATGCTAAAATTTTAGAGAAAAAGATTGAAGAAGATACTAGAAGATGGATTGGAAGAATTAATCTTAGCAATATGATCACCCTCCTGCAACTAGTTTACATATTCAATGGAACCCCCATTTAAATCCCCATGATATTCTTTACAAAATAGTAAAAAAAAATCTTTCAGTTCATATGGAGCCCCAAAGATTCTAGATAGTCAAAGCAATCCTGAACTGAAAAGAAGAATGTCATATGTGCCTGGTTTCGAGCCATATTATAAGACTGCAGTAATAAAAGCAGCACGGTATTTGCACAAAAACATGTGAATCAATGAAACAAAATAAAAGATCCAAACATGAGTATATTCAAACTACAGCCATCTGATATTTGACGAAGTTACCAAAATGACACAATGGAGAAAAGATGACATCTTAAACAATGGTTCTGGACGTTCCCATGTGGAATACTGAAATTAGATTTGTATCTAATACTTTTCATGAGAATCAACTTCTGATAGATCAAAGGCCTCAGTGTAAAACCAGAAACACTGAAACTGCTAGAGCCTATAAGGTGTGTAAGAAGGACTTAAAATACTCCATTACTCAGAAATTAAGGCTAACAACTGACGAATGGTGCTTTGTGAAACTAAAAAGATTTTGAGCAGTCAGAGGAAGAAATTGAGTGAAGATAAAGCTCACAAAGTGAAAAAAGATTCCTTGGCTGGAGTTCACAGATTTTTGATTTAATGATAGCAAAGACATATTTGAATGAGACTGACAATGAATAATGACTGATTTAAAATAGGACAAAACGCAAATGTTGATTGGAAAGCCTTAGATATCTCTGTAAGTATGTTACTGTTATATTTTCATACTTCATTTAAAAGTTACATTTAAAAGAGGCATACAAATAATAAAATAGGTATTTAAAGTGAATAGCCCTGCTAGAGGAAAAAAAATATATGATAGAGTATTGTGAAGTCTATAAAATGGGTGTTTCTTAGCTACTGTTCTGTTTCTGTGAAGAGACACCATGGCCAAGGCAACCATATTTTTATAAAATTTTATTTTTTTTCTATGAAAGAAAACTTTTAATTGGGTTTCATTACAGTTTCAGAGGTTAGTGCATTAACATCATAGTTCGAACACGGTATCACACAACACACAAGTGTTGGAGAAGCAGTTGAGAGTTCTACATCATAATCTGTAGGCAGAGAGAAAGACATAGATAGATAGATAGATAGATAGATAGATAGATAGATAGATAGATAGACAGACAGATAAGTACTCTGATCTCTGAAATCTCAAAGCCCACACTCATAGTAGCACTATTCTTCCAAAAAATATACACCCTTAATCTTTTTAATTTGTCCCAATAATGTCACTCCCTAGTGACTATGAATTCAAATATATGAGCTTATGGATATTGTTCTTATTCAAACCACCACAGCATGTTTGAAAAGTAAAAAGAAAACTGACACACAAACAAGACAGAAATAGGTAAGATGTGAGTTGAAAAGATAAAGATTATATGATAAAAAATCCTTATATGTTAATAGGGAAAATTTGAGATTTTTAAAAGCAATAGTTTGCCACCTTAAGCAAATAAAAAAGGTTACTTTTTTCAAGAAAGAACTCATCTATGCTGTTGTATCTGTTGTATAGAAATATATTATAAACCACTAAGCCCAATAATATAAAGACTAAACTAGTTAAGGAATCTTTGTTGCAATGAATTTAGGAGGTCTTTGCTTAAGGAACTGTCAGTGGGAAATAGAAAAATGAATATGTTCCTGATGCACTGAACAGTTTGAAACTACATGACTCGTCAAGAAGTGAGATGTGAGGGATGGGAGAGCACATAAATCAGAAAGACCCCCCTTCTATGTCTTGAGAATGTAAGGGCTGAAGGGCGGCATTTACTGATACATAGGAAGTTTTGAAACAAGTTTGCAAAAGAACAGTACCGTGTGATGAAGTTTTAGGCTTGGTAAATTTGAGTTATCCATCATAAATCCAGTTGAAGGCATTGTACGTCAGTTCCAAGCAAAATCTTGTTCAGGAGAAGGTGACTATATATTATTTCAACAGTCTAATTGACTTGTAAGACTCATAGAGAAATCTTTCATCTTAATATTTGCTTTCAGAACCTATGCTTGAGCATAGATATTACAAAGACATAGATTTAGAGACTAAAAAGTTGCATGATATTTCTAAAAACTCTAAAACATTCACATGCATTTTTTTTGCCCTAAACTTAGAACACCACAGGGCAGCAGGACTTACTCATTGCTATGTAAACTCAGAAGGTTGTGGCACATACAATTTGTATATATTAATGTAGAAATAATAACAGTGCATGAGACTTGAGACTTCACTCTTGCTGACAATGTGAAAAGTTCTGTGGACCTACAATCCAATATTAGTGGAAAAAATATTCAAGCAAGCAAACAAAATAAAAACTCTTCAGAGAAAATTATCTGAGGGCATAGAACAAATTTACTTAAAATGATAAAATTTGATAAGGGCAGAAAAGATTGATCTCCTTTAAATAAAATGAAATTTTCCTTATTTCATCCTCCTAACTCAGTTTAATGGGAATTCCATCTGTGGAGGAGATAGATGGAAAGATATGGCTCACTCTCCTGTCATCGGCTTAACTCTTCCTGTAACTGATCACTACCATTTAATACACTCTTTAATTTTAAGGTGAACAAGTTAAACCCCTTGGGAGGACTACTCAGATATTAAGAGCGCACTTCCCTCATCTTCCATGCACAGATAGGAGGTTCTGCCCATGTTATGACCGGCTGAAGGCAACCTAAGGACCTGGTTCGCTCTGGCTTGCCCTTGAGACAGAAATTCCATTAAGGAACGACAAAGAAGGATTATCCCAGGCTATTGCTCTAACACGTGTCCTAAGTAGAAGATCAATGTGTTGACTGAAGAGTGAGACAATTCATGAGGAAACAAAGCTCCTATGCTCTCCCCAAAGGGGTTGACTCCATTTGAAACAGTGTGTTGAAAGCCGAAGCGAAAGTATGCTCTCAATAACAATAACCCGTCTTTACTAAGAGCAACTAAAACCACAGTGCACATTGTTCGGTAGAGAATAGAGAATGATACATGGAAAGAAAGGTCTCCTAATGCCATGAAAACACTGCAGACAAGTTGAAAAACTTCATACCATTACTTGAATTTAATAGAAGCAGACTGGTGAAAATTTTGTGAACAGGATATTGTTAAAAACGAAAGCAGTTTTACATTGACATTTTTGTCGCCCCACTCATGCTTGGTTCTATCCTAGGTCTCTGGATCATCCAGCGGCTGGTTCCTGGTGCTTCCGGTGGTGGGTTGACCTCCTCGCATGGGTTTTAGGCTACAGCAGTCATTGGTTGGCCACTCTCTCAACCTCTAGGCCACCCTTGCTCTAGCACATCCCTCAGGCAGGACAGACTGTCAGTTGAAGATGCCACATGGGTCAAGAATACCACAAGAAAACCTACAGAATCAACTTACCTGGGGTCATAAGGGCTCACAGAGACTGAACCGACAACCAGGGACTCTGCATGGGAATGGCTAGGCACCCTATGTGTTATACTTGTTTAGCTTGGTCCTTTCGTGGGAATCCTAGTAGTTGGAACAGGGGCTGCCTCTGATGCTTTTACTGTTTTTCTGGACATTTTTCCTCACACTGAACTGCCTTGCTCAGTCTCAATACATGGGAGGTGGTTAGTATTACTGCAACTTTCTATGCCATGTTTTGTTGATATACATGAGATACCTGTCTTTTCCTGTACAGAAAAGTAGTCGATTGATGAGTAGGAACAGAAGGTGGGGGAATGAGAGGAGGAAGGAGAAACTGTTGCTGGAACATAAAATAAATAAATAAGTAAAATGAAAGCAACTAGTTATTAGTCCAATTTAATTTTTTGGTGTAATGCCATATGTGTCAGACGGCTTAACAGAGAGATCTAGGAAAGATGGAGTCAAAGAAATCATTACTAATAGCTTTGTTACATTGGGTGACTCTACAAGTGCCCTCAGGGTAGGGACAGACTTGAGTAGTAGACAATACAAGCAAAATCAAAATTAGTACTTTCATGAGAATTAAGTCACTGAAGTAAGGGTGAACTCACTCCTATTAACATTTCATGTTTCTAGTCACGAGTATGAGGCCCTAATCCTAAAACACCTCCGACTATGCCCTTCTTCACAACACCGCTATCTTATTTCAAAATAATCTTCAAATCTAAACACTTTGGAAGCCACGTTCTGATCATAACAATCAGCCCCTGATTATCAAAGTTAAGAACTTCCCATAATATAAAATACATTCCTTGTGCCCTAAAGTCTAATGGGTTTTATGTGGTTCTAGTATTGACTCAGTAACTCACTCTAGCAGTTCCATTTGAATCAAACATGGCTAATGTTCACCCCAAAGATTCACCCCAAAGTATATGTCACTTCATCTCTGTGCCTATAAAATTAAAACAACCATGCACACACACTAATAATGTAAAAAAATATGCAGTGACATAATCGGTGCAAAGCATGAAGCAGAGGTTGGAGGACTGTAGTTCCCTATTTCTTTGTGCTTAGAAGCAGGAAGACTCAAAATTAGTTAAAGGTAGAATGTGATAAATATTCAAACTTAAACTGCTCATCTCCCTATTAAACATCCATCTAAAATTCCTCCATCAATCTATTCTATTCATGCCAACTATTATCTATATTCAAACTGTCAATCATCTAAGTATCTACCAGTATATGTTTAAAATAAAAGAGTACTTAGGGGCTTGCAAGATTTCTCAGAGAGTGAAGTTACTTGCCACCACGATTTCAATTTCCAGAACATGCATGGTTCTAGAAGCAAGCAGTGTTTCATCACTGTTTCTGCTTCAGTCTCTTCCTTGAATTCCCACCCTCCTCACCTTCTCAGTGAGGGACCATAATCTGGAAGTGTAAGAAACATATATACCTTTTCCTCTACTAAGGTGCTTTTGGTCGGGAGTGTTTTATGTAGCAACATAACGGAAACTAGAGCACATAGGGTGGAAGGAGAGAACGGAGAGAACTGACTCCTTCAAGTTTTCTTCCCATCTCCATGTATATATGGTGTGACATATGCATTCCCTGCCCCTGCAAACTAAATGCAAAAAAAATAATTTTAAAAGATAACTGGCTATTTGTAAACTTAGCATGATATTGAATGTTTCTATTTAAAGCTATAATATTATTTTAATTTAGCCTTTTATTACTTTTCTGCATCAATCTCTTTTTTTTGTTTAAATACACTTTTTAAAAATTTTTTCCATTACATTTTTTTCTCAAACAATACTGAAATTATTCAGTCAGCTTTACTCAGTAAATTTTATATATGAATTTGGCTAGGCTTGGCTGCAGTTTTGCTGGGTCAAATACCAGTGTAGAAATCTCTGTAAAGCTGCTCTTTAGATGAGCGACCAGATTTCTTTGTATAATGCAGCTGGACCTTAAACATTCAGTTAAGGTTTAAGAGGAAAGAGTGAGCACTCACAAAGAAAAAGGGAGTCTATCTCTGTGTTATGCAGCTGAACGCTGCAACATTGACTGCTGGGATTTCTTGCTGGTTATAGATAAACTTCCCTGCAGATTTGGGTTTGTCAATTTACAATTGTGTGACATCAACCCATTAAAATCTCTTTTGTTTTAAGCTTGATATAGTAATATAGGAATGAAGGAATATATTACATGTATATATTTCCAATATAGTCTGTATAATTGTACTTTTATACTTTTTACATTCCCCCCAGACATACACACACATACACACTCACACGAAAACTCTGAGTAAAATAGGTTGCTACAAAAAACTTTATTCCCTATGGGGTCTAACATTCGTTAGTTAACTTAATATTAAATATACCCAAGGAAGCAAATTTTTCATTAGTGCATTAAAAATTTATAAATAAAAATTCAAAACAAACACTGTGGATGGCTTTTGGAATTTTTGAATATTAAATGTAAAACTGGTTCGAAGACTGAGTTATAAAAATACTAATAAAATTGTACAATAATATATTAATGACTTTTATCTTAGACAATATTTATTAGAATAATTTAGCAAAACTAAATACATTTCTATAAATGAAAATGTAAATATTAATTACAATAATTTATTTAAAGCTTATTTTTGTTCTCACATTTTTCTGATTAAATAACTCAGTGAATTTTTATGGACTCGTAGAGATTTTATTTCTAGAATTTTTATCACATGAGTTTGAAATCTTTGAATTTTCTATTTTTCTTACACTAACTTTGATTGTCTGTGGGCTGAAGCTACTGCATATACTAAAATTTGAAAATCTTTTTGAAGTATCCAAAGCATGATTTTTTATTTATTTGTTTGTTTATTCATTTATTTATTTTTTTTTTTTTTTACAGTCCAATTCTCTCCTCCCTCCTCTTTCTGTCCTCCCCAGTAAATCCACTCCTCTTGCATAATTGCACAGAAAGGGGCAGGCCTCCCATAGCCTTCTGCAAAGAGTGGCTCATGAAGCTATTCTAAGATCAAGCGTGTCCCCCTGTATTAAGGCTGGACAAGGCAACCCAGCATGAGGAATAGGTTACCTAAAGCCAGTCAAAGCATCAGGGACAGCCCTGCTCCCACTGCCAGGAAACATATGTATAGACCAAGTTGACACAACTATCACATATATGCCGAGGGTCTAAGTTTGTTCCATGCATGCTCCCTGGTTGTTGGTTCAGAATCTGAGTTCCTCGGAACAAGGATAGTGGTTTCTATGGTTTTTCCTGTGATGTTCCTACCCTACTATTTCCTATAGACCCTCCTCTCTCTCCTCAGTGGAACTCCCTGACTTGGGCCTAATGTTTGACAGTGGGTCTCTGAATTTGACTCCATCAGTGAATGGATGAAGGCTCACCAATGACAACCAGGGCAATCACCAATCCAATTACAAGGGGTGGCCAGTTCAGGCTCCAAGGCATAATTATTTATTTTGATCTTTTAAGTAATTGTTTTGATATTGTAAAATAAATAGTAACATGAAATTGAATGTAACTGATCAATAATTTGTTATTATACAGCATTAATCTATGTTTATGAACACAGGAAAAACAATAGAAATATATTCTAAATAATCTGATTTTTGAAAAGGGTGCTGCTGCATGAGATTTCCAGTGTTTGAGGCCAAGAATAGTCATATATTATAGCTAAAAGAATTGTTAGTATTTCTTTCAATGTGTTTTCTCAGTTTAGTCAGCTATCTGTATTTAGAACCATGGGGGTCTTCCGGCATTATTTTTGTATATACAGTCATGTGTTTCAAATCCATATATGAGCTTCCCGTTCTTTATCATTCTTCCATCATAAAAAAGCAGTGTAAAAGACACACAAGTAAATTTATTTTACTGACTGTAGCATGCACATATTTTTGCTTTAATTACATGGCTTCGCCCGAAGAATCACTACCTTGAAAATAGTGCAATTTATTTAAATTTCATTATTATCGTGGGAGCTATGCATGTGTAACTGTGTGCACATAGACGTTAAAGGACGGCCTTGTCCAGTCTAATTTCTTCTTCCATTGTTGGGTGGATTACTCAGGCTGTCAAGCTTGTATTGTAAGTGCTTTCACAGTACTATTAAGTTATCTTGCTGACCCAATAGAGCAATTTTAGGTTTTGAAATAGGGTGTATTCTTCGGGGTCAAATTGGGGAAGCAGAACCCTTATGAATTTTGAAGAATTGCTTTATCAGTCTACTGCTCTATAGCACAGTTCATGCCTTAAAATCTCAGTCAGTTCTCATTGTCTGCATGTTTGGGAAGAGTCAGTGCAGAATTGCTGTATATAATTCATGGTGCATCATACGTGTGGACCAGAAGCTAAATAATCTTTCAGGATAATTTGAGTACATGTCCTCTGACAATTTGTTCTGGCTCTCCTGAAAGAAACTAACTGGTGTTGTGAATGAGGGTTCTGGCTTTATACATTTCTGCACATTTGCACACTTAGAACAAGCATCACAAGAATACAAAAAATAAGTTATGACTTTATTTTAATGATGTTATTTCAAGAGTCCCAAAACATAAGCTATTTTAGTTCTGCATTTTCATGATAATCACAAAAGTATGGTTGCTTAAATTAGAAGATAATGATGCAGATACCATCACCTCTAAAAATGAATATCATCACTAGACATTAGCAGAGTATCGGACATAGGAAATATGATAGAAGCTATTCATCTAGGAGATTTAATTGTCTTCCATTGCCCTTAGAAGCACAGATATTAATATTATACCTATATGTAAAATCTATATTTTCCTTCATCCAGCACACAAGAGGTTATTAGATCATTAATTCAATTGCTACAATTTCATCATCTACCTTGGGTCCAGAAACAGACGACCCACATAAGGTGTCTTTCTTTTAGTATGGTTCTTCAAAATTTCATATCCATTAGAAAAGCTATCAGGTAAAGAGCCTAAGTTATCTCTGTACAATCTATACATAACAGCAAATAGGTTCTGCATAACCAAGGTAGAAACTCCTGTTTAAGAAAAATTGAAGTCACATAGCTTGGACACACTCCCCTAAATTCTGAAGTCAAGATTGATCTAGTTTGCAAGTAAGGACTATTCCTTCATGTCAGCCGAGGCAAAATTCCAAGCATTTGACTTATGCCCTGTGCCATCCTTCCTGTCAAATATACCCTGCTTTACAACCAATGGTTCTTTAGAATGGGTGATTGTCTTTACATAATAAGGTATGAGGAAATTTAGCCTCAGTTTTCTTTCTCTTTTTCTTTTTTTTATGGTAATAATTTTCCTATAAAATTTTTCTTCACCATTTGGAGATTTTCATCTTTATCTTACTAGATTCATTACATTATAAATAAGTCACACCCACAGATGTTTAACACAGCTATTATGATAAATAATCTTATGGGATTTTCTAAAACACCATTGTTTCACAGAGATGGTCTTTAGAATGTTAGAAACTCTTAGTATCTTGGTACTTTGTACCAATGGTCTGTCAAAATGCTCTTGAAATTTCTTTTCCCAGGTTTTTACTTTTTTTCCTTCTTAATTTAAGAATAATTTACTATGTAGAAAGGCAAAAAAGTATTTTTAACATACTAAGATTCATTTTCACTGCATTTTGCAGCTTATATTTCAGACTATTTAGTTGCAAATAAATATACTTCCTAAAAACATATCATTATGATATTAAAACCTGTATCTATTATCTTTTGCTGTTTAATAAAACATCCAAGACTTAGTGGGCTAAAACTATTGTATTTCTCATTAATCTTCAGGTTTTAAAGTTTAATATGAATGAGACATATATATATACATATATGTATTTTATATATAAATATATATATTTCCATATTGTACCAGCTGTTATTATTTAATAAGGGACTGCTGGAACTATTGCAAGCTGCCATATATATTTATGCTGTGAAAGTCTCTTTTCATTTTTGTCTTCTCAAAATTAAGAGTTTGATTGAATGACACATACATTTTAAATAGACTTTTAAAGGTGTGTGGGAGTAGTGTGGGTCCTTCAAGTTTAGCGTTTGAGCTTTGCCTCATTACAGGAAGGTTCTCCAGGAGTGTTGAGTTGGGTAATTTTCTTTCTTGGTTTCAGATCTCAAGAGCAACCATACAATTTACTTGGAATAAAAAAAAAATATTGGACTAGAAGAACATACCAGTGTAGCCTAGTTCAATTCTTGGGAACAGGATGCTCTTCAGTGCTTTAGCATAGGAGTGTCTCTGATCCCTAGGGTATAAAGCTCAAGTTACACTACTTTCGGAGGTTCCTCAGCCCCAGAGCGAGTTATCTGTGTGCACAACAGATAAAACTCCACTCTTCCTTTGTTATTTTCTTGATTCTTGATGGACAAGATTGCAATACATGCCAGGTTTTTCTTATGATATTCCTTGCTTCCCATTAGTAAGTCATAAACTTAATTTATTTAATTCCTTAAGTGTATAGGTGGTTTGTCACAGTAGACTCATGCACATTTTTGAGCAAAACATAGTGAATTTGCTTTGCACAGAGCACACAACATGGCAGGTGCATTTTAGGAGCAAAGATCTCAAGAAAGTGATGAGAAAACACAGGAAATTTTGATAATATACCACAGAAATTATAACTCTTACTGAAATTGAAACACCAATTTATAAAGCTTATAAATTAAACCATTAACATCTTAGTAAAAAAGTTACATGACGATGCCACATAAAAGAAAATTATATAATGAAGTTCATTATGGACATAGCTAAACAAATTCTCAGAAAACTTATAATTCAAATTCAAGAATATATCTAAAAATATTGTCCACCATGATCAAGGTGGCTTCAACCCAGTAATGCAGGTATGATTCAATATGTTAACCCACCACAAGAGCATGCTAAAAGTTTAAAATCAAATTACCATCTCATTAGATGCAGACAAAATCCAACATCACTTCTTCATAAAACTTTTAGAAAGACTAAGAAAAAAGGAACATTCCTCAATGTAATAAAGGCAGACTATAGCAATCCCAGAATCAATATCTTTCTAACAGAGAGAAAAATAACATTTACACTAACATTAAGAGCACAAAAAGAATGAAAGGATGTCTACCCTTTTCATGCCCATTCAATATAATGCTGAAAGACTTAGCTAGAACAATAAGATAGTGCAAGAAGCTCAAGTTGACACAAATAGGAAAATAAGACATCAATGTATCCTAATTTGCAGATTATTTTTGCAGAAATGATTTTACATGTGAAAGACACAATGATTTTTACCAATTATTGACTTTATAATTAAGTAATATGCTACAAATTAAATCAGTAGCTTTTATACATAAAAATGACAATTATACTGAAAAAGAAATCAGGAAAACAGCATCTTTTATAATATCTTTAAAATAGAATATCTTGTAATAACTCTAATCAAGCAAGTGAAAGACTTGTAGAAAAATACTTCAAAATGTTAAAGAAAAAATTATTTCCAGAAGATTGAAAGATTGCCTATGCTCATTAAACTGTATGATTAATATTGTGAAATGGCAATCCTACCAAAGTGAATCCATGGATTTAATTTCAGCAATCACTATCCAAATTCCAAAATAAATCTTTATATAAATTAAAAATAATAATCTTAGCTTTATATGGAAATACACACACACACACCAAAACAAAAACAAGAAGGCTAAAATAATCCTGAAAAATAAACATTCTTCTGTGGGTGTCCCCAAGAAATGTAGTACTGTTATTTCATCTCTCAGTCACTACAGGATGTTATAAATACATTCTGGTGTTCAAGATTTCAGTATGATGAACAGAATCCAAAAATTTGGGGAGGCGCTTCTTTGTGGATAAAAACATACTCTAATATTAAATAGGATAGTTAAAATAGTAACTATTTATAAAGTCCAATTCATCACAAAAAAATTTAATAAATAAACACTTAATTTTTTTTTAAAGCTGTGTAATGATCTCAGATGAAACTCTGAAAGTGAGAATAGGATATTCACAATTTCTACTGACTTAACTGTTATGTGAGTTTTCCTAAGGATACTACTTTTATTTCCTCCAGACAGAGAGGGCAATGACACACCAAAGATAAGACTCCACTTGTGTTCAGATGGTGAACTGGTGAGCTCACTGGGATATTTAAAATAGCATAGGAGGAGAAATATGGATGATGGGGCAGCTTCTTTAACAAAATACCCCACCCAACATGGTTGACCTCAGAGGAAACTGCATCACAGGAGGCCGCTGCGCAGCTTGCAGGCACTGAAGAATCTTCACTCAGCAGTTATTCACCTCTTATATTACTTTGCAAAGGGTCCTTGCGCATCTTATGAGTTCTATGAGCCTGCTGTGTCATGTGTGTCTTTTGAGTTTCATGAACCTCCTGAACCTCCTGCTCCAGGATACACTGTTTTAACCTGAAGGAAATAGCTACATAACAGCCACCACTCTGAGATGCTGAGCTGTTCTCTTCACTGACTCACGACAATTGCTTTATGAATCATCTTGAATGGACTTTTCCTTGCTCCTATTCAGAAAGATCAACAGTCCAAGTGACAGCAGAGCAGAGGAGAATGAGGACAAACTTGGCATACCTGAGTCTGTCACTCAGGAGAGCTGCAATAACCTCCACAATGCCATTGTTTTCTTCTTCTTCTTCCAAAATCTAATGTTTGCATAATTTATTCTCAGAGGCCTTTAGAAATTCAGTTCCATTGTCAGACTTCCCATAGTGTTTTATACAAGATTGGTGATTTTTGTGACGCTAATTACAAATATGTGAAGATCTAAATTGTACATAAGCTTCTCAGCAAGCTTTTTTCCTCCTGTTTTCTAAAAGCTCAAGAATGGGTAGATCTGAGGCTACCTAGACAGAAGTCTTTGAGACAATAGTATGATATGCAATTATTTATTTATTTATTTATTTATTTTTAATTAATTTATTTATTTATTAAAGATTTCTGTCTCTTCCCCACCGCCGCCTCCCCTTTCCCTCCCCCTCCCCCAATCAAGTCTCCCTCCCTCGTCAGCCCAAAAAGCAATCAGGGTTCTCTGCCCTGTGGGAAGTCCAAGGACCACCCACCTCCATCCAGGTCTAGTAAGGTGAGCATCCACGAAACTGCCTAGGCTCCCACGACAACAACAACAAAAGTATATGCTCTACTATGTTTATAGCAGCATTGTTTGTAATAGCCAGAACCTGGAAACAACCTAGATGCCCTTCAATTGAAGAATGGATGAAGAAAGTATGGAATATATACATATTAGAGTACTACTCAGCAGTAAAAAACAAGGACTTCTTGAAGTTTGCAGGCAAATGGATGGAAATAGAAAACACCATCCTGAGTGAGGTAAGCCAGACCCAAAAAGAGGAACATGGGATGTTCTCACTCATATTTGGTTTCTAGCCATAAATAAAGGACATTGAACCCATAATTAGGGTTCTTAGAGAAGCTAAATAAGAAGGAGAACCCAAAGAAAATCATATAGGCATCCTTTTGAATATTAAACTTCATCAGGCGATGAAAGGAGACAGAGACAGAGACGCACATTGGAGCACCAGTCTGAAATCTCAAGGTCCAAATCAGGAGCAGAAGGAGAGAGAGCACAAGCAAGGAACTCAGGACCGCGAGGGGTGCACCCATACACTGAGACAATGGGGATGTTCTATCAGGAACTCACCAAGGCCAGCTGGCCTGGGTCTGAAAAAGCCTGGGTCAAAACTGGTCTCGCTGATATGCAATTTTTAATGATCCAATGCAAATCTAAAATCCAACATCTTTAAATTATAATAAAGTATTGCTAACAGTTTTAGCTACAACATTTTGGGAAAAATATGTGGAAAATAAATCCTTTCCAAATATGAGACATAATTAAAGTTTGCCTTAAAAAAATCAGTTCAAACCTTATATTCTAAGTACATCAATGAGGTCCCTTAAAGATCACAAATTATTATATGTAAAAAGTTTCAGACAATTGTTTATTTCAAATTTCATATCAATGACAACTATAATAATTAAGTGATGTTTTGTCAACTTAATACAGTCCAACAAATTAAACATTAATTATTTATAGTGAGTCTGAAAGCTCTATCTTTATATATTTTGTTTTCTCATTATTAAGAATAATCACTAAGATTTAAGTCAATAGTTTTGTCCTTATGAGACACGCAGGACTCATCAAAGAACATAGAGTTATGGGGCATGTCATTTGCCTTAAAATTACTTACCTTACTCTCTCTTTTTATAGTTAATCACACATTTTACTAATCAGTTAAAAGTGAGAGACCATATGGTGTAAACTATTCTGAGAACATCATGTACATTTCTCATAATCCGTCATCTACCACATTAAAATTAGACTTGGGATTTATTTTGAGAAATGCATAAGAATATTTTACATAGAATGAGCAATTTTGTGACATAAGCAAATCCATTTCTTTCAATGAAAAATTACAGATGGTTGAAATCTAAACTGTACCAAAATTGCAAATGATTATTTTTCTCTGCATTCATGATTAAATGGATATGTCCTTTGTTCTCTTTCACCACTGTAATTTTTTTTCCTCTTCATGTATATTTTTAAATAACCAGTCTTAAATTTTGCTGACTGGCATGTTTATTTATTTTCATCAATTTTAAAATATTTTTATTTTATTTTAAATTTTATTCTGATTTTATGCTTTAAGAAATTTATAAATGCACACAATCACCTACAATGATTATATCTAGCCCATATTTCCCCCTCAATGCTCCTGTATCCAGACTAACATATTTATAATGAAGTGAAGCAAAAAATCTGGCTTGGGTGGGTTGATATTCTCTAGGCTGGCCCTTTAATGAAGAGCTATTGACAGTTGACATCTACTGTGTTTTATTTTTATGTGACTTTTTTTTGAAATTACAATATAATCACATAATTTCTCTCTTTTCTTTTCTTTGCCCAAAGTCTCTTGTTTTTCTTTCAAATTCATTAGCTCTTTAAAATTTGTTGCTATGTGAATACATGTAATATATGTATTAATGTATGTGTACATATGTGTATACATATAAATTCCTAAATACAAGCTGGTCATTATCTATGATGCTATTTTCATGTATGTCTTAAAGATTGATGATTTGGTATTGGATAAGCATTTGGTTATTTTTCCCTGGGGAAGACTATTTCTCTTACTCTCAGCATTATTTAGTTGCCTGTAGTTTTTTTGTACAGGTTGAGGCCTGGTGGGCTTCCCCATTCATTTTGGCATGTTTATTGTTGTTTTCCTTGATTAGCACATATTTGGATAGCCATGTTAGTGAGTCTCTATGTAGACTGCTTTAATGTCCCTATATATCTCTAGTCAGTGGAGTTTTGAGATGCACTAAAGTCCACCAGCTTGGTGGAAAAAGAAGAGGTCACTCTTTTACTAAGCTGAAGTCATATGTGTTACAGCTTAGTCATATCACCAAGTGCCAGTGAAGGGAGTTAACATGTGACTACAGCCTGGAGACGTTCCAGCTTTTATCTAAGCTCTGAAGAAAGTCTATTTTTAAATTACTTTTTTCTTTAAATATATTTCTTGTCCTATATTTTGATTATATTTTTCTCCACCCTCAACTTCTACAATGTCCTCCCAACTTCCTATGCTGTAGGATATAAGTTACCTGCCCACTGGGGCATGGCCTCTTATACTATTTATGCCAATGTAAAGTACATGTTTGGCCTCTTTTTTGGCTGCGGGATTCAGTTGCTGTTGTCCTTTCTAGCAGAGGACACTGATTTGTGAGTCTACCCCCAAATAAATAACTATCTATTATTCTCAATTCTGAGCTAGTGCGGAATTTCTTTTAAGCATCCTTCTTCATCTAATACCCACGTGGATTTGGACTCCACACCTACTGGGTGGACGGCCTAAAGACATGTCCCAGAAAGTCTCCAAACCCTGCCCACTTGGCTTGCTTTTTAACTAAGCAGTTTTTTATAGAACCCCTGCCACAGTTGGGCTTACTGTGTGCAACAACTTGGAAATTTGACAAGTACAGGTACAACTGCCATCTTCCCTGGCATGGTTGGTTCCCTGGTGTGGTTCCTTGCCATGTGGCGACTTGTGTGGATTCCAGTTTGTGCTCCCTGCCTGTGAGTCCTGGGTTTCTTGCTCTGTGTATGTGATTGATTTAATTGATTTTAATTTGTCAAGCAAAGCATATTTCTCAGTATTTAATCAGTACCAAGGTGGAAAACTAAAATGGCTAAGGACTGTTCCTGTTGCCACCTGTTGCATTTCTGCTAGTTGTGACTCTGCAACCATGACATCTGCTGGACAATGACGATTATTTCACCTAAAACAATCTACTGGATCTCATAACAGGTAATTAACAAATCAATATGGCAGACTACATTAATATTGAAACTTTTAGTAACTTTTTTGCAAATACTTTGGATTGTACTCTGCAGGCTTATATGGTTATGGTGATACATGGTTATGGTGATATTTCCATTTATTAGATATTGGGAATCAGTTTCTTTCTTCATATTATATTATTAAAAATAATGTGACACTTTTAGGAATGATACATTCTTTACAGACTAATAATGAACAGCTAGTTGACAGAATTAATACTGTCAAAAATCAAACGTTAACTGAAAAAAATTAATACTATTGGAAAGGGTAACATTAATTTGACAGAAAAAATTGAATCAATAGCTAATGGTACTGAGAAAATATCTGAAAGAATTCATACTCTTGAATTTGACAGCCAAAATTTGTTAAAACGTTATGATAGGTTAGCAGATAGAGTATCTCTACAGGATGGCAATCTGCACACTATCCAAGTAATGTCCAAGGATGAAGTGTTATCTTTAAAGGAGAATTTTCAGACCTTGGAATCACATGTGCAGAATGAGGGCCAGAGGCTAGGATCCAAAGAAGGTAGATAGATACCTGTAGGAATGAATGATCCTAAAAGAAATTAAGCAAGCTGTTGTAATTTAGGGCTTGCAATCCACATTGGTTAGGGAGATGAAAAAGACATGGGCTTCTAGCATCAAGGCAACACTATATGACTGGATTCAGTTAGTTTCAGCAGTCTTGGATGATGGGTCTCAGTTGATGTTTAAATGTTATTTCAAGGAATAAGATAAAATTCTAGAACAAAAGGGAAAGCAGAAGGACTTGAGACTTCCCAAGATAAAATTCTTGGTGAAGGCACTTATGCTGATTCACAGGTTCAAGCTCTTTATGATGAACAAATCTTGTCCGTATGCCACAAAGCAGCCTTAAATGTTTGGGACAGGATTCAAGAACAAAGAAAAATAATTTAATCATATACCAGGGTTAAACAGGACCAGAGAGAACAATTTAGTAATTTTTTTTTTACAAAGATTAACTAAGGCTGTACAAATAGGGGTAACAGACCCAGATGATAGACAAGTACTTATTGAATCTCTGGCTTTTAAAAATGCCAACTTAGGAAGCAAAAAAAAAAAAAATTTGGACCTTTAAATGTTACATCAGCACTATGGCTGAATGGATCCTGCATACAGTGAACACTGAGACATTTGACAGAATCTTTGGTAGGAGAAACAATTTTTTTTAGTTTGTTATTTTTTCATTATTTATTTATTTATTTATTAAAGATTTCTGTCTCTTCCCCACCGCCGCCCCCCTTTCCCTCCCCCTCCCCCAATCAAGTCCCCCTCCCTCGTCAGCCCAAAGAGCAATCCAATAAAATGAGAAGACATCAAAATGCCAAATGTTTTAATTGTGGCAGAATAGGACATCTGAGAAGGGATTGTAGCCAAGGAATTTTAAGATTAATATCTCCTCTTGGAATGGCAAGAATAGGAAGACTCAGCTTTCAGGTATATGTAGAAGGCATGGCAAAGGCCAGCATTTGGACCAATGAATGCAGATCAACAAAAGATAGACAAGGCAACCTGATACCATTGGGAAACACCTTGAGGGGCCTCTTGCAGGTCAAGAGTGGCCCAGTCATTTCCAGTCACTCTGGAGGACATATCTCACCAGGAAAATTAACAAGTCCAGAGCCTTCTGTAAAAGACCATATTGTTCTATATGAGGGCATAAACATGGAGGATAAATCAAAAATTCCAATAGGAAATAGGAAATGTACATTCTGGCAGAAATGATCAAAGACCAAAAATAAGAGTGCATATAAATGGCATTGTAATTGTTGGTTTGATAGACACAAGTGCAGATGTGAGTATCATTACTTCAGAATCTTGGCATCCAAATTGGCCAATTCAAGAAGCAGATATTCAATTACTAGGAATTGGAATCATATCTCAAGTTAAACAAAGCATGAGATGGGTTGACTGCATTGGGTCAGAAGGTCAGAGAGGGTAGCTGAGGCCATATGTGGCTAATATTGCAGTAAATTTATGGGGTCATGACCTGCTGCAGCAATGGAATACCCAGATTAACATTCCTGCAGTCCCAGGAACTCATAATTATGGGAAGGATATTATACACAAAGGTCACCAGCCATTCAGGCTGTACAAGAACATAAAGCAACTAGCAAACCTTTATAGGTACCAACATCCCTACCTTTAAAATGGTTAACTGAGAAACCAATATGGGTTAAGCAGTGGCCACTAACTGAAGAAAAGCTGCAGGCTTGAGAACAGCTGGTAAAGGAGCAACTATATGCTCACCATATTGAAGAATCAACAAGCCCTTGGAATTTTCCTGTATTTGCTGTTAAAAAAAAGAAATCTGGTAAAGGGAGAATGGTAACAGATCTAAGAGCTTTCAATAAGGTAATTCAACCCATAAGCCCTCTACAATCTGGAATTCCTCTGCCTTCTCTATTACAAAAATAAAGAAGGCTTCTCATAGTTATTGATTTGAAAGATTGTTTCTTCACTATACCTTTACAAGAAAAGGTTCGAGAAAAGTTTGCTTTCACGGTGCCCACTTATAATAATTCTCAGCGTAGTAGGAGATATCAATGGTTTGTCCTCACACAAGAAATTTTCTATAGCCCCATTCTGTGCCAATACTTTGTAAGTCAGCAATTGGAAATAATATGTAAGTAATTTCCTAAGTTTATAACTTACTATTACATGGATGACATTTTGCTATCTGATTCAAACATAGATATTTAAAAAAATGTTGAAAGAAGTAAAAATAGTTTTGCCAAAATGGAGATTACAAATTGCTCCTGAAAAAATAGAGAGGAGATTCTGTCAGTTACCTAGGTTATAAAATGGGTCTACAGAAAATTAGTGTATTATAGCAGGGAAGTCACAGTAGCAGGAGCCTGAAGAAGCTGATCATTTCACATCCATCATGAGTAAAGGAGAGTAGGTCATTCTCAGCTTGTCTCTTTTATCCAGTCTAGGAACCAGGCAATGAAATGATCTGGACCACATTTTAGGCAAGTCTTCCCATCACAATTGTTTGGATTGAGAAAATATTTCAATAAATATTCAGAGTTCAGCCTATCTAGTCAGTCAGTCATTTAGACTTGCTTTTCCGGTGGTTAGAAAGCCTGACAAGTTGCAACTGAAATAACCACTGTGTGTGGTTCCCCGTTTTCCCCTTATAAACGTGGCATTGTCCATGTGTGTTTGTAAGGAGAACTTTCAAGGGTTTCTTACTCTATCATATGAATCTATGACTTGATATATTTCCAAGGAGAAATGTTAATACAAATGAGAGAATTGGGTAATGAAAATATACTAATCGCCCATGCCAATGTGCATGAAGCAGAAACATATATAATAAATACTCAAAATGTGGTTAAAAGATAAATGAAAGTGTTAAGACTCTGCAAGTAGAATATAACTATGCTGTGGTCTGCAGGAATAATACAATGAGATTTCAGCTGATAAGGCAGAAGATTGACCCACTGTAACAAAAATTTTCTGATGGAGGCAAACCCAGTTTGCAAGGCAGACACTTGGCCCACCATCTTTTGTTTCTACTGATTCTCACAGTGGATCTCCTGTGAAGCCATAAGCACTCTCCTTTGAGGCAAGATTAAGCAGAGTATGCATAAAACTCTTTCCCATGTAAGGGTATATTGGGTCTTCTGCCCCAACTGTGGAACCTCCAATGGGAAATTTAGTCACACAATCAATGATCGTAGTTCCCACAGTCTAATCTCCGCTTTGTTCCCTGAAATACATTAGAAGCCACCTCCCTGAAACTATCTTCCATATGGCAGGACATTCATTCATGAACAAAGTCTTTCATATAGAACACATTTGGGACCTTCAAAGATAACAGGACATCCAAGCTCAAAGAATTACCTTTGTTTTGCATGTGTAAAAAAACTGGAAGCTTTACAAAACAGAAGGACAGCAGGAGAAGAATAAAGAAACTGCTGCGGAAAAGTATATAGTGAAGGGTTCATTATTTCCCTCAGATCTAAGTCCCACGCTTGCAGTGAGTCTTCTGGAACCCGAGGGGACACTGAGGCTGGCACTAAGAGGTTTCTGACATAACTAAGGTTTAAGTTCAGATACAATTTGGAAGAATTGCTCAATGCACACCTTGAATGATATGAGGAGTCAATAGTTTTGGCAACCAAATGGTCAGCTTATTCCTTTCCTGTGAAGATTCTCAGATCTGTGTAGAAATGTGTCTGTGAAAATGTGGAAGACAGAAGTTTTTCACTGATACAATAATTGAAATTTAGCATCATGTATCCATCACAGGAAGCAGGAGTAAATGATCATGCAAACTCCTGACAAATTCTAAATAAATTTATAGGCCTTATTTTCCTTTAAAATTATCTTCATAAAACCTACACACAGAAGCTCAAATTTTACTGAAGACAAGTTAGTTCACTAGCTTTCAATAACCTTACAATAGTTTTTCGCATCGATTAATCATACTGAGCCTCAATGTTTAAAATACTTCGCATAATATAATTTTACCACAGCTCAATTAAAGTTTAGAAGTCTTTCTCAACAAGTTCATAAAATACATGAGGATACTGTGCCGTTTTTGGAACAGCAAAGGTAATATGACCATCAAGATTCATTCATGCTAATATCCTGGTTTTCCTCAGACAGCATGTACTCATTATGTGCATTATTTTAGTGCTTTTCCTAAGCTGTTCCAATTGCTAAATCATTACATCACATTTTATTTGAGAAAAAGTCATTTCTTGCTAATTTTTATAACACCCCCACTGTGTATGTATCTTGTTCCTATTTTGTTAGGTTGTTATGTCATAAACAATACAGTAAGGCATTCCTTAATGATTTTCTTTTCTGTGTTTTAGCTATAGTACAAGCTAGTTAACCTCCATGAAACATGCAAATCAATCTGGGGAAGTGAATGCATTTGAGAAGCTAGCGTAATTATTAGCTTCACAAACAAAATCAATACTTGAAAAAGCTTTTGTGTCTCAGACTTTGCATGTTGCTTGCATAGGAGTTGGCGTTAAAAAGTGCTATTCAATTCAAACATTTATTTATAGATGCATTTATTTATAAATTTATTTACCTTTTACTTGATTCTTGATATTGTATTCAACTATTACTTTCTTTATTAGTTACAGTACTCTAGAAGAATAGAACAAATACCTATATTATATCAAAAATAGCCCAAGAATCCAGTTCAGTCCATGAGGCTGGATGTCTCAGTTGATCTCGAGTCTATGCCAGTCTATTAGGCTCTAATGCCAGTGAACGAAGGGTCTTGTTAGTGAGAGCAAGAGACCGCAGGTAAGAAGAGCAAACTTTCTTCTTCCATGTCGTTTATATAGCCTGTCACCATATGGTGTGGCCCAAATATAAGGTGGATCTTGCCACTTCAAAAGATCTGAACTGACGTTGTGTTTTTCCCATGTCAAATGATTTACGAAAAATCCCTCACAGGTGTACCAATCTGCTGGGTTTTAGTTAATTCCAGACATATTCAAGTTGACAACCAAGAACAGCCATTACAACTTCTATAGAACAGTATTTTCTGTAGTAATAAGAGCGGCGGGGCTGCGTCCCCGGCACCCAGCCGCCCACATGGCTAGCTTATGCCTGAAATAATTACATGGAAACTGTATTCTTTTAAACACTGCCTGGCCCGTTATCTGTAGCCTCTTATTGGCTAGCTCTTATATATTAATCTAACCCATTTCTAATAATCTGTGTAGCCCACGAGCTGGCTTACCAGGAAAGATATTAACCTGCGTCTGTCTGGAGTGGGAGAATCATGGCGACTCACTGACTCAGCTTCTTTCTCCCAGCATCCTGTTCTGTTTTCTCCGCCTACCTAAGGGTTGGCCTATCAAATGGGCCTAGGCAGTTTCTTTATTAGTAAGAAATCACTCCCACACCAATTTTCAAAATAAATTTTTAAAAATAATACTTCAAACAGATCTATGAGTTTTACACTTTTGCTGCCAGATGGCTTAAAGACTCGAAAAAATATTTTGAAAATGCAGTCTTTTAATATTGTTTTCTTGTTTTGCAAGCATCACTGCAAATGGTCCTTTTGGTACTTTAATTACAAGTGTTTAAATTGTTTATTAATGGAACTTATTTGGAAAACAAAACAGATATTTACACAATGTAAATGGATTTGACCAAAAAGAAAGAAAAAGAAATAAACCTATGCTGTAGTTACTTTCATATTCCCTGATGTTTAAAATTATCAACTTACTGTAATTTCTCCTTAGATCTTACAAATCTTTCTTCTTTTAATGTTATCAACTAAAAAGTTAGTTTATTGGATAATAATCACTACAATAGTTGTTATTCATCTTTGGCATGTCATCATGCTAAACACAAGTGCCTATGACTTTGATTTTTTCTGTAGATAAGTTTGCTATTAGTAGAACTGGACAGCATTAATCTATGTAGCTTGCAGAACTATTTTCTTTACTGTATTACATAATTATCTGGGGAGTAATTTGGTAATGGAAAGGAGTAAATAGGATATTTATTTAAGTGTGCTAATAAGAGCAGTGCTTATCGAATGGGGAATGCAGTAATGTGCATGTGTCCAGCTGTGAAATTGTCATGGTGAAGGCCTCTTCAGGGCCTCATTGGTTGACTCCTTAGGGTCAGAGGAATTAGAATTCAGAATTCAGGAAAGCCTCCAGACCTTTGCACTTTTTAACAGGTCAGTGCTTAGAGGCATGTCTCTTCATTTATGGTGATTCTTAAGGAGCCTAACAATAAGATTTTGTAGGCTGTTGCTGTTGTTAATAAGATACACTGAAATCAGGGCACAATTTAGTTTGTTCCTAAGGAGTTCTGATGTATATATTAAATTCTCTATTGTAGTCTAGAATCTTACAGATTTTGAAAGTAATTCTTCTAAGAACTAGAGGAGCCCTCTTTCCTGGACAAACAACAAGAAATAGAAAGAACGAAAGTTTTGTTACCCTGACTGCCGGATTCATGCACCCTTTGTACCGGTAACAGTACACCCAATGGTAAAAGCTAGCTTCCATCATCGGGCCAAGTCATTTGTGTCTACCTGGGTTATGTGTTGTTTATATGATATGCATTTTCTGGTGCTCATTAGTGAGCAATATAGAAGTTTTCATATTTTGTGGCCACTAACATAAAATCACTTTAAACATCTCTACTGTGGAATTTCCTGTATCCATGTTGTTATATGATATTATTTTAAGATGAGTTATATTTGTTTATGCTATGGAAAGTTTGTTTAATGATGCAAAGATATGGTGCATTTCTTTATGCAGTACTCGTTTAACTCTGTAAAGCTGTGTTACACTGCCTGTCTAAAACACCTTATTGGTCCAAAAAATAATAAAAGGCCAATAGCAAGGCAGAAAAAAGTATAGGCAGGGCAGACAGATATAGAGAATAAATAGAGGATCAAGGATCAGAAAAAGCCCGAGCTAAAAAAGAGTGAGGAAGATGCTAGAGGCCAGCCATAGAGTCACTAGTCATTCACAGAGTAAAAGTGAAAACAAGATTACAGCAGTAAGAAAAGGAAAATGTTCAGAGGCAAAAGGTGGATGGGATAATTTAAGTTAAAAAAAAAAAAAACTGGCAAGGCTGGCCTCGAACTCGTGATCCTTCTGCCTCTGCCTCCTTCAGCAAATCCTACCGACGTGCGCCACCACTACCGGCACAAATAAAGGACATTGAGCCTATAATTCGGGTTCTTAGAGAAGCTAAATAAGAAGGAGAACCCAAAGAAAAATATTTAGGCATCCTCCTGAATATTAACCTACATCAGGCGATGAAAGGAGACAGAGACAGAGACAGAGACCCACATTGGAGCACCGGACTGAAATCTCAAGGTCCAAATCAGGAGCAGAAGGAGAGAGAGAACAAGCAAGGAACTCAGGACCGCGAGGGGGGCACCCATACACTGAGACAATGGGGATGTTCTATCGGGAACTCACCAAGGCCAGCTGGCCAGGGTCTGAAAAAGCCTGGGTTAAAACCGGACTCACTGAACATAGCGGACAATGAGGACTACTGAGACCTCAAGAACAATGGCAATGGGTTTTTGATCCTACTGCACATATTGGATTTGTGGGAGCCTAGGCAGTTTGGATGCTCACCTTACTAGACCTGGATGGAGGTGGGTGGTCCTTGGACTTCCCACAGGGCAGGGAACCCTGATTGTTCTTTGGGCTGAGGAGGGAGGGGGACTTAATTGGGGGAAGGGGAGGGAAAGGGGAGGCGGCGGTGGGGAAGAGATAGACATCTTTAATAAAAAAAGAAAAAGAAAAGAAAAAAAACTGGTAAGAAACAAGCAAAGCTAAGGCTGGGCATTCATAATTGTCTCCTATGTGATTATTTGGAAGCCAGGTGGTAGGCTCCACAAAGAGCAAACAAATTAAAAAAAAAAAAAATACCATGTATCAATCCAAGTCACATTTTCTTATCCAACTTAATCTTTCAACTAGTCTTACAGATGTTTCTGCTTTCAACTAAGACTATGGATGTTTCTGTTTTTTTCCACTTTCTTCTTTCAGCGTCTTTCTTTGACTTGGCCCGGAGTCTTGCTTGTATGTTTGGTTTTCTTCCTTTCATTTGAATACTAAGTTGAAGCATCCATAAAGTCTAAAAATTCCTCATTTTTCCTTTCCTTTCCTTCAGCTGGTGATAACAGATCCCTCAATGTGATAATAGTTGTGATCCAAGACACAGGACTGTTACCACAGTGGTTGTAGTTCTGGAGGACTGAACTGATGCTGTTTGTCTGTACAGTTAGGTTTTGCTTATGTTGAATACATGATCTAATACTTTTCTGAAGTTATGCTGGTTTGTTCCATTCTAAACTTATACCTTTGTATGTCTGATAGAATTTATCTTAATGTAATATATTGGTCAATAGAATCTATCTTAATGTAATATGTTGTTTAATAGAATCTATCTAAATGTAATATGAGTCCAGAACAACATATTACATACTGTTGGCTTGACTTTCAGATCAAAGATACAGTGCAGTTGTGTGTCAGTTGTAATGTATACTAATATAAATTGCATGTTTCCTAGTATTTTGAGATATGAATTGTTTTATGTGGCTGTTCAGACACCATTTAATATTTCATAAACCAGGATTCTATATCCTGGTTATATTTCCATATCTGGTATAATGGCCATGTTCACAGTGGGAGTTGGTGATGGATGTCAAGATTTGTGTACTCCTATCAACTAAAACAGCTTCAACTGATCCTTAATATTTGTAGATAACCCAAACTCCTTCAATAAATAATGTGGATAACTGCCCATACATTACTTTAAGGAAAAGTATAATGTAGATGGAGATTTTTCTCCAAATAGCCTGTTTCCACTGAACTGGTTTCTTCCTGCCCACTGGGTCCCAATAGATGCTTATGAAATAACCACTCTGAGCTTACTATCAGTTACAATTGCTTGCTAATTGCTTAGGCTTCTTACTGGCTAGCTCTAACTATAAATTAACCCACTTCTATTAATTTATATTTTACCACGAGACTCATGGCTTGTTACCTCACATCCTGCTTCCTTATGTCTTCATGTTGTCTACTCAAATTCTCTCTCTCTCTCTCTCTCTCTCTCTCTCTCTCTCTCTCTCTCTTTCTTTGTTTGGACTTCCTGCCTAGCCTGTCCATTGGCCAAAACAACTTTATCCATCAACTAATAAAAAAAAATAGTCATATATAGAAGGGCATCCCACATCTGTATCACACAATGTATACTTGCATCCAATCTCTATTTTGATACACACTTACTGTTTTTTTTGCTTTATTTTAATCTACTGTGAAGAAGATATCTATGACCATCTGAAATGTCGTCATGAATCATGACAGAAGCAAAGCACTTGCGCATTTACCTGAAAGAAATCTCATAATTATTTTTCTCTGAGATATCACATTCAATACTATTAACCTTTCCATGCATGGCTACATGGAAGTATTAGAAAGCCTCTTGCCACCTGGCTAATATTTCGTCAATCCTAAAGACTCATCTAGTGAAAGATCTTCATTACATATTCATATTTTTTCCTTCAACTCATAGGAATTATTACAAACATTAAAGTTTGAAGTAAATTTATACTTAACATTTTAGAGAGGACCCTAGATAATCTTTCTGTGGAATGTTTTTGATGAATTGTTTTTAGCTTTAATGTGACAAAATAAAATATTTGAAAAAATTCTCTGAATCTTATTAGTTTCTCCTAATGGGGACAAAAAATTATAGTTACTTGCCAAAGCTCGTGAGAGGTGCCAATAAGTTAGTGCAGCATCTGCAAGACGAGAAAAGATGCAGGGAAGGCTTCTCAATGACCAGATCACTCTATCCATTTCCTAATTTGCCATTCCTATGGTAAGATCCAGTTTATTTGTATCAATCAAACAATGCCACTTCTTTTTCTTGTTGATTTGTTCTGAAATGGACTTCAATAAGCTAACTACAATGAAAAACTCGAAGTGTTACAAGGAGAGCTCCTTTGTTCTTTCTGGCCACCCTGCTACTTTATCCCTGAAATAACAACACGGAAACTGTATTCATTAAAACACTGCTTAGCCATTAGCACTAATTTCTTATTGGCTAACTCTTACATCTTAATTCAACCCATTTCTATTAATCTGTGTATTGCCACATGACTGTGGCTTACCAGCAAGATTTTAACCAGCATCCATCTCAGGAAAGAGATTAATGACATCTCTCAGTCTGCCCTTCTTTCCAGCATTCATTTCTGTCTTCTCTGCTTACCTAAGTTCTGCCTTATCAGGCCAAGCAGTTTCTTTATTGATTAACCAATGAAATCAATGCATAAACAGAAGGACCTCATATGCCATCTGAGGCTACAGACCTTCATTCAGGAATAAACATATGATCAAATTTTGTCCATAGCTGTAAAGACTGGCTTGGGGCTTCTAGGAAAGAATATTTGCTGAGAGCTGCCGTGGAAGTTTACAGCAGGTGGCAACTATTGTTCAACAGGCCGACCCACTAGACGAGTGATCTCTGGTTGGGAGAAACACCTGGAAAAGCCATGGGGTCACTGGCTGTAGATATCTGTCTCTGTAATTTCTCTCATGTGCCACTTCATTTCTTCCTGAAGAACTGCATTTTCCCCCTAAGAACTGCTATGCATGATTTCCCACTGCTTGTGTGTTTCTCTCATGTATATATTCTATAATTGAGCACACACATAGCTGTGGATGGTCAGGAAAATGATTCCTGATCAATCCATACAATTTTGATGAATAGAAATAGCACTAGGATATTTTATGTTGCTCAGACTGACATAAGAAAGTCATATTTTTTTTCAGTCACAAAGACAGCAAACTTTAGACCCCAGAACATGCTCAAAACAAACTGGTTGCCCCTGGAGATAAATATCTGGCTGTTCCTAGAGACAAATACACAGGGTCATTTTCCCATGTGTTGTTTATTGCTGAATCAAGTTCAAGCTAAAAGCAACTTTAGTAGACATAACTTTCTCAGTCATTGACTTTTTCCACTTATTCCCAGGATCAGTTTATGCTATAGGCTAAAGATTCAGTCAACTGTTCTTTTTTGTCTGGTAACCCCGAGAATCCTAACCATTTAGGCTGTGTACATGGTTAGGTGTTATTCACTGGAGAGTCAAGGTGACATTCCTAGCCCAACAGAAACAAGTGTGATTTACCCTGCGTTATGATAATAGGTCAGGCCTGAAAATGCAACACATCATTAATTTTCCAGAGTTTGTTTGTGAGAGGAGAGGCAGTGTGGAGAAAGAAGCTGTGTTTAGCTATGTAGAGAGCTGTTGAGCAGAGAGCTGTGCAGGTTGTGAGTGAGGGTGTGTGTACTGAAAGGGAGATGCAGGTAGAAATGTGAAGATATGTAACTATGTAGAGAGTGTGTGGAGAATGTATGAAGGATGCACTGTGTGGAGACAAAAAGATGACGCTGTATAGAAAAGAGATGTAGAAAAGAAATGCATGTAAAAGAAAGATGTGCATTCATGTGAAAACAAGATGTGTACACATGTGTGTCTAGAGATATACGGCAGTGTAGAAGTGAGATAAATGCATGTAAAGAGAGACATGTAACTCTATGTAGAGAATGTAGCTGTGTGGAGACTGAGAGATTCTCAGAGAGGATAATTTGATGACCCACTAGACGAGTGATCTCTGATCGGGAGAAACACCTGGAAAAGCTGTGGGGGTGAAAGAAAAGAGAATGTTACCATCAGAAAATGTGTGTGTTTCCTTATTTATCCCTCACATAGAAAAGTCTAGCCTCGGATAATAAAAGAAGTTAAGCCACTTCCATATTTGTGCATTTTTTAATACCCTGATATTGACTGGAGACTTCCCCCTCCCAGTTAACCGTAAACCTTCTCTGCTGTGATGAGACAGACTTTTGACATAGTTATCTTTGGATCCTGAAGTCTGATGTTTGAAATTAAGGTATTCTCAGTACTCAGATTTCTTTGGGAAAACTGAATGTTTCCTCCCATTTTAACAAATACCTACAAGTATCAGCATTGATCCATTATATTTAGTCAGGAAACTCTCATTCCCAAGTATCTATGGAAACTGTTTAATCAATGATGTCCATGTCTCTGATTATTAGACATCAGAAACACCCATAGTTCAGAAAATAGACTTGTAGAGACAATGATCAATTCTTCCCTACACAGTCCTGCTTTTAAAACCCACCACCCTGAGCTCTCGCTTTCTAAAATTCTATTTGTGATAGATTTACTCAGGGAAAGTTTGTATGAAATACATTTCAATCTTGCTTTCCTATATCATAATCTTCCCCACTCAGATTTTGGATGCTCGTCTCCATTCTTTGACAGAATCCAGGAAATCCTGCAGCCATTTTGTTTACATGTTGATTGAAAATGAAAAAGGCCAGAGATGTGGTAACCAATGGAAACTGGGGATAGAACAAATCTGATAAGGCCATTTAAAAATATATCCTTTCTCTCTATATTTCCAGCTACATAATTTCAGGTCATGCCACTATTTAAAGGCATATAGTAGAGCTACATAGTGAAACCTCATTTAGAAAAATAAAAAAAAAAACTTGAAAGTGAAAAATTATGTTTTCATGCATTGTAGGTCATTTATATTGCCTAGAAAATCCTATCAACTGTCTCATATGATTTTATTACTTCACATTTAGCTTTCTTTTCTTGCCAATAACTGTGTATTATAGAGCTGTCAATGAGTATTTTTATGTTCCATTATATTCTGAGTGGTGAGCTTTCAATATAAAACTATGGAATCAGCTTTTGTATCCACTGATGGATGAATGATGAAAGTCTAGTGGGGCTGGATAGATGGCTAAACCATTAAAGACTAGGCTCACAACCAAAAATATGAGAAAGTTTAGTGCATACACATGAAGGGCTACCATTCAGACATAAAAGATTTTTTTTCTCATTTTTAGTAGTGTAGACAGAACTGAGGATGTTATATTAACTGAAGTAAATTATATAAAGAAATAATTTTCTTATAATAATCAAATATTCTTATAATAATCAAGTATTCTTACTCATATGTAGAAGTCAAAATTGATGTCAGTAATTGGGGACTGAATAGTTTTTTCCAAAGCCAAGGAAAAGTGGACAGGGGAAAATTGAAGAGGGGATAGCTAATGAGCATGGAATGCAGACCAAGAGGGAAATATTTTGATCTCCTGATTTGCTTCTAATAATGAAGATACTTCATGTTTATATCTTTACCATGGGAGACGTTGTATTATCATAATTTTCAGTCTTTTTTGCTACAGTATTATGGGAGGCTTTGTAAGACATGTGTGTGATGAGGACCTTTAATATAGCTTGTGGAATTGAATAAAATAAAAGACTTGTGGAGCAGTAGAAATAAGTGGCCACGCTGGGAATACAAGAGCAACAGACAAATGGAATTAGTAGTGTTTGCAACCTGGTTACTGTCGATGAGCTTCTGCCTTCATGGGATGCTCACACGTACTGTTTATAAAGAGAGGATGGCTGACCTCATGTCCTCATGCTTGTTAAAGATAATGGTGATGACGATATTATAGCATATCTAATAATGTTCTCTCTATATATCTATACTTATATAGATATACAAATACAAGCAAGCTTCCCAATGGTTCCGTTCTAATAAAGAATGATATCATCTATTAATAGGATCAAGACTGATTAATCTTCCCAAGCATAATGTCTATGCTGAACTGTACGTGAAACAAGAATCATCTTGATACACCTGTATTTTAACTTCTCTTTTGAAATTTGATTATAAATAAAATATATTGCATTTGGCTGAGATAAAAGCCACATCAAGCTAATTTATATTCCATGATTCTGTGTCTGTGAAAATGATTCCTTTACTAAATGACCCTGCAGAATCTTGGGAAAGTCACCAAGGGGAGAAATATTAACAATTATGTGAATTGTTCAAATAGAGGGATAGGTTAGAACTTCGTGTTTAGTTTGAAATGTATTAAAATCCTAAGTGATAACATTCAAATTTGGGACAGTAGTGGCGTTGCTCTTGTTGAGGCAGCATGCTTCTTAAATTGAGGGGCAGGGATACTGCCTCGGAAGACAGAGTGAAATCACACCTGGAACTTAGCCTACATCATGAAAAAGCCTTGCAAAGGGCAGGAAGAGACCACTAGAGTGGGTTAATCCCATGAAATTGCTCGCCTTCTGGTTTGATAGCAAAGGAGGCGATGATGGGCTCAGCATGTCATCATCAGTGTAGGCACTAATCAGGACTCTGGTTGGTATCAGGGTAGTATCTGAGGGTTAGGGGACCTCAGTGCCCCATTATATTATCATGATGTCGAGGAAAAACTGGTCTGCATTTACCCAAAGAAACTGTTGAAATGGGGGGTATTAATACAGAATAATATATATTATTAGTTATCACATTTTTCTGCTACCCAGCACTGCAAGGATTTTGATAAGGATCAAATGTATTATAGACTCTGAATGTATCTTTGTGTATCAGAGTAGTGACAGTGAAAGTCAGGATAAATTATCTTTTCTGTGATGAAAAAATGTTTCTAAATATAAAACAAATGAAAGGGAAATGAATTTTCTGTTTACTCACTTGACTAGGGCCTAGAAGAACTTTCTCTTTAGAATCATCCAGACACACAGGGGCCACCAGGATCACAGATACCATGGCTATCTACTGAAGAGAGGGGAGAGGGTCTCACACTGAAAATGAAATGTTCCTGTTCAGAACAGGTGTTATCAGCTCAGTAATTGATGTGGCATTCCCTTCTATATGCTGTGAATATGTTTAATTGTCTTTGGTTAGTAAAGAAGCTGCCTTTGGCAAATGTCTTAACAGAGTAAAGCTAGGCAAGAAAACTAAACTGAATGCTGGGAAAAAATAGGCGGAGTCAGGAAGAAGCCATGTAGCTACAGCCAGACAAAAATGCCTCCACTGGACTCTGATGAAACTTTGCTGGTAGGGCATGACCATGTGATGATACACACCTTAATGGAAATGGTTAGTTTAGGATGTAAGAGATAGCAAGCAACACACTTAAGCTACTGATCAAGCAGACTTGCAAATAATATCGTTCCTGAGTGATTATTTTGGATCTAAGCAATGAGAAACAAAAACAAGCAGCCTCTGTCAAAACCTAATCATTCCTTAGACCCAGTCTTATAATTTATCTCATCACACAGGGCACAAGTCTACCAAGTACCTGGTTGCGAGGAGAATCTGGAACTTTCAAGAGATACACTAATGACTGCCATTTAATGAATACTAATTATATTAGAGAAGAAATTAAAGATCATGTTTACTCTGTCCAAAAAAAAGGAACTGATAACAAAAGAAATCCAAAGACTTGAATAACGTTAGCTGAGACTCTGTAATATTCTGATCTATGATCTTTTGCTTATGTTATCCCAACTCCATGCCCATAATTGAATCCAGAAAATGAGAAAAAAAGAACGCTAATAAATAATATTAATAACCAGAGGAAATCTGTAAATTTTCTGTTTTCATAGCAAGGTGAACAACCATAATTGCATGAGAAAAATTTTAAAGGCTATTCCACACTAATTTTTCAAGGCTAATTTTGCTACATAACCAAGATAATGATATCTGTTATCCATGGTCAAGCTGTATTGTGGACTATAGGAATCTGGTTCTTTTTAGCATTGAATATCTTTCATTTCTTGACACAGATATTTAAATTCACAGTACTCTGAATTTTTAAGGAACAGCCACCATCAGCCTAGAAAATTATGTTCTTTAAGAAAAGAATATTCTTTAACTAAATTTGTTCATGCATGCAACACCTTAATCCTTCTATTTTCTGAAGTATTTCACAAAGCCCAAAGTAGGCTTTCTTTAAAAGATCAAGAGATAGCTAATTTCTAAAATTACTAAAAATAACAAACTAAAAATTACTTTTATAAAGAAGAAAAAATAAATATGGTTCTTTGAAAATATTCTATGAGGAATGTAATTTTGTCAGTCAGACTCCCAAAGTGGGAGAAAGGCCAGATGCTCACACAAAAGAAGCCCTTAGACACTCTGCCCTTAATATGTTTCTTCTACCAACAGCTCTATCAGACCCTTTTGATCAAAGTACACATCTGCATTTGGCTGCTGTGCATTACAAGATCCTTACTGGGTGCAGTTCATCTATTTTCTCAACTTTGTAGTCTCTCTCTTTTCCTGAAAGTGCATGGGGAGAGAGAGAGAGAGAGAGAGAGAGAGAGAGAGAGAGAGAGAGAGAGAGAGAGAGAGAGAGAGAGCACTCACACCCATGCCACTTCAGTGCACTCAGGCTTTGCACTGCAGAGAGTGAAGCTTATAATGTCTAAGTAACTATTCTAAGTGGGCAATTTCAGAAAATTGAATGACAGTCAATGGACCTTCTTACTACTCCCTTCATTTCATCTATTACCATCACGTCTATGTAGGAGGTTTTGGCTCCAGGCAGATCATACTGCTGAGCTCATGAATGACAAAATTTTAAACTATCTTCCTCCTATATTCCGGAGACCATATCCTGTACAAAAATTTAACAAGGAAATAAAGTGTTACTATGTTGTAACTAGAGTCAACTTTTAAGACATCCAAAAATAGTATGCAAATGTTACTTCATCAATGGTGATCCAGTGCTAGATAAAGAATTCATTGAATTTTTCCAAAATGATTAATTAAATTTACTATATGTGTATGAGTGTTTTGCCTGCATGCTTCTATATGGATTGTGGGCATGACTGGTGACTGGAGAGGCTAGATGAGGGGTGGGGCTGAATCCTCCTGTAGCTAAAATTATGGATGGTGTGAGCTGCCAATTGGGTGCCAGGAACTGAATCTCTTCCTTTTGTAAGAGAAAAGGTGCCCCAAATCACTCCCTAAGCCAGCTCTTAATGCCAGTAAGCACACTGGTTCACTGGGCTTGAATAGAATCCTCTCTTTTATTTGGCATTGATGCCATATCTTGAATTAATGGATGATTGTTAAGGTCACACAGCACTGTTAAGGAGCTATCTGAATAAAAGAGAAGGTTCTTATTATAATTACACCTGTGGATAGGGTAGTGAAAGAAAGAGAGAGAAGAAATGGGACAGGCAATGAGAGGTTGGTGAAATGCGAAGTTTATTGAGGATGGGAATATGACCAAATTATAGGTCACTAAGAAAAAAAATGTATAGAATCAGTATCTGTGGTTGTTAATGCCTTGATTAGGATCAACAGAGAATCATGCTGTGCATGCAAAGAATAGGAAGTTTCTCTTCTAGGAGGAAGAAAGTAACCACTAATGATACGTGGTAAAAATTTAAATTCATTTGCTAGGAAATAAATTGAACTGAGAATGCCACTAAAGGGATTTTCTATTTGGAAACCATAGCCTAGGGAAACATTTCACTGCATCAGTGCACAGAAGCCCATGCAACTGAACTCTAAGCAGCCAAGAGATCATTTCCAGCTGGTAGCAGAACTTGACCAAGTGTTCTACACATATGGTAGATGCAAGAAAGAAAATGTCATGCAGTCATGTGCCAAGGTTCCAGGAAGCTTCTGCAATGACAATGTTTCATTCAAGGAGGTCCTGAGAGCCTGCTGAGAGGATGGGAAAGTAAAGCTTAAGTTGCAATTGAGATACATGATGTTTAAGATACCAAGAGCAAAGTTATCTAATGAGAACAGCTGCAGCAAGGAGTGGAACTGGTCCTAGAGAGGGCTTCATGTGCCATAGGAGGTAGAGGAGAGAGGGTAGGGCTACCCAGTTCGTGGGAGTCTACAAGATTCCCACATAAGACTGTAATGCCTGACATGGAGCTATACGAGTCAGTGCTATCCTTTTTGGTTTTTTATTGCTTTTGTGAAATCATTCCTTGCTATGCCACAGCTCTTCCTTTTTCAAGTATTCATGTTTACTCTGGGCCATTTTGGGGTTTGCTTTTTGATATTCTAGTGGATCATGTTGAAGACATCACTTGAATCTCAGATGAGACTTCACACATACGTTTTGACCAGTAGAGATGTCAAAGAGTATAGGAATTCTGGAAGTTTGACTGAAGGTATTTTGAATTGTGAGATTGTTATGAGCCTATGGGGGAAACTGTAATATTTTACATTAGTTTGTTTTTTGTTGTTTCAAAGAGAATTAGTAATATAAAATCTAAATGAGAAAAATAAATTAAAAATGTTATGTTTTATGAAGAACAATCTTTTAATTATGGTCTCTGTATATAGGTATAATACATTTCAATATTTTATTTGAGAATTAATAATAATTTTCAAAATCTTGAATTTTGATAAATGATGCTCAACTGTAATACCTACTATACTATAGTATGACTGCGGCTGTAACAGATTGGAGGGATTCTACTTTGTCACCCACTGCTAGGATTAGAGAAAGACTCACATGTTCCTTTAATCCATGTGACTTCTGGAAGGCGAGCCTCTGACAGGCACAATAGTCAAGGTCTGTAAAAAGTGACATGACAGTTTTATATGTTTATCTATTAATTTGTATGAGCTTGTAAGTTTAAATTTATCATACACATTTTGAAATATTGTAAGACTTACCTTAAACTTTCCTAAAATAAAATTGGAATAAAGATAATATATTTAGAAAATAATCTGAGGAACCTCTCACTTTCTAACAAAATTATGAGAGGGGGATGTAGATAAGAATGAGAAAAAAGAAAAAGGCAAATAAATAGATGAAGATAAGATAATTATTGGTTATTGCTCTGACCAAATGTTGCTAAATTCTTTGTGAAACATATCTGGGAAACTTGCTTCTAAATTACCTTACAAGGCACAGGATGTAGTCTTTTAATCTGGGTGGTAGTTTTGGTGAGGGCCACCTTTATCATTCTCAACACTTCCACTTCTATGTAGTTCAGTGTGAAACAATTTCCTGTGGTGTCAAAGCAAGCCTGTTTCTGTGTCAGAAATGACAACCTCAGCTGAATTCAGGCTTACCAAGGAAGTTAAGAACGGCTATCAGCAGTCTGCAGCTGCCTCCATCTTACGCCATTCAAATTTACTCATGCTTCACATTGGAAACACCAGGCTGTTGGCATGTATAAGGGTTACGAGATACAATCTCTCAACAAATTCCTGAATGTAAGGCTAAAGAATTAGGTTAAACTCAAATTGCTGCAGTTGGTCTAGAGGATGTTAAAGAATTAGTATTGTTTTCTAAGTGTATTTATAATTTTTCTTTTATAGCTGTGTGGTTTATAATCTCATACATATAAACCTCTGGTTAAATTTGTGAATGTCCTCAAGTGAATTCAGTTTTTCACTAACTGTGGATATTGTATCTGAACATTGACTTAATTCTGGAAACTATTGGAGGGTTTTCTTCTTTCAGCATTCCTTTGTCTTTTCTCTCTCCATGGCTCCTATCTCTGCTCCCTTTCTTCTTCCGTAGGATTTCATTTTAAGATTTTTCTCAAAGCAGTTCTGATTTATTCTATGATTAAGAACTAAGCATCATCTTAGTGGATTGTACGTCTGTGTTGCCCTTTAGAGCTTCGTGACGTCCACAGATTTACCACAGATCTTTCAGAGCTGTGATTCTGCTTGCTAGTTAGCCACAGCTGTATATTATGATAATAACATACTAATTCATATTTTAGTCATCTCGACTTCTGCAATTCGAGTCAGCTATTACCCAGAGAAATACTGGGAAATGGGACATTTCTTGGCATTGACTCTACCTATAGAGAACAGACATAATCTCCATTTTAGAACTGACTATGCTTTAGCATGTTTTGCCAGTTTTCGTGAAAGGAGTGAAATCAACAGGTAAGATTTCGGGTGTAGCCTCAAGGTCATAGTCATCATTTCATCATTTATGCCTCTGCAATGCTTAAGCATGCATGGGCAGCCCGATTATGGTGGTTCTACAGTTGTTCCTATCCTGGGACCTTGCAGATTCTTGTGTTATTGTGATGGCAGAAGTCAGAAAATAATCCCACACTAGTTCAGAATTATGAATAATAAAATTTATTTATTTAGGGGAGACTTACAGATCACTGTCCTAGATAATGGTCCTCGGCATGAACGGGAAAGAGGAACAGAGTCTAGCAGCTGGAATCGAGAGCTGGAAGCAAGAGAGCTAGCACATGGTTTACAGCTGCATTTATATTATAAGAGACCATGCCTAAGTGGGCTGGTATCTTAAAGGCTATTGGCTGAAGGAGTGGAAGGAGTTTCCACAGCATTATTGTCATAGACAAGGAGTGGGGGGCAGGGACAGAGGCTGTAATGCATGTCTTTAATTCCAGCACTCAGTAAGCAGTGGCAAGCAACACTCTGAGTTCATGGATATCCTGGTCTACAGAGTGAGTTCTAGGACAGCAAGAACTACAGAAAAAAAAAAACTGTCTTGAAAAACAAATCTTCTGATATAAAGCAATATTTTTTTGAAACAAAGGCATCTTTCTGAGTCTCCTGATATTTAGATTATTTATTTATTTATCTAGATAAATGCATTTGGATTTTCTTTTAATTCTTTACTTTTTTTGGGGGGGGGGCTGTCACTCAACTCCCAAATAAGTCACATGGAGTCTTATTCTTTCTTATGAGTACCAGACCTTAGCTTGGCTTATTTCTTAACAACTTTTCTTATCTTAAATGATTCTGTCTACCTTTTTCCTCTGGGCTTTTGCCTTTCTTTATTTCTGTATACCTTTTACTTCTTGCTACATTGCTGGCTGTGTTGCTGGGTGGCTTACCCCTTGAGTCTTCTTCTTTCTTCCACCCCTTCATCTCTTTTGCTCTTCATTCTTCTCCCAGATTTCTGCTTCTATTTATCTCATTGCCTGCCAGTCTTGCCTGTCCCTTCTCCTGCCACACTATTGGCTGTTTAGCTCTTTATTAGACCATCAGGTGTTTTAGACAGGTGAAGAATCAGAATTTCAGAGAAATAAACAGATGCAATATGAAAGAATGCATCACATTTTTACATCATTAAATATTCCAGAACTTAAACAAAAGTAACACATTTTAAGTAATATTCCACAACAGGTAAACAAATATTTAGTATTTAGATCTATCTTAGTTATAGATCAAGGCTATTTCAGCTTTTTCAAATTGCTGCATTCAACACTCTTATCTACATCTGAAAGGCAGTTTTGCAAATTGTTAAGAAGGGCCCCAGATGTCTTAGCCAGGAAATTAAACACTGGGACACTGCAGACCTGGGATAATGACTAAATTTTAATCATTTTCCTTCTTCCACCATCCTGTGTGTCTAATAGTTCAAGACACTTAGCTTCACTTGATCCTGCTTGTAAATAATAATCAGGTTGTCTAATACCTTGATGAAAAACTCTTCTCTCCTAAAGACAGACGGCAATACTAAGAGGAAAGGCCAAAGGGGGAAGACAAGTGTTAATATGCAGATTTTGACCTGAATAGATTTTTTGTTTCATCTCTAGACAATAGTGAGATTGTCTCTGACAAGACTGGGGAGACCAAGTGGTTTCTGGTAGCTTGGTAGACTGAGAAGAAACACAGTTCAAGTTTTTAAAATGTTAAACTAAATGAGCCCATCATAGAACATCATGTCTTACTTTGTCATGGCCCGTCAGGGCCTAGACATGAACACAGTGCATCTGCTCACACTCTATTTTTTTTTTTAACTCCAAGATCATGATGCTAAACTTTCAGACAGAACCTGATCTGATCATTGCAGTTAATTATTAGTTCATCAAGAAGAAATTTCTGCATATGCTGCTTAATGGAATCCGAATGTTTAAGTCTATTGCTTTCTTCAAAAGTTCCAAAATCAGGTGACTATACAATCCTTAAGGTTTCCTCTGCATTGGTAAGCGGTAAAGCACTTGCCTGAACTACCCCCCTCAGTCTCTTCACCATGACTTGAGACTGCTAATTTTGATAGCATAGCGTGCTCCAGTTTTCAAATGCCTCTAGTAATGTTGCCGTCCTTGCCATTTTCAGTAACAAGTAGTAACACCAGGAACTGAACTTTTAATAAGCGACATTTGAGAGAAGGAAGAAAACTTCAAGTATGTAACCTTTTGGATTTGTCATAAGCATTCCCATACGAGGTACAAAGTTGTGTATCTTAAGAAAGCAAGAAAAATGTAAAATGGTAGAGAAAATACAGCAAAGTAGAAACACATATTGTTTACATCTATTTAACTGGCAATATTAACTAGCTACAAGCCACAACATTATACAGTAATTGCTCAGACATCTCTTCACAAGCGGTTTATCAGAACCAAGGGATCTGGTAAAGGCTAAACCAAAAGGCAAGGCTTCTTGGCATTATTAACTTGTGAATAGGGTGGCTTTCCTTTGCTGTAGACTTTTCACTGCAGCTGACTTCACTTTTCTGTTACATATTTGGGAATTAATTTCCACCATTAAGAACTGTTTAGTGAAAAGAGTTTCCCACTGCTAGGCATGTTCCTCTCTCCTAGGTAAGGGCAAGATCTGCCTTCTTGCAATTATCTTTATCAGCAGGCATTTGGTCAATGCTTTGGGTCCAGGCATAGAGCTTTTCATTTAAGATAGTCACAGATCTCCAAGGACACATAATTGCTACCTGTCCAAGTTACTGCTCTGCTTTTACCTCACTGAACAGATTCCTAACTCCTGATGCCCACTTTCACCTCAGTTTACTGATGATGTTAGTTCGGGACTCTCAAGGACAACAGACAGGATAATTAACTGCAACCCAGAGAAAGACCCAGGACAGCCATGATCAAAGCAGCTGATAACAGCATAGTCCGGAACTGACTTTTAGAGGGCTGGGTCTCTTTTTCGCTTAGATCAGTAAATCTAAACCTAGACCTAAGCCTGTAGAAACTGCAGCATCTGGTGTATGTCCTATCTGATTAAGGGCCATCAGATTCTCCCTGACTGTTGGTTCGCTGGTTACCTGGTATTGTCTATAAATATTGGGAGAATGCTGATTGGAAAAAAAAATCCATATCCTATTCATAATTTTACTAAAATTCCTTTGTAACTAGTTTTCTTCATTAAGAAGTTCAGGGGACATGTACTAGCCACTCCCATGGATCTCTCTCTCCCTCTCCCCCCCCCCATCTCTCTCTCGGGTGAAATAATTCTTTCAGCCCTGGAACTTGTTAGGGCTGGGGAATTGTTGGTTTTAAGAGTATATGTAACTGGGAACATTTGTATCATGTTGAATGATGAAGAAGAACGAGAAAGAGAGAGCAGGGGAGAACTGATAGAAATGAGATAGAAGAGAGAAATGAAGAATATAGAAATATGGATGGATGATACATGCTGTGAGTAGATTTCTTAACCTCAGATCTTTACCCTCAGATTTCTAGCCCCCCTTTAGATATTTGTATCATCTTTAATTGAACCCAGTTATTGGCTATTTTCTCTTTTGGACAGATTATTACAATTTCTCTTATTTTTTCTTTACAACTTACTTTTTGTAATTTAAGAAATATTCCTGACAATTTTAGGTTTTCAGTTTTTATTCATGTTATATTTTGAGGACACATTATTGATGAAAAGCATGGGAACAGAGGTTTGCCTCCCCAAAGACACTTTCAACTTAAACACTTTAGTGTGTTGGTGTGTGTGTGTGTTGTACATTTTGCTTAGAAAACAAAAATATCACATAGTAAATGAATTATAAATAATAGGCATGTATGCATCAGGATTTTAAAGAACAAAACCATCCAAAATATAGGGATCCTCTCAATGTCTTTCTAATTTCTACATGAACCCTTGTGAGGATACCATCATTCAAACCACACTGTTCTCTTCTATTTTATAAGAGGGCTTGACTTCATTTTGGATGCTAGTGTTTTCTCAGAAGTGTAGCTTAAAAATATTTTCTTCTACTTATCAGGTTAAAGTGTCACTTTCTTTTTATCCTTTTTAAAATTGTTTTGATTGAGCTATATATTTTTTCTGCTCCCTTCTTCCTTCCTCCCCTTCTACCCTCTCCTATGATCCCCGTGCTCCCAATTTACTCAGGAGATCTTGTCTTTGTCTAATTCCGTGTAAATTAGATCTGTGTGTGTCTTTTCTTAGCGTCCTTGCTGTTCTCTAGGTCCTAGGTGGTTTGGAATTATAGACTTTTTTTTTCTTTATGTCTAAAAGTCACTTATGAGTGAGTACATATATGGGTCTTTCTGGTTCTGCATTACTTCACTAATTATGATGTTTTCTATATTCATCCATTTGCCTGCAAATTTCAAGATGCCATTATTCTTTTCTGCTGTGTAGTACTCCATTGTGTAAATGTGCCACATTTTCCTTATCCATTCTTTGGTCGAGGGGCTTGTTTCCAGGTTCTGGCTATTATAAATAATGCTACTATGAAACAGACCTAAAAAGAAGAATATTCAACTTTATATGGAAAAGCAAAAAACCCAGGATAGCCAAAACAATCCTGTACAATAAAGAAACTTCTGGAGGCATCACCATCCCAGACTTCAAATTCTTTTACAGAGTTACAATACTGTAACAGCCAGGTATTTGCATAAAAACAGACAGGATGACCAATGGAACCAAATTGAAGACCTGGATATCAATCAACACACCTAATTTCTGACAAAAAAGCAAAAAAATATCAAATGGAAAATGAAAAGCATATTCAACAAATGGTGCTGGCACATCTGGATATCAACATGTAGAAGAATGAAAATAGATCCATATCTATGGCCATGCACAAACTCAAGTCCAAGTGGATCAAATACTTCAACATAAAACCAACCAAAATGAACCTCATAGAAGAGGAAGTGGGAAGAACACTTGAACACATTGGCACAGGAGATCTCTTCCTAAATATAACCCCAGTAGCAGAGACACTGAGAGAAACAATTAATAAATTGGGCCTCCTGAAACTGAAAAGATTCTGCAAAGAAAGGACACAGTCAGCAAGACAAATTGGCAACCTACAGAATGGGAAAAGATCTTCAGAAACCCCACATTGGACAGAGGGTTGATCTCCAAAATATGCAAAGAACTCAAGAAATTGCTCATCAAAAAAAAAAAAATACAATAAAAAGTGTCATTTTCTTAATTGATTCATTTTCTAATTTTATATAGGTCCAGTTTTAATTAATTGCATGTCCTCTTCCTAGAATTCTTTTAGACTGGCGGACCCACCTATACTTCCTGCCTAGCTACTGGCCAATCAGGATTTTATTAAACCAATGTGAGTGATAAAGCTTTACAGTGTACAAGAGCATGATCACATAGCAAACTGAGCATGTGGCAATGAATTTCTCCAGTTCAGGTAGTATGGGAATTGTGTGAGCCTCTCATAAAGATCTGGTAATAGCCAATGTCTTTTTTATAATAAGTGTTTTATTTCATAGAACTGCTGGTCACTTTTCTATATCATATACCAACTCAATTCTTGTGTTAAATCCAATTTATAATTCAGATTTGAGGCAGGGAATATTTTTCTTGTTTCATAACCACACTGAGGACCAGATGCATGTTGGGTACTTCTTTATGTCACATATAGTTTACCTCCAGATGACAGCTCAGCTTTGCTCCTGCATGTCAGCTAAATGGGGGACGTCAATACAGTTTAAAGTCTGTTCCTACAATGGAAAAACATCTTTATGCTTATTTTTCAAATGGGTTTTCAACTATCACATTTTTAAAACTTGGATTGAATTTAAATTTCTATAAATGAAGTTAACAAAATGTTCCCAAAAGAATAATTATTTTAACCTGTGAAATAGAACATATGCTATTATTTGTCTATCAATTCCTCTAGCTTAAAAAAATAGTTACACACAGCTAATAAAGCTAATGTAGTGGTGTGTTCACTGTACATGGTCATTAATTTGAGGGTAATTAGACTCTTTAAAACAATCTAAGCAGCTTCTAAACAATTAGGGAAAAATTAAGGATAGATGGCATTGATATATTCATAGACATTATTATGAAGGAAGTTAGTAAATGGATGTGTTATTTGTTCCTTTCAGTGGCATGAATTTCAGAGGCTTATAAAACATAGTTACTCTGGAATGTATGACCGTGGGTATGTTCTTTCCACTGGAATCCCATACTGAAACTTTAACTTCTACACAAAGTATGGCCTTGGGAAGTAACTAGGCAGAGTCCAGGGCCTGAAGAAAAACCCACATGATGAGATTGGTGTTTTTATATGAGAAGATAGAGGCAATTTTTCCTGGTGCACAGGAATAGAGTGAGAAGGCAGCTGCCGGCCGCCTGGCTAGCTTAGGCCCCGAAATAATTACACGGAAACTGTATTCTTTTAAACACTGCTTGGCCCATTAGCTCTAGCCTCTCACTGGCTAACTCTCACATGTTGATTAACCCACCTTTATTAATGAGTGTAGCACCACGAGGTGGTGGCCCACCAGGAAGGATCTTAATCTGCATCCATGTCAGAGAGGAGAGCCATGGTGTCTGCTTGGAGAGGAGAGGCATGGCTTCTGGCCCACTGCCCTCTTCCTCCCAGCATTCTGTTCTGTCTACTCCACCCACCTAAGGGCTGGCCTATCAAAGGCCAAGCAGTTTCTTTATTAATTAACCAATGAAAACAACAGATAGATAGATAACACTCCCACATCAATATAATAATCATAGCTTCAATAACTATCTGAATAATTAAATAAGTGAGACCTGAGAGGTGGTATCCTTACATAGCACATACCAAAGAATAAAGAAATGACTTTGGATCTTGGGCTCAGATAACGAATACAAGAGTTTGAAATACATACCAAAAAATTCCAACAATGGAATTCATCAGATGGTACAGCTAAGAATTTAGTTGGATGAAAAGTGTTCTATTTCTTAGAAAGTTTACATAAATTCCTAACCATAGCAGTAAAATATATAGACTATTGGTAGAGCTATGAAAGTCAAACTCAATGATAATGACATCTCCAGTGCAATTATGGAATATTTTAGACAATGCCTGGAAGGTAATACTATGATAACAAAGAATTTTGAATTTACTTAACATTCTAATATATGTTGGAAGGAAGGAGTTTCAAGACATTAAAGTGGTATTTAGCAAAGGACACCTGGGCAAGATATTGAATGATTAGTGGACTTCCTTCTGTTTATAACAAAATATGACAAAAGTGAAATGACAAAAGAAGGACTCATTGGACAAAAGGTAACCAATAATTAATGATCTTTAGCAAACATGGAGAAAACTCTTATGATAAAGCTAAGTAATTCTACACTCATTAAGAGTTTTACCATAGGGGGAAATACCTGTTTGAAATGAAGAAAAGGAGATGGTATATAGGAAAACTGTCATATGTCTTAGATTTTTATATTCCATAGGGCAGGAATAATGTTAAGCTAGAACTCATGCTAAAATAAAGAACCTTTTTGAAGGTGTTCCGGAGTGATTCATGGCCACAGTATAGGGCAGATTCATCAGATTCACTAAGTGGGATCACTTAGACTTATAATGAGTTGACTCATACTTGCCAGAGTCCCTGGAGTGAAATCTCTCATAGGTAGAGGACTGAGCCATGAAGGTAATGTTGTCTATCAAGAGTTCCCAGAGAAATGCATGATCAAGCTAGTGGAAATTATAGTGAACCTAAGTATTTGATCCTATTTGCTTTGATAGATTTAAAACTCACTTGTGTACTAATGCCTTTTTCTATTCTATATTTTTCTTTTGGAATTGGGTTGCTTATCCAATGACTTTTGATTTACAAATTATATTATTTACTTTGTTTCAGAGATTCTTAGAGGAAATCCATCTTGAGTCTCATTTGTATTTGACTTGGATAATGCCTAGATGAGACCTTATGTTCCAGACTTTAGAATGAACAAATATGAGGGATTCTTGGGATGAGAAGGACAGGGATTTGGGGAAGGCCAGAGATGGGACTCTATGTACTGCATGCACCTTTTCCCACCAAAATTTCATATGAAAATCCTGTTTCAGAATAAAATGGTATCCCAAAGTTGAGGCTTATATGAGGTTATGAAAATAGTGCCTTAATGATAGTGTTTTTTTTCTCTTATAACAAAAGATCTGAAGTTTTTCCCTAAGCCACAATAAAAGGGAACTATTTTCAAGGCAGAAAGAATGCCTTTAGCACAGGTCAGATGTTCAAGTACTTTACACTTGGTGTGGCTTTCCAATCCTTAATGAGTAAGGGATAATCTGTTTGTGGTTTCTTCAAACAATAGAACTTATTTTGTTATAGAAACCAATGCCAATCATGAAATGCACTTATAAAATATTTAGATAATTTATATTTTAATGTGGTTTGCAGCAGTGTCAAATATCTGTAACTCCAGCCTCAAGGAGGCTGAGACAGGAGGATCTGGAACGTAATGCAGGCCTAGGCTACATAGCGAGACGCTATCTCAACAAGTAAATGAATACAAAATAAAACTATCTTAAGAAATTAACTTGTGAAAAAATTGTTTTTTTTTTCTAATATTGTATGATGCACACACATCCATAAAAACTGAAAGGAAGAAGGATGAAAGATAGTTCATTGGCAGCAAAGAATTAACAAATATGTATGGAATAGAATTCTAGAGTATATGTCACCTTTGGCATTGAGGGTGAGGGATAAGCATGATAGTTATTTCTTTTCCTGACAATGTCAAAGAAATTAATTCTCTAAGTGAACAAATATTGATGACCTACCCACTGTCTAGTTCTCCCAATCTATCTGATTGAAGTTAATGCTATACAAAGCAGTCATTGGTGAGCTAGACATATTTTTTTTCAAATAGATTATCTTCTGACAGTGCTTTTCTGTCTATCAGCACAGAGGCTTGACATATTTTAAAAGCCAACTTTATTTTTAATTTAGGTAAAAAAATAAATCTACTTTGTTTTCAGGGTTATTTATTGTTCATTGCATTCTTAGTTTGTTGGGTCTTTATTTCCTGCCATAATTCTAGTTCTAAGTAGAGATAAACTTTTAATTTGAATTTTACTTGTCACACATCCCTTCAGACAACTTTTTATGGATGTGCTTGCTATATGAATACCATTGAGTGTTTTCTATATTCAAAACTGTGTGAGCTTTGTAGATTATTAAGTTTTAACTTAATTTTAATTGTTTGTATTTGTTTGACCATTTGTATAAGCCTATCCAAACTAGATCATGGCTCCTTAGCTATTCTCAAGGGCCTTTTTCTGTTTGTTGATTTCCTTACTCTTTCAGCCATATTCATAATGAACAGAAACTTTTTCAGGTCCAATAGGCAAGTCTTTGCAATTGTTAATACCTATTATTTTTGTTAAAATACACTATATACTTATTTTTCTCTATTTTGAGATTAAGGGAATATTCTTTATCATCTGGGAGATGTATTTTCATATGTAGCATTTACATCTATATAAGCTGTTTACAGTTGAATATTTTCTTCTCTTTTATTTATTTCTTTAAATGGCCACACATTCAACTCTCTTCATGATATAACTTTATTTCACTTAAATCTCTCTCAGATGTGTTAATATCTTATATTTTAGTTATGATCCTTTCAGAGGCAGAATTCTATTCGAGGTTTTTGGATCACTTGTTTTCTTTGAGGGTGACTTAGCTTTCACTATTTCCACACAGATTATTGATTCTGCTAGTTCACTTCTATAAATATCACCCAAGCATTTTTTTCAGTTATTTTTCTTATTTTATTACTGTCTGAGAATTTTGTGCACTGTATTTTGATCACATTCACTCCCTCTTCTAACCCCACGCCTTTGCTAGCCTTTTGTTTAAACCCTCTCAAGCACAGTTTTGACTGACCTTTTAGTCTTAAGTATTTGGCCTTCCACTAAAGAATAATCAACCTACCAAAAGTTACATTTAACAAAATCTGACTCTCTCCCAATAGCTATCAGTTGCCTGTAGTTGTTTAGTAGGAGGTGAGACATCATGCCCACCTCCTTTCTCCATACTAGGATTTTATCTGGAGCTTCTATGAGTCATTTATATGTTGTCTAATTTGGTATGAGTTCATATGTGCAACTGCCCTTGTTTTGCCTCAAAACACTTTTGTGGAAGTCATTCACGCTCTGTCTCTTAAAATCTTGCTGATCCCTCCTATGCAATGATACCTAAGCCTTGGAAGGCCAGTCTGCAATATGGATTCACCACTTAGGGCTGAGCATTCTGAAGTCTCTTTTCGTCTGTGCTTTATTCAGTTGTGCAGGTCTGCTTTAATCACCACCTACTGTAAAATGAAACTTCTCTGACCAGCGTTAAGTGCTGCACTAATCTATGTGTTCAGTGATAGGTAAATAGAAGTTGAGTTAAAACTATGCCAATTTAAAAGGAATAGTACAGAGTTCTCCCTAGGCTCCGTGAACTGTCTAGTCACAGGTTATTGGTCCTAATCCAGGTTCCCTAGGTTTCAACTAGGAGAGTAGACCTTAAATCAAATCAGAAAAGGCTCATTGCCTTCATAACATTTGTACCAGTAATGCATCAGTACCTTTGTCAATACTGATTTTTTTTTTTTCGGTAGTCCAAAGAGTTCACAGATGGGTAAGATTTGAGATTCCTTTTCTCTTTTAGTGGCGTTCATAATACCTTCGAACACGAAAAGAGCTAGCCAATAACAGTAAGGCTTCTAAAGCTTCTAGATGAGTACCAAAGGACTCTGTGAGTGTAACTCTTTATATTTGTGTATGTATATATTTTGGAAAACTTCTACACAATTAGGTTTGCACATGACTTCTGTGAAATGCCTTCCGTATTAACTATCCTTGCCATATTTTGCCCTGCAGCCTTCCCTCCTGTTACCCCATTTAACCATTCTTATTCCATCACTCATTCTTAACCCTTTATTCTCCTTTCTGTCACCCCAACTTTGAAATCCTCACACCATGGCACCTCCATGGGAATTCCAAGTGAAAAACAAATATCTGAGCATTGAAAACCCAGAGGCACTAGACAAAACAGGTCTGGGTTACCTCTCTCACAATGGTTGTTTCCAGTTTCAGGAAGCATGCGGATTAGGATTGTTATCTTAAAAAGAAAAGGCCAGGAGCAACATTATGCTGAGATTAAGTCTTTAAGATGAAAAACAAAAGCAAGGCACTGGAAAGATGGCTCAGAGCTTAAAAGAACTTGATGTTCTTGCAAAGAAGCAAGTTTAGTTTCCAGAACAAATTTGGTGACATACAGCCTCTATAACTTCAGTTCCATGGGTACCAACACCATCTTGTGACATCTGTAAGTAACAGGCATGTAGGCTGTGAGTTTATACATCCAGGCAAAACATTCCTGTTAATAAAATAAAATAAAAAAATCTAAAACAAAGTTTATACACACACACATACACACATATATCACGGATTTTAAAGTTTATTAAATGATACTTTAATTACTTTTCTTGTAGTTACCAAATACCTGACAAGATAAAGGAGAAAGTGTTTATGTTGGGTTGAGGTTTGAAGATAGATATATTTTCAATTCTGTTTTCATGCTTCATGTGTAATATATGTCTTCTTCTAAATAGGAGCAGGGGATATCATTTATCATACTTGGACCTCACCTGCTAATGAATGCAGTAGAGGTGAACCATTTCTGACACTGGGCTTTCTATTAGCCTGTGGTGCCTAACAGAAGAGCTATATCCCCTTTGTAGGGAATCTTCATTTAAGCTCTTATTATATGAAAATGTTTTAATTTTTGGAAGCTTCTTTGGCAGTAATTTTTTTATGATTTTATTTAAAAATATCTTCAGAGTTGGTTATTCCTCCCAGTATTCTCTCTTCTACTCCTTCCTTTTATCCTTCACCCATCCAATCATTTCCTCTTACTTCCTCCTCCATGTTTCCTAATATCAACACATGTGTTCAGACCAAGTAATCGATATTTCAATTAATTAATTTTTCTACACGTGAATAAAGAAATGAAAAAAAACAGTAAAATGTTAAGTTAATTGTGTTGATGACTGTACAACTTAAAGCTGTTTGTATTGCTGATTATAATTGTTCCATTAATGGCATTATTTGTAATGTGTAGGACTGGACTACTGGCTTGAACATGGAAATCAACCACTATACCACTGAGCTATATTTCTATCTCAACAGTGTTAGTTAAACAATAAAATATGAGAAAAAGACTTTCTATCCCATTCTAATGAGAAGACAAATTCCCTGATTCTATGACTTCTTTGTATTGCTATTCATGCAGAACAATACAAAGTGCTGTTAAGAGGCAATAAAGAAAACTTTAGTAGATGCTCAGAACTACTACAAATGTTCCTGGAAATAGAAGTTTGTGAAGGTAATTTCTTATAAGTATTATGTCAGTTAAATACACATCAAACCAATATCCTCTATAGACTTACAGCGCATCCCCTGCTTTGCTAATGGGCATTTCAAAATTAACATGAAATTTTGTGACCTTCTTTGACCTCATCTGTATAAGACCATTTCCTCCTCACTTAAAGTATTTAATTATAACCTCTAGAGTATTCAAGTGAGCTCCCAAAGCATAACATATAATTGTTCCGTGGTATTCTTTTTGCATTGTACCAAATTACCAATTCTTATTATATAAGATTCTGTATTTTCCTACAAACGATCCATTCTTTTCTGTTTGTCTTCACTTTGAAGTTTGTGCCTATTCACCATCATTTTTGCTATATTGCTACTTAGCATTTGAATAATTATTTTACCTCTTTTATTCTTTCAAGATCCATTTCTTTAATATATTTACTATTGACCTCCCTAGACCAAAGTATGATCATGTCATTCTCCTAGTTTATCAAACTAAATTGTTTTCTTTGAAAGTTGGATAAATTTCAAACTTCGTAACATGGCTTTTAATTCTATACCTGTCTGCCACTTGCTTGCATTTCTATTCTGACCACATAGTCTTCTTCTCCACGCATTTTTGTTTTAACTATAATGAATTTTACTCCTTCTTGAGGCTTGGTTTTCTTTTTATTATGGATATTGCAATAGTTTGAATGACTATTTTGAAATATATTTTCTTAGTCATCTGTTCACCCACATATACTATGCAATTCAATAGATTTTGAAATATCCATAGATTTGTGCATCCATAAACACAGGAACCTTATGCCGCTTTCCTCATCAGTCCACTGCCTCCTCTCTCGATCTGTCCTTCTCTGCTTATAAATAGAGCCAATGAACTCTTTGTCACTATGTGTTTACTATATGACTGATAATATGTCATATGCCAGGTGCTCTTTTATGACTATACTCTCATATTTAATATTAAAAAGTCCATGCATTAACAGTCCTTCTTTATTAAAGTATAGCGTTTCAGTTTGTCAATTATTCCATGTTTTACTTATCAGACTTTTGGGTTCTCGTTGCTTTTTGGTTATTATCAATGTGTTGGCATAAGTATATTTTTCATGCATTTGACAGACACGTGTTTTCATTAATTTTAGATTCACAATTTTAATGAGACTATTAGATCATATGATAACTATATTTTACCTTCCGAGAAACTGCCAGACTATTTTTTATTTAATTTGAGCTATTTTTCCTTTCCACTTGCAGTGTTATCTTCCTCATTCTAAGAGAATGGCAAACACTTTCATGTGTTGATTTTCTTTACCTTTTCCTGACATATCTGAGCTGTCCTTTCGCTAACTCTTCTTCTTTGATTAAGCCTGCTAACAGTAGATCATTCTTAATTTCCACCTTGTTTGAATATAAGCTTCCGGTACCTCTGTTATTCAGCTAATGATTATATTGGTGTCTGTAGTATAATATGTAAAGGATGCTTGAGAAGCTTCTTATAGAAAATAATAATGTGACAATGTCAGTGGATTGGTTGTTGCTACCTACAGAGAGATAGATTCATAAGGAAGATATTATGAAACTCAAATAATGAAGACAGACAGCTGAATCAAAAAGGATCCCTGCCCTCGAATACCTCATTTATTTTTGGTTGTTATTTTGAAGTTTTCTATCCATGTTCGCTTCCAAAAAATAGTTTATTTTCACAATATTTCCTCTTGCTTTATCTCTTTTGAACCCTTGGTATATGTAATTTAGGATAGATTTTTATCTTCACCTTCAATTTAAAGAACAGAAACTTTTATATCAAGGGTAGAAATCCATATCTTCTGAATACACAGAGTAAACAACATGAATAGAGGGTAACATAAAATAATCCAGAGACAGAGCAGGAAGACACAAAGCATGAAGTATCACATCTCTAATTCCAGAGGCAGATGGCTCTCTATTCTTTGCTATATTTGACCCAGGACATTGAGAAAGCTTGGCGAGTCTTAGTCATGATGCTAACCTTATACAAATAATGCTTATGTTCAATTCATTCTTTTTTTCAGGTATTCTTATCATATCTTAAAGTTAAAATAATTTTTAATTAAATATAAACTGCTTTTCTTTCCCTAAAGACTATTTATTAGCTCTTATTTTTATCAAGAAAATTGTTCCTATTATTCATTTGAAATATAATGAAACTGTTATTTCCTTTGATATTGTATAAAGATTATTGGCTAAAAAAATGCCTTTCAGAATTAACTATGTTCATGGTTTCTATGTTTCCCTTCAACAAGACATAAGTGATTCCATGTGCTTTTTGTACCTTTGCAACTTTGTTAAAAATTACATGATAAGATGAGTCAAAGTTTAGAAAAGTAGAATCTCAGCAAAGGACAAGATATACACATTTCTAATTATCGGCCTTCATGATAAGATCCTTATCTAAATATTCAATACTTCCACTGTCCTCTAGTTCTCCCATAATGTAAAATAAATGGATTTCTGGCAGTAAGATATCTTGTGACTAGAGCATTGAAATAGTAATATTGTGAGCTATGAACCTTAGTCTGAATACCTCTATATTGGGTTAAATTTCTCTTTATTTCTTCCAGATTATTGGTATAAAACTTTAAACCTACTAAAAATTCAAATTATGTAAATGTAAATTGTATAATGCACATATCTCTTTACAGTTGTTAAATTACTGTGGCATTATATCATCCATATGTAGATTCCTTGGCCTGATTTTGTTTTGTAACAAATCAAAACAAAACAACTTAAACAAATTTGTTTAACCTTTTTTCCAAAATAGTGTTTTTTTCCTCATTCATTTTTTTTAAATTTTAGCAACTTTTAAAAGTTAAATTTTTTTCTCTCTTCCCTCTAGCTTCTTCCATATCCAAACTTTTTTTTTCTTTGAAACTCATGGCATCTTCTTCTTTTATTATTATTCACACCCACCCACAGTCTCTCTCTCTCTCTCTCTCTCTCTCTCTCTCTCTCTCTCTCTCTCTCACACACACACACACACACACACACACACATACAACCTACTGAGTCTCTTCATTGTCTTTGTATGTAAACAATTTCAGTGCTGACCACTAGATATAAGATAACCAATTAGTGGTTTCCTTTTTGGGGAAGACTAATACTCCATCTCTCAGCAGAAGTTACTTGTCATATTTTTTGTCTAAGATAGTTCTGGGAGATTTATTCTTTTCATATTTGATGGCCATTGTTATTGTTCAGCTGTATTGCTGAGGTAATGTGTGTAGCTACCCTATCATTTCTAGTGTACTTCCCAGCCCACTGGTTCTTAAAACAAATTTTGCCCTGCCTTCTGTCCTTTTAGGTGGAGCCATCACTGAATGATGAAAGGCAAAAAAGTGAAGCTGCAATTACTGCACAGGCACACCATCTAGGGAATTTAGGAACCTAAGGAAGGAATATGAAAACCTCAAAATTACTCTTTGTCTGATGTTCTAGTACAGAATCCCTAATACATAAATAAAGGAGGAAGAAAAGAAGGAAAAAAGGAAGGGAGGAAGGGGAGGAGGGAGGGAGACGGAGGGAAGGTAAGAGGAAGGGAAGGTAAGAGGGAAGGAGGGGAATGGAAGAAAGGAAAGAAGGAAGGGAGGGAGGAAGAAAGAAAGGAAGGAAAGAAGGGAGGAAGGGAGGGAGGAAGGAAGGAAGGAAAATTTTTGTTCTTATAATATTCCCAATAATATTTACTTCTTGCAAGTAGAAAAATCAAAGAGAACCTAGGTTCTCAAAATCCATGCCAGGGACAACTTTGAGCTGCTGAGTAAGATGTCTGATTCGGCATGTGAGTTGGTCTGGTGGGAGAGTTCAGAAGTTCATATGATTTAAGTATAGACTTGGAAGTATTGTATTGATGCTGAAAAGCAGAAAATAATCTGTTCCTAATAGTTGGCCTCAGTTCTAACGGTTTGTGAAGGGCTCTTGCAGGCCCTGATCTGGCAAACACAGCTCTAACAGGCCTTGCCCTTCCTCTCTCCCATTCCATTGTAACCCACCCCTAAAGCTAGTTGTCAAGGCCTCTTTCCTTATTTGGGCACTTTCATATGCCAGAGTCTTTCCAGAGGCTGACCACCAGCATCCAGCAATCAAAAGCCTCCTTTTGGGATCACCTAATTAAAATGCCCAATGAAAACATCCTACTACATTCTAGTGCATTCTAACACAGACCTCTGAAAGACCCTCGAAGAGCGAGGACCTTCCCTTGGGAGGAGACCTCCCCGAAGCCAAGGAACAGGCAGAGACCACACAGATGAAAATAGTAAGAGGTTTATTGGGTAAACACAGGTACCTGCTGGCAGCAAAGTCTTTTGGAGGACTTGTGCACCTGCCAACTGGGAGGAGGACTTTTTATAGGAAAGAGGGCAGCAAAAAGCAAGTTTACAGAAGCAGAAGCATGGTTATCCGTCAGTCAGAATGAGGCGGGGGGTGGGGGGTGGGAGGTGGGGGAGGGGAGCATCAATGGTTTTCCTCTCCCAGCATGGATGTCTGGCAATAGATATCCTGTTCTTATCTTATAGATATCCTGTTTTTCAGCCATCCTGCTTTGTAGGTGTCCTATCTTTATAGATATCCTATTTTGCAGTCATCCTATCTCGTAGACATCCTGCTTTCCTAAGCTAATGGGATGCTCTCATGATAGCAGGCTAGCTGCTGATCCTGAGAATCTTTCAAGCAAACAGGACGTTCTCCTGGGAGCATGCTAGCTGCGGGTTTTGAGGAGGGGGTCTGTAGGGTCTTTCAACCTCCCTTTTTCTCCACTTAAAAATTATACCTGTTTGGGTTTACCTTGTTATTTGGCTTCTCTAGGCTTGTGAACTATAGGCTCAATGTCCTTTGTTTATGGTTAGAGTCCACTAATGAGTGAGTACATACCATATTCATCTTTTGGGTCTGGTTTATCTCACTCAGGATAGTGTTTTCTATTTCCATCCATTTGCAAGCAAAATTCACGATGTCATTGTTTTTACCACTGAGTAGTACTCTAATGTGTATATATGCCACACTTTATCCATTCTTCCAATGAGGGGCATCTAGGTTGTTTCCAGGTTCTGGCTATTACAAATAATGCTGCTATGAACAGAGTTGAACAAATGCTTTTTCTAATGGGAGCTCACCAAATCCAGCTGGGCCGGGACTGAAGAGCATGTGATCAAACTGGACTCTGTGAATGTGGCTGACAATGAGGGCTGACTGAGAAGCCATTGATAAAGGCACTGGGACTGTTTCTACTGAATGTACTGTTTTTTTTGGGGGGGGACCCTAGTCTATTTGTATGCAAATAATTCCTTGGCTTGATGTAGTGGGGAGGGCCTTGGACTTCCCACAGGACAGGGTTCCCTGCCTTCTCTTAAGGAGGAAGGGGGAGGGAGGAGGGTGAGCGGGGGAGTGGGAGAGTGGGAGAGGAATGGGACGAGAATAGGAGGAGAGGAAGTGTAAATTTTTGAATGGAAAAATAAACAAGCAAACAAACAAACAAATAAATGAATAAATAAATTGTACCTCAAGGTCATTTGCTGCTGTTTTCCTACCTGAGTCAGAGACCAGCCATTTTTACTTTTCTTCCCCTTTTAATGAAATATTTCTCTTGAAAACCGGTGTTTGGGTGTGGTTGGAGCCTAATCCCTGGTCTGAAGTGGAGCCCCCAGTCTATGGGGTCCCATTCAGCATGATCTTAACATCTTCATTTGTGAATCAATACCTAGGCTTCCAGGTTCACACACCTATAAAATACAGGCATCTTCCTGTGCCACCTTTGCTCCCTAGGACTCCAGTGCAATTTAGGGCACAGTATCACCTTAACAGGGATTTTGCAGGTTTGTGGAGAGGGTAAGAATAAAGCTTCATGTAATTACCTCCTTCACACTTTTGAGAGTTTCTTTATTACTGCCAAGCAAAGGTGTGGGTGACATTTGAAGTTTGGTTAACAGATCTGGAAGACTTTTCTTATTACATAATTCTAGAGACTTTTAAAAGTGTGAGTGGGTTTTCCTTAGCAGGTGGTGAATGACAACTGTTTGGAAAGAATATGAATGAGAATATCTGACATCTTCATAATATAAAAGTTTCAAAATAAAATATATTTGGGGTGTAATTTGTGACAATGCATATAGAATGATCGTTTTTTTTTGTAGCTTTAGCATAAAACTAGAAATTGTAGAAATGAAATTATTTGCTAAAATTTAACCCTTCTCAACAATGACATAATTATAGTTTAAATGTTTTAGTGCTTTTTATATGTCAAGACACTGATATAGAAATTGCATATTCTCATTTCAGAAAACTGATGAACATTTAAGATGGTAAAAATGTTAGTTATTCTAACTGTTCATTACTATGTAAGAATAATTATCATGGTCTATAAACAAGTACAGTTTAAAACAGTAATATATATTTTTCAGTTTGTCTTCCTTTTAGGAGGTAAAGTCTTCCTCTGTAGTGTGGGCTGACTTGGAACTCAGTGTAAGCACAGGATGACCTCAACTCAGGATGCTCCTCTGCATACTCTTGAGTACTGGCATTATAGTTAAGTACCGCTATGACTGCCAAATGTGTTTCAAAGCGGAGAAACTAAATGTATAAACCATTGTGTTTCTTACTTGTCCTTTTGAAACATATTACTGGGAATGATATCAGAAGGAATACTAATCAAAAATAGGTTTTAATTAGAAAATTGGACTTGACTTCTGATTCTTTTTTAACTCCTGTTTTCTTAAAGTGGTTAGGTAATACAACATTGAAGATTTTTCAAGTTCAGGGATTAAGATTTGCAAAAGTTGATATCTGCTTTTTAGTCCACACATGCATTCATTTACTTAACACTTATTTTCTTTAAGATTTATTTTGTTTATAATTGATGTGTGTGTATGTGTGTGTGTTTGTGTATTCATGGTTGTGTGTGTGTGTGTGTGTGTGTGTGTGTGTATGCATGCACGTGTGCTGCCGGAGCCCAGAGGAAAATGTTGGCTCTTTGGCTCTTCTGTAACTTGAGTTATAACAAGCTGTTAGCTGTGCTGCATGGATGCTTTGAAATGAATTTGGAACTTTTACAATAGCAATACACAATCTTAATTCCTGAGCCATATCTTCACCCCCTAAACATTTGTTTTCTATTTCTCACTATGTATGAAATTTTATGTTGAATACAAAGATATATAAGCTTTGCTCATATCTTCAACGTGCTCACCTTGGTGAAGAGAAGGATAAACACCTGCAAATCTCTAAAATTAGGAATTGCCATAATTCTGTGATCAATATCGAACAAAGATCAGAAAAGAAAGGGAAAGTTTCCACATGTACATTGATTAATGGCTAATATACAGCAGAAAAAGAGATAGGAGTTCTTCAAGTGAGATGTAAGATAAAATAGACAGCAAAATTTGAGAATATGAAAAATTAAAAATATTTAAGAAACAGAAGTTGTAGCAAAGAATAGAGTGGAGGGAGGACAATAAACTATTGTGGGAAGTTCCACCAGGACATAACAAAGAGAGAACCATAGGGTTCTAGCTAGAAATATGTATAAGGGATTAGCTAAGTAGTGTTTCTGTGTGATTTTTTCAGGTTTGTACAGTCAGGAAACAAAAAAGCAGGCTCTGCCTACAGACTTCAGTTTCCAAATTCATTTGCCTCTCTCTTGTTCTCAGAGTCTTTCCATTCATCCTCTTCTAATATGTAACTGAGTGGATGAAAGAAAAGTTTAAGTGGCAAGGAAAATTTTCATAAAGTTTAGATAAAGCATAGTTTACTGGTTTGCTTTTTTATATGAAATGTTTTTGCTTTTAAATTAATGTTTGTATATACTTCTTAGAGGTCATAGGGTTCCTTAAAGTACTTTGAATATTCATTAAAGAGTTGTTTAGAGGTTCAAGTCATCATGTCATGTAAGCTGTTTATAAGTTCATATTGTAAATATAGATATTCACAATTATACTGTCTGTAGATATTCATAGAAAAAAAAAAACCCTGCTCTGGTTTAGAATCACTACATAGCAGTCATGGTTCCCTGCCCTGTGGAAAGTCCAAGGTCCTCCCCCCTCCGTCCATGTCTAGGAAGGTGAACATCCAAACTGGCTAGGCCCCCACCAAGCTGGATCATGAAGTAGGATCAAAACCCCTTGCCATTGACCTTAGCTTCTCATCAGTCCTTATTGTTCGCCATGATCAGAGAGTCCGGTTTTATCCCATGCTTTTTCAGTCACAGTCCAGCTGGCCTTGGTGAGCTCCCAATAGATCAGCCCCACTGTCTCAGTGGGTGGGTGCACCCCCCATGGTCCTGACATCCTTGCTCGTGTTCTCCCTCCATCTGCTCCTCATTGGGACCTTGGGAGCTCAGTCCAGTGCTCCAGTGTGGGTCTCTGTCTCTATCTCCATCCATCACCAGATGAAGGTTCTATGGATTGGAGAGGGAGGGGGAGAGGAGGGGGGGAAGGGGGAGAAGAGTGGGGGGAGGGTGAGGGAAATGGGAGGCTGGGAGGAGGCGGAAACTTTTTTTTCCTATTCTTAATAAAAAAAATTATATTAAAAAAAAGAATCACTACATAGAACCAAAAGTTGCTTCAAACTGACATTTCCTTATTTGGCTTCAAGATAAAGGCAGATGGCTGTGTATATGTGTGGTGTGAAGAACTTACATGTTATCAATGTTCTCTTTAAAAACAAAATTGCTGTTAGGTAGCATTGAGTTTCTGGAAGAAGTGTTTTTGCTCTGTATTTTTAGGGATCGTTTTTCTATCCCTAACTGAAAGTCAATTCAAAAGTGGTTTTAAACATGTTTTCACCTTTATTGTGTATGTGTGCCCAAGTCCACTCACATGCCTGTTCACGTGCATATATATGTACACACTACAATGCTCTTGTGGAGGTCAGAGGACAGCTTTAGAGTCATTTCCTTTAATAGATCAAACTCAGTCATCTGACTTTACAGCAAGTGCTTTATCTTCTGAACCATCTCCCCAACTCAAACACAAGGATTTTATTTCTTGAATTTATCAAGTATAGCAGGAGAGAGTAGAAAATAAGTGATTTATGTTAGTAACTGTCCTTTCAAAGGTCTATAAGAAATGTTGGTAAAACAATCATAGTTTTGGAATAAAAAATATTCTAGTTAATATATATTTCTACATCTTTCAAATCCAGCTGTTAAAAATAGAAACAAATACCAGGTTGTATTTTTATACATTGTTCCATTTTGACTTAAGAGATATTAATCAGCTATGACCAAAACACATACTAAAACTAAACTTAAAATAATACTATTGCAACCAGGGTCTGTGCTGATGTCCGTAACTCCCATTACCACAGAAGGCTTTGCAGAGGTCTGGGTCACAATCTGAAGTTATGTTGGTGTCTGAGGGCCATTCTGCTGCTGAGCCTATAGTGATCTAAATGTCCTGCGCTGCCACCAGGGACCATGATGGCATCCAGGCATGAGGTGCTGCCAAGGGCCATTTCTAGGTCCATGGTCTTGCTGAACCTGTAGACTGTATATATCCTTGGCCTGTGTTACCACCAGGTGCCATGCAAATCTTCCATGTTGAAATCTGAGGGCTGCGCTGAGCCTGCCTTTCCCTTCACAGGCCCTGGAAAATATGGCTCTACCCCTCACCAACCCTGGAAGAGCTTTCCCTACTCCTCATTCTAGTTAGTCCCGCATTTAGGAGTGAAGGCCCCAACCCTCACAGGACTGACCCCAATGGCATTGGTGTAGGAGAGTTAACTCTGCCCCTGACCTAAGGGGTCAGTTCCAGCAGAGGTCCAGACTGACTAACTCAGCTACTTCCGAAGTCCATATCCGGTGCTTTGAGTTGGCCTCACCTTAACTTCTACCGCACTTGCTGGAGCACAGGAAGGGACTGGTCCTGTGGAATGATAGCTACAGTATGTCCATGAGTTGGAGCAAAAGAGATTATCCAAGAGGCATTTCAGTGAATATCCAGTTTTGATGGTGTACCAGAAGGCAGAGCCCTTGACCCAGACCAACAACTCTTTACAGTGAATGTTTGCAAGGAATTTGTTTGGACAAAGAGTCTACTGCCTGACAAATGGCAGCTCCAAGTGCCACTAAGATGAATGAACAAGTGATGCAGAAGTGAGGAAGATAGAGGAGTGAAGTGATCTTTTTGTTTTATTTTATAATAGTTTTACTTTTTTTCTAATTTTCTTTTGGGCTTTGGGAATGCTACAAGGGTAAAGAACAAATATAGAGGGACTGGGAGAAGAGTGGGACAGTGGGGTGCATGACATGAAGTTCCCAAGGAATCAGTAAGAAATTATGGTCAAATGCTCTTTATTTCATTGTCACATAAGCTATATGAAAATAAAACCAATCTACTTCTAAAAATGTCATTGAAAAAATAATTTTCTCTCTGGGAATAAGTGACCTGGCATTGAATAAGTAATCAAGAAACCTATTGCTACCTTTCAGAACCTAAATGTATACAGCCAGATCAATGGTCTCATTGAACTCTACACAAGTCCAGTGTCAGTTAATGTATTTGATGAATTATGGGTATAACAGTATGAAAAGGAATTGTTGAGTATAATTTACCAGTTTATGTGTTGTCGGTCTTTCTTATATGTACATATATATAATATATATTTTACATATACACACATTTACACATATACAGTTGTTCAGTAAAGGCTTAGTGCTTTCATTAATGTCAGATGATTATATGACTATAAAAGAAATATAGAGTAAAGAAGAAAAGTTTAGGATTTAAAGAAATTAGGTTTTTTAAAACAGTGTTGTATAATATATTACCACAAACTTAGCAGTGAGTGTGGAAATAGGCAGAATTGGCAGTGATTATGTAAATGCATACCCTGATTACAATTTTACAAAGCAGAAATCAAGGAAGGTAGGGTGCTAGCTGACATAACTCTATCAGGACATATCCCATCAGTTTGCTGTTTAGTTGTTATAAAATAGCAGTAATCAAGGGCTGTCCATATATTATACCCACACTCTAAAGTATATGGCCTTACAAACCCTGAAGATAGAACAGTATTGTTGAATATAATTATAATCATGAGACACGCATGTAGGACATGAAACACACACACACACACACACACACGTCAATGAGTACAAAAAGTATTATGGCTATTTTCAAAGCCAGAAAAGTGAGTCATAAGAAACATGTTTATAACATGTTCTTATACCATAAGAACAGTGTTAATAACAGGAAAATATGCTCAATGTATGTTGTGTGTTCAATATAATTTAATTATTGCTTATTATTACTAGAAATAGAAGTGCTGTAGAAGCATCAAGCAGACTTGAGTGCATGTACATGCACATCATTCTTAGAACTGCCCTAGGAGACTGTCTGTGAGCATTAAATCAAACTGATGGAGAACAAATTGAAAATAAGTTCTTTAGTAGCCATGGTTGTGTTCCCCCATTTCTCAGTCTATTGACTAAAAAACAATTAAGAAAGAGAAACAAATGCTACAATGGTTCTGAAAAACTATATCTGAATATTTAACTAATACTGCATGCAATTTCCATTGCATTTGAGAAAAAGCATAGCGGCTAACGGTGTAGCCCTAATCTAGGACATACAAACACACTTCATCTATGGAGAAGAAAATCATGTACTCCCCTTGCCTCATACCCATCCTTCTCAACTTGATTTTAGTTATTCTAACAGGAAGACAGAACATTTCTTTCTCATTCTCCAGATACTGTTTGTAAGGTAACTGCATACTTTCTTTCCATTGACCCCATCACCATGTCCTCTGCCTTCAAGTATTGATTTTTTTTTATCAATACATTCTTTTTTCACCTAGGCAGAGATTACAAAGTCAAGCAAACATTTCGAAGTCACATTCTATCTAACTGTTGCCGTAGGGTAGAGAGGCTGTGAAGAGAAGTAACTGCAGCATATACAGAAGTGTCGAAAATTTAGTATGTGAAAACTGGATGTTGTAGGAAGAAACCTGAAAGCAGAGTACACCTTGAAAAGTATGGATTTTATTTCTTATAGAAATGTAAACAGACAGTGGAACAGGATCAGGTTCGGAATTGAAATGAGACAAAAACCCATAACAACATTGTAAAACCTCTTTTGCATGTTCAATAAAGTATAAGAAAATATTACTTTTATTAGGAAATAGAGTTCTTAGCTATTTTATTTGAGAAGATCAGCATGTGAATCAGTTGAATAACCCCAACACAAACTGCAATTCGATGACACTTTTATTACAATAATTTGATTTTAAGAAACAACACATCAGTAGATGTGCTACACTCTTGTGAATAAAATGTTATTTCTATCTGGTGCAAATAAGTAAATATTTAACATTTGGATACAGTCAAAAATGCCTTTCTTAGTCACCATGGTGAGATACTAAGAGATAATAAGCACATGCACACAAAGCTGACTTAGAAATGCTTGATGAGTAGAGCTATACACAGAAATACCTTGTTTATGAAATTTGCCTTTTATACATGTTTTCTAAAACCAATAAATGTGTGACTGAAGCGCTACAAAGGATAGATAATTAGTTGCTTGTTACTATTTCTCAGAACTCTTTCTTTAAGTCTCTCAGGAGGAGAGTATATTAGTTAATATCCTCAAAAAAAAGTTTGTTGTAATTGTTGAGCCATTGAGTACAATAATTGCTTTTCCAGCCCTGAGGTAGGATTTCAAAGCTTGAATTATGAATATTTTATATTATATTATTTTCGTTTTCGATATGCATACCTTATGCAAATTAACTTTCTTAAAGTCTCCTGCTGACCTTTACTTCATGCGGAAATTAAATTGTAGAACGAATCTGCTTCGGGAAATCATTTTCTCAAAACGTGTCTTCCTCTATATTGTTAAGCATGAAGAGAAGCCTGTAGCATCTCAAGTTATCAATTTTATCACACAGTGAGAAATATCTAACTAATTTATATAGATTAATAGTAAACTACTTTTACTTAGGAAGAAATGAAATGCCAGGATTTAAAGTATCACAATACTGTAGAAGTTTGTACTGGGGTGAGCTTGGAACCTCCCAGCTTTAATGCTGTTTTATAAGCCATTCACTGGCCTGCTAGACATAGATCATATCAGTGTATAAGATTGGTGAGCCACATATTAAGACATATTTTGTTCTGTTGAAAATCTGAAAACACTACACTTGTTCTTTGAATAATGTACTCTCAGATTAAGAATAAAAAAATACATAAGCAGCTAGATTTACACTAAACTCTACGTTTCCATGGAATTACACATAAACTGTTTTCTGTTTTATCTGCTTTATTTTTTTTAAAGTATGGATGATTTCTGATGGAAATAAAACTGTATGTTTTTTATGATTTCTAAATCCCAGCTGTCTACTAAAATCTAGAAATGTAACCCTATGATGACTCATGGCACCAATGTCTTATGGTGCAATAAACTGCAGGGTAGCCATGCATCATTTCGTTTTAAATTCACATTGATTCTTATTTTCAAGACTCTGAAATTGTATTGCTTGGGCTTTACTTCCTTTATCTAAATGCTTTGATTCCATTTTCACATCAAAGTGATTTCAAATGTAACATCACACATGGAGCAAAATAGACTTTGATGTTTATCCTTGCATACAGATCATGATTGTTTATAAGTTATATTGAAAAAAAGAGCACCAATTAGCACAAAATATATTGATCTTTGAATAATACCAATAAACTATTTAGTTTAGAAGCATGAAGGCTGGGGGATAAAATAACACATCTCACAGAATGATATGGATATACCAAAGATTTGATTCCTTAGTCCAAAATAGGAGAAAAATAAAACTTGTCATTTTAGAAATTTTACTTATAATAATAAAATTATGTATAATAATTTATAAAGTAATAAAATCATTATTTTGTTCGTTGGGGTATTGTAACACAAAAATAAAGCTCCAATACAAATATATGAAGTCATGAAACATCAATGCACACACACAATTTCTTTCCTGTCTGTAGAGCTTTCCATTCTATGTGTGGGTATGTGGTTTTGATACGTGACTAGTGCTATTTGGTTTTACCCCAGGTCCCCAGACTATCTAGTTTCTGATTCTTGGTTACTCAAACAGTGCCCTGTATGTGTTGCATCTCATGGATTGGATACTAAATCAAATCAGATCTTAGTTAGTTACTTCTACAAGATTTGTGCCACAATTGCACTAGCAATGTCTTCTTTATCAGAAATCATTTGTCCATTGTGTGTGGAATTATGTCTCAGTCTTCAATTCAATTCCATTGATCAACATGTCTCTTTTTGTGTCAATACCACACTGTTTTTATTACTCTTGCTTCATAGTACAACTTGATATCAAGCATAATGATATTTCCAGTTCTTTTATCATCTGGAATTGTTTTAGCTATATTTTTGTGTGTGTTTTCATATGAAGCTGAAAATTATCGTTTCAAGATCTGTGAAGAATTGTATTTGGATTTTGATAGAGATTACTCGAACTCTGTAGATCGCCTTTGGTAGGAGGCTCATATTTACTACATTAATCGTGCTGATACATGCACACAGGAGATCTCTCCATCTTTTTATATCTTATTCAATTTCTTTCTTCAGTGTCCTAATGTTTCGCTTATAAAAGTCTTTACCTTGGTTGGTTAGAGTTATCCCAATGTATTTTATATTATTTGAGAATGGTGTAAACTTGTTGCCTTCCTGAATTTTTTCTCAGAGCATTTGTCATTTGTACAAGACGGAATAATGAATTCTGTGAGTTAATTTTTAGGGTCATTTATATATACTACCAGATAATTTGCAAATTAAGATATTTTGACTTCTTCCTTTCCAATTTGTATCCCCTTCTTGTCTTTCATGTATCTTGTTTCTCTATTGTAGACTTCAAGGACTATATTGATATGTATATAGAGAGTGGACAGCCTTCTGTTTCTGACACTAGTGGAATTGCTTGGAATTCTCTCCTTTTAATTTGAGTTTGGGTATAAGCTTGCTGTAAACTGCCTTTGTTATGTTTAGGTAATTCAATTGTATCCCAAATTTCCCTATGACTTTTATCATGAAAGAGTGTTGGATTTTTCCAAAAACATTTTAATGCAACTAATGAGATGATCGTGTGGTTTTCTCTACAGTTTGTTTATATGGTGCATTGCATTTGTTGATTTATGTATGTTGAACTGTATCTCTGGAATAAAGCCCACTTGATAGTGGTGTATTTTATTTTTGATTAATAAGAAATGAATGAATTCTTGAACTCAGTTTGCAATTGGGTGTTTCTCATCTATGATCAGAAGGGAAAAATTTGGTCTATTGTTCTCTTTATTGGTTGAATAACAGCAATATGGTTTGGCTGTCAGGGTAACTGTAGCCTCATAAAATGAGTTGGGCAATGTTCTTTCAATCTTCGTTTTGTTGAATAATTTGATAGATTTTATCATTAACTAGTGTTTGAAAGTCTGGTAGAATTCTATACAAAACTATCTCACTCTGGGATTTTGTTAGTTGAAAGAACTTTTAATTCCTGATGCTATTTTATTACGAGTTATAGGCATATTTAATTTTTTATCTATTCTTGTTAGTGGAGACTTCTCGTTCATTTACTGGCTGCCCAGATCTGAAGTAGTCACACAGAAACTGTACTAATTAAAACACTTCTTGGCCTATTAGCTTATGCATATTTCTAGTTAGATCTTACATCTTAAATTAACTCACTTCTATTAATCTGTGTATTGCCATGTGGTTGTAACTTACCAGTAAGATTCTGTCTGGTGGCATCTGTCTCCTGCTATAGCTACATGGCTTCTCTTTGACTCTGCCTACTCTTTCTCTACATCTCTGTTTGGATTTTCTGCCTATTCTGTGCTGGCATAGGACCAAAGCAGCGTTTTATTAACCAATGGT
>NW_026068057.1:3815690-3850852 GCF_014885135.2 Alexandromys fortis
TATATATATCTCAAGATTATATATTATATATAGTATTATTATATATACTAAACCTTCTCCCATACAATACATCCCAGTCAGTTTCTCCTCCCTCCTCTCTTCCTATCTCTCTCACATCTTCTCTCTCCCTCAGATCCCCCCTTCTTTGTCTGCTCTTCAGACAAGAGAAGTTCTTGAAGAGACATCAGCCAAACACAAGAACACTAGTCACAATAGGACAAGGTCTAGTATTTGTGTGTTATACTATTAAATATATAAATTTATAAAGTAAAATTTTCTGCATTTCCATTGCTTTTCAGAGAGGACAAGGCACATTTCTTTGGGGGAAGGCCCAAGGTTCTCCCTACTATATCTAGGCTGAGCAAGGTATCCATCCAAAGAGAATAGGTTCCAAAAACACCAATATAAACAGTAGGGATATATCCTGCTGTCCCTGCCAGTGACCCTGAAGTCTGCCCCAACCATACAACTGTCATTCACATTCAGAGAGACTAGTTTGCACCTATGCTATTTCCTTCCCTGTCTTGCTGGAGTTGGTGAGCTCTCATTAGCTCAGGTACACTATTTCCGTGGGTGTACCCATCTTGGCCCACTCCTCCCATTCTTCAGCTGGACTTTGGGAGCTCAGTCCAGTTCTCCGATGCTGGCCTCTGACTTCATTTCCATCAGTTGCTGATGAAGGCTCTATGGTGATATTTAAGATATTCATCAGTCTTACTACAGGGCAAGGCCAGTTCAGGTACCCTCTCCTCTATTGCTTAGGGTCTTAGCTGGTGTCATCCTTGTTGATTCCTGTAATTTCCCTAATGCCAGGTTCCTTGTTAGCCCCATAATGGCTCCCTCAATTAAACTATCTCTTTCCTTGCTCTCTCATCTCTGTCCTTCTTCTGTCTTGACTATCTCAAATCAATAACTTTGCTTAAAGTTTTTTTTTTTTAATTAGTCTTTGATGCAGTACTGGCTAACCACATATTTACTTGCAAGCCCTGGGGTGAGAACTATTTTTAGATGCGTTAAGAAGCACAGTTCTGTGGACACATAATGAGTCAGTACTCAGCACAGCACTTAAAGAAGGTACTAGGACATATTCTGAAGCAGAAAAGAATGAAGTTGGTACTTTACTATATTTTAGGGAGATGACTTTCTGTAATTTCATACCAAATTAAGGCAAGATACTTGAACATTTTCAGCATATGATATTGAAATAATAGTCATATGTGTCTGTTCATATATGAAGGTCATTAGGCATGCTATCCTATGACAGATGGCGCTGTCTTATTCCTCTTTATAATTTAGCAATTTCATATTTGACTGAAACAGTGGTGAAGAATGACAAATATAATGGAACTTTGTTGTACTTTGTGACTAAATAAAAATGAATGAAAACAATGTGTTCCAAAATATGATATTTAGCTAGTGCCATATGTCATTGATACTGGATTTAGCCAAAAGTATCAATCAAATAAAAATGATCATTAAATATCTGTTCAATCATTCAATATATTACAGAAGATATGTTTCAATCTTTTACCTTTTCTTTCCATTGTTGAAATTACTTCAGGTTATACAGTAATGCACATTTTGAATAAGTATTTGATTAGTAATAATTAAGAAATTGGGAAAGTGACTATAAGATCATATAAAATAATAAAAGGGAGAAATAAAATTAGGACATTTAATTTTAGTAAGTTCCATAGGTAAGTGTGACTATTTTTATGAGATGTATCTTCAGTATGTTTTATTCTTTAGTTCTTAAGTAAAAACTTAAGAAAATTTAAATAATTGTTTTATTTTCACCTTTAGAAAATATTGATTCAATTTTTTATATCTTTTCATTTAAACAGAGCATCATTATTTACTTTTCTATGTAATGTAAAATCATAAATGGCTTTGATATACGCAGCATGTATACATTTTATTAATGAATAACTAATTATGCACACAGAATATTTGCTGATGTGTAATCAAGGCCTCAGAGAGTAGTGGCTATAATTTGTTTTAGATATCAAAGCCTATTATTCCTTACTTGATACTTTACAAACATTTCAAATCTTAATCACAGTTGGACCACTGAAAATGTTTTGTTCTAATTTGAAAATCAAAATAATGAATTTTTCTAAATTAATTTGCTTATTTTACTCTGAAAAAGTGCCACAGTCAGAGTCGAAGTTTACATGTGCCTCATTGAAAATCTTCATTCTTTAGCGAAACACTGGGCTGCCTTCTACATAAAGTTCTCTTGATTCCATGTGGCTAGACAATAATTGACCTATTAAATATACAATTAACAGCTTTTAACTTTTCAAAACAAAAGTATCAACTTTTGTTTATGAACTTCAGGAACTGAAAATTCTAGAATTAAACCAAATCTGTGTATGTACTTACATTTAAAGGCATTCTTCTGCTTAAATCAAGAGGCAAACAGAGCATGTACTTTATTATCAATAACTGCAAGCAGTTTCAAAAAGAATCTGTATGTGAAACATAAAAAGGCATAAAAAACATTCTGACATTCATTTCACTGATCAGAACATCCAAGCTGTGTTTTCTGTTTCCTACACTTCAAATATAATCCTAAAATTTTCTTTCTTCTTTCTTTCTTTCTCTCATTCTCTCTCTCTCTCTCTCTCTCTCTCTCTCTCTCTCTCTCTCTCTCTCTCTCTCTCTCTCTCTCTCTCTCTCTCTCCCTCCCTCCCTCCCTCCCTCCCTCCCTCCCTCCCTCCTTCCTTCCTTTCTTCCTTCCTTCCTTCCTACCTTCATCCAGCAACTGATAGAAGCAGATTCAGGGATCCACAACTAGCACCGGGCCAAGTTCTCGGAGTCCAGTCAAAGAGAAGGAGAAATGAGAATATATATGTTATATTGATAATATATGTTATAAATAGACAATATAATATATATGATAATATAATATAAGCAAAGGGTTAAGACCATGATTGAGATACCCACAGAAGCAGCTGAAGCTGACCTGAGCTAGTGGGAGCTCACTGGCTCCTGACTGACAGTTGGGGAACCTGCATAGGCCAAAACCAGGCCCTCTGATGGTGGGTGACAATTGTGTGGCTGGGACATTCTGTGGGGCCACTGGCAGCAGGACCAGGATTTATCCCTAGTGCTTGAATTGAATTTTTGGAGGCCATTCTTTTTGGAGGGATACTTTGCTGAGGCTAAATATAAGGGGGGAGGGCTTTGTTCCTTCCTCAAAGTGATGTGTCAGAGTTTGTTGACTCCCCATGGGAAGCCTTTCCATCTTTGAGAAGTGGATGGGTGATGGGGTGTGGAGAAGGTGGGAGGAGTGGGACAAGGGGAAAAAGCAGGAGTTAGAAAAGGTATGCAAAATGCAAAAGGACCATTTTAAAAACATTAAAAAGACATAACTTCTATATTTGTATCTGTAAGGTATCTTATCATAGTGAACTAAATATTTAACACAAACATTGAATCATTTTGAAAAAAAATATTACAAGTTATTATAACTGGTTTTCACGTCAAACTGTCGCAGATTAGAATGACCTCAGTAGGGAGTCTCATCTAAAGAATTATCTTGAATGATGTAGGAAGGCCACCCTTATGAATGCAACTCTTTCTGTTAAGATGTGTGTGGCGGGGAGGGGAACGTAAATACAGTATTTTAGAAGGAAGTTCTCTCTCTCTCTCTCTTTTCTCTTGTGGCCTCTCCTATTGACAGGGAGTTGTTTTGCCCTCACATTCTCTTCTGCAGCTAATTCCTTCACTGATAGTAAAACTAAAGTTTCCAGCTTTCATCCTGGAAAGGGAACCAGCAGTTTTCCAGGAACCTCAGAGATTTGAGGCGCAAGATTAGGATGACTGCAGTATCCTGCCTTGTGGATTGGATAATTACCTGTCCATTGATTGCACGCTAGTGATAACACCTGTTCCGAGACTACTACTATTGAGGCTCTCAGTCTCAAGGACAGAGTACCAGGTTCTCAGGCTCAGGAATGATTTGTCTGTTGTGACTGTTTTAAAACTTGCTTGGTAAAATCTAAACAAATAAATAAACAAATACGTAAATTAGTATCGAGGGTGTATTTCCAAAATAATGCTAGTAAAAGCAAATCATAAATTTTATAATCAGAAGAGAAAGCATGTGCCATCTTAGTTTAGTATATAACACAATTATATTCTGTGGAAGAGACATGCTTCTTATAAGAAATATAAATCCACCAAAGAAAAAAATAAAAATCACCTTTCTAGAGGCTCTTTAAAATATGTAGTAGATTGTTTCTATATTTTAAAAAGTATAAATTATTAACTTTAATATAAGTGACAAAATAGATAAATAGGATTTTCCTATCTCAGTGTCATTCAAAAATAAGAATATAGAGATATTGGAAGAAATAAATGACATCAATAGACAAAGTATTTTTACAGTTTTTATTATTATGGATGGTAGAATTTATTTACACCTCAACTAAAATGATAGCATTTAGTAATCTGAAAGTACACCATATTTAATACATGTACAGGTCTTGTAACACATTGCAATTAAATATTTCTTTGATATAGATATACGTTTATTATATATATGCATCATATATTATTAGGCAAGGATTTTAAGAATGTAATAGGTAAAAAAACATAATTGACAGATGCCGATGTTGTCCAGTTTGTATATTTCTTTTATCGTTGCTTCTCATTTTAAATTTCTACCCCAATTTTCAAATTCCGAATGTGAGACATAAAACTTTTGTGGAAGTATGAGGTCATCATCATCCAAACACTGACTGGTGTTATTTCAGTGGCACATTCATTCGCTGGGAAAGAATGTTGTTCTCTTAGTGGATATGGAGAGATATATTAATGTGAGCATGCTCCGGTGAACAAGAGTGTACCTCCATCTAGTGGGGAATATTTATCAGTTAGAGTGAGTGTGAGTCCAGTCTCCCATATCTACCTGGGTTATGATTAATCTGCTTAATCTGTAGAGAGAAATGTGTTTTTATGCATTTTTTTGTTGCTGGTATCAATGTTGAAGTGATAGACAGCTATTCTGAATTAGTACACAACATATGTCCACCCTTCCCCACGATAAGAAATAGATCATTTCTATATGCTGTAACCCATCATTAAACACAATATCATATGGATATACAGTTATCTAAGTACCTTTTCTATACCTAGAAAAAAATGATCCAAACTAAACCTGACATAGCTGAAATGTTTACATTTTACTTCAACATGTTACAAAGATCTTCTGGTGTCTTTTTACTGATGGTGAATGAGAAAATAAAGGCTTTTTATTATGAATAGAATATAAAGATATGTTTTTATAAAATATGGTGGAAGAAAGACTGTGAATCATTTTAATATAAAAGTTATTACATTTAAAAAATACTATTGCCTGGTTATTTGAAAAGTATAATAATTTTTTTTTACTGCACACAAGCTGTGTTTTAGAAGCAGTTACACACATTTACCACCAAAATAAGGAATATTACTTCTACTTATAACCAAATGGCAACATCTGACTTTACGTCTTGGAACTCATTGTAGGTAAATGATCGTGACCGTCTCCTAAGATTTGATCGTCTCTGAGGGCTTCCTTCTATCAAATGTAAGTAGATTTCGGATTTCAGAAAGCGTTTGTAACTGTCTTGTTCCATGAGCTGGTAGACTCTGCTTTGTGCTGCGTCAAAACTTTGGAGAGTTGGCTGTGTGATGCTCTTAGTAATTACTTCTTTGGTGTGAAAGTCAAGGTTAACCTGTATAAATAGGAACAAGGTATAATTACAGGCTATCTAATACAATGTCTTTGAGAACATCTCGTAGTCTTATAGTATTAGAAGGGCTATCTATGGTGTGTTTGGATATGGGGTTCTTTCTCCTAGGGTCTAGGAATACAAGAGTGCAGTTGAGGTGTCTTACCTGGCTCTCCTATCTCTTTGTTAATAGTCATGCTTATTCCAACACTGCACAGTTGAATAATGGAATGGTGGCTTCCACATGATCATTACTTTAACTCACCCATTTTCACAGTGAGGAACTAAAGTCACAGAAGTTAGAGTTTATGTTATAGGGAATGAGAGATTGGGCGTGGTTGGGATATCAATAAGACCCTTCTGTTCAAGCTGCTACTTTTTTTCATCATGTTATTTTTCCTACAAGCAAAAATGTATCGACAGATGAATGTGTCTTTAACATACAATCTCATATAATTAATTTTATTATATTCCTGTTGATGTATTTGGAATTAATATTATATTTTCAGGAAGCTATCCTGTTTTCCACTTTGGGTAACCATATAACCTGTTATGTTTTTACATAATTACGCGAACACCCTTTCTTAGAGCAATATATTCATATAAAGAGTATTGCTTTACAGAGTATGTTATAGCTTCAGTATTAAGGATTTTCCAGAGATTTGTTAATATAAGTTTAATAATCAAGGTTTTGTTGTTACCCTGTAGCACTGTGATGTAATTAGACAGTGATGTAATCCTTAGGAGGTAGGATCTAGCTCAAAGAAGTTAGGTTCTTGAAATCCTGCATTGAGAAGGTACTGGAATTCTGGTCTCTCCCTCAGTTCATTTCTATTTCTTCCTATTGCCTGCTCCCCCTCTCTACTTTTAGGCACTATAAAGTGAGCAAGTTTCTCTGCCACGCATTTCTGCAATTACATATAGATTTGTCAAAGAGCCCAAATCAACAAAACCACATGTCCTCCGAAATGGGAGCAAAATATTTTCTTTTCTTTTTTCTTTAATTTGAATGAACTTAGGTATTTGTCTAACAAGCAAAAGGTATCATGATAGTAATAATTCGTAGTTGAATATCAAAAGCATTGGTTCCACTCTGGAAGTAGAAATACTGCTTATTAAATACAGTTAGAAACATCAAATAATTTAATATTTAATGACAGCCAATATCTGCCAAACTTATAGTCAACTTATAGACTGTACTCATTTAGTTGGAATCAAAAGAAAGGACAATTGTTTTTCACTCGAAACACTGCCAAAATAGAGTTACATCATTTGTCTACTAATTATTTTCTTTTGGGCTGTCCTAAGATGACAAAATAACTTCTTTGAACAGATGAAATTTTACATAGGTAGATAAATTATTTTTAAATTATATTTATTATTTTGAGGACATGCATGCTATAGAATAGTGTGACTATCAGAGAACACATTAGGGGAGCTGGTTGCCTTTTTACACAATGTGGGGGCTGGGCGTTGAATTTGGGTCTTAAGGCTTGTAGATAAGCACCTTTAACTACCTTTAATGCTGCTGACTAAGTATAATCTTGTAAAGTATTACATGATTTTTAAACAGTGTTCAACATACTTATATTTGTGTGTCTTGTCTTTATCGCATTCAGAAATCTTTAGTTTCGAATAAGTTGTTTCTGCTAATGTAGTTAATAAAGATTATAGAAAGAATCAAAATGTTGCAACTTTATTCACTTTGTCTAGCTCTGAAGATTGATTTTATAGTTTTAATCCACTATAATATTATGTCAATAAGTAGAAATTTGCAATTAACCAGTTTAACTTTAACAAAATCTTGAGCTCTCTGGTAGAATGAGTGGGGTGAAAACAGAACCCATGAAAGTGTCAAGGAGTTACATGTGTTGTCATTTATCACTGTACCTCTTTTGGAGCATCGTTCTGAATGAATTTCTCATATATTGCTTTGGCTTTTAGGCTGATTTGTTGAGGTTCCTTGCATTTCTTGAAATCTTCACAGGCTACCCAAAATTCAATGTTTTCCTCACTGAATTCAGTTTTAAGAAATCTGGTAAAAGAATCCAGTCCATCTGCCAAAACCAAATAATATTTTGTTACTATAACACATTCATGCTGGAAAGATGCCCTACTTGATATTAAATCATAGGCAAGTTCTAACAGTAAAAGTTAGTCTCCTTCTAATTCTACACCTACACCTTTAACCAATATGTGTGGGTGCTTCATATAAAATAACTTTTTGAACAAATGAAGAAGGATACTGTTTCTATGAAATATGGCTAAACTACACATAGATCTAGATCCTTAAATCTAGGAGTAAAAGGGATTATTCTACACAGCTCAATTTACATATCTTCTATTCATGACATAGAAGGATTGTTCTATAGACTTCTAAAATTTTTCTCTTGGATTCCATTCTGCCCACTATCAGACCATGTTTCTTGTGCTGGAGACCCTCAAGTTCTGTTTCCATTGTCTCTACATTTCCAATTTCTACACCGTCTATCTTCTTTTTCCAAGTCTCTGCACCAAATTCACACTGCCTGCCTGTCCTGAGTATGAACAGGCTTAAATTCTCAGGCCTAACATATTCCATGAGACTTCTCACATGCTTTGAAGGAAATAATTCATGATGGAAAGAGAATGAAAATAAAGCATAATTTAGTAATATGTATTTGTGAAAATTTTGAGGAATATAAAATCAAATACTATTTTATGAAGTACATATTTTAAAATCAAAAGAATATGAGACATATGTAAAGTAGCAACTTGACATTTACCATTTAAACATTTAAATACACTGTTTTTGTCCTTTTGTCTTATATGCCATCAGTGTTTGAGACAGTCAATAAGTTCTACAAAATTACCTAGACTCAATATTATGATTGCCTACCTCCTATGTGTCTTTGAATGGTTTTTTCCTTTTACACAATCAAGCTTCTGAATTTTTAAAATTCTGAATATTTAAAATTAAGAAAATGCTATCTACCTGACAGAGCTAACTAGTGAATTAGATGTGCTGACCTTTGCTAAATGCTAAAAAAGTGACTGGTACACGATAACTACTCCATCATGGTGGTGGTGGCAGTGGTAATGACGAGGGTGGTAATATTTGTGGATATTATCGATAATTTATGTTTGACCATGTAAAGCTTTTATAGATAAAATGTATCAACCTACAAATTCTACTGTAAGACATTCTGACTTTAAGCTGGTGTTTTTTCAACTGCTTTGGCTAGCTTTTCTTTTTCTGGTTATGAGACTTTTTTTAAAATTGAGATTATTGGCTGAAATGGGAGGATCTAATGGAAAGACATTATTGTTGAAGACAACAACTACACAACATACTGAACACGGAAAAGACGAGTCAGCGTCTACATAGTACTTTTACCTCTACTAGCTAGTGTTCTTGGTACCAGGAGGTATGCGCCACATGATACTGTTACAGGATATATGATCGCAATATGAACCCTAAATTTGTATTAATTAAACAGAACCTTGGGTCAAGTGGTGAAGCCAACGACTAGCTGATAAGAAGTATTCATAGGAAGAGGGAGTCTGGAAAATGGATAGAAAAATGCACAGGAAGTAGTAGGGAGGGACTTTTTGAGTGTGTGTTGTCGGCTAAAAAGGAAGGTCTGCTGGCTGCTTTTTGCCCTCTCAGAGCTAGAAAGTTTTCGCCCCAGTATCTGACTTGCAAGTCTTTATTGGTAAAATAAAACAATTAGAGACTTAATTAAAAACTATATTTTGCTGCAGAGGCAGTTCTTTCAGGACTTGCGCCTGAGCAGCGGGGCTGTGATTGCAGAGCCACAGTCAGTAGCTGAAATAGCAGGAGATTCAGGTGTAGCTGCTTTGCTAATGATAAAACAGAATACTACCAAAGGAGAAATGCAAACACAAAGCCAGCCACAGAACTCTATGATCTACAACGATGTTCTGCCTGCAAGATATGCTAGTACAATGATGGCGCATGCTTGTAAGAGAAATCAATCAATAATTGATTTGACTTAAGATCATTCTATGATATGGAAACAATACTCAACACTGCTCTGGTGACCAAGAACCTGAGACTAGAGAGCCCAGAGATCTAGAGTAAAAAAAGATACTACTGTCTATAAATGAGAAATGTAGCAATAAAACGACTCATAGTGCCATTCTGCTATACCCCTACATCAGCGCCTTGCTCAGCCATCATCAGAGAAGCATCATCCTGCAGCAGATGAGAACAAATGGAGAGACCCACAGCCAGACAGGCCAAGAGTGAGGTATCTTAGAACACTCAGTCCTAAATGGGATGTCTCCCTCAATTCCTCCACTCAGGGATAAGGGAATTTGGTGGAAAAGGGTGTGGAAAGGTACAAGAGCCAGAGGGACTGGAAGACACCAAGGAAAGAAGGCCCTCTAAATCAACAGGACTGATGCAATATGAACTCACAGAGAACAAGGCAGCATGCATGGGACTGTATTAGTCTACACTAGAGAGGGTCCAGAGCTAAAAGAAGAATTGGAGACATGCCTCTATCCCTAGCACAGAAGCCATCTCCAATTGATAACCACTTGCAGAAGGATATTTAGTTTCTCCAAGGATGCCTTACAGGGGAACCAAAACACTCTTATGGGTGAGTTTCATACCCAAGCAAAAGACAAACAACAGAAAACAACTTCTATGACGTCGTTGGAAGTTTCTTGTTTCATAATGTGTCAGGGACTTTTCTTTTTCCTTTTAAATTTTATCTTTTAGTTTTAATTTTTTTCTCCATTTTTAAATTCCCTTTTATTTTTTTTTTTTAAATTTCAGGTCCTTTCTGTTTATATAATGGCTTCTGGTTTTGTGGTTTTATAGGATTCCTGTGTGGTAAAACAAGTAAGATTTTGCATCTAATCCATTTCTTGTGCTTTTTTCCTTGGGATGTTTTTGTCTGTTTTCTATTTTCATCTAATTCCTATGTGTTTGTTTTAGTTTTTTCTTATTATATTTTATTTTATTATTATCCTTTAGAAGTCTGTTTCTAATGAGAGAAAGAAAGGACATGGATATGGGGTTATGTGTGAAGAGTAGATGTAGAGAAAGCATAATCAGGATATATTATTTGAGAAAAAAAATCTATTTTTGGTAAAAGGAAAACATACAAAATCGGTATTTTTATGCATTTTTAGGACAAAAGGAAAAAATCTATTACAGAATTGTAATTAGTAAGACAATTCAGTCTACATTATCCTGTATGATTCTTTTTATCTTTCTGTCTTCCTTCTGTCCTCAATTATCACCTCATTTTATCTTTTCTTGGTCTCCTTTTTAGGCAGTAGGGTATGTTGAATGACATGGAGACAAGAGGATCATAAGTTAGAGTTCATAGATTTTTTTAATTATGTGAAAAGTTACATGTACTGTATGTTGATAATTTGTCTTTTAACCATAGGTTTTCATTTGTAATCAGTAGAAAAATGTGAAACTGTTTGCTTATATTGGAGTTGTATTGTAGAAAAAGCATTGAGAGAAGAGAAATATACTTCATGCAGACATTTAGATAAACTTCCTTAGAGGAAATGATTTTTGAGTTGGAATGAAAGTATTTTGACAAACTTTCTTTGGATTTTGTCTCACTTTCTAGTTATAAAATGGTTTAACTATGTTCAAAGCAGCATTGTTTGTCATAGCCAGAACCTGGAAACAACCCAAATGCCCCTCAACCAAAGAATGGATAAGGAAAATGTGGTACATTTACACAATGGAGTACTACATAGCAGAAAAAAATAATGACATCTTGAAATTTGCAAGGAAATGGATTGAATGAGGTAACCCAGACCAGAAAGACAATTATCAGATTCACTCATGCATTACTAGTTTTTAAACATAAAGCAAAGAAAACCAGCCTAAAAATCACAATTCCAGAGAACCTAGACAACAATAAGGACTCTAAGAAAGACATACATGGATCTAGTCTACATGGGAAGTAGAAAAAGACAAGATCTCCTGAGTAAATTGAGAGAATAGGGACCATGGCAGAGATTTGAAAGGGAGGGGGAGAAGAATAGAGGGGAACAGAGAAAAATGTATAGCTCAATAAAATCAATACAAAAAAGAAAAAAATCTATTTTTTCCTGTTGCCACAGGTAAGTTGTTACATGGGGAGAATTTGTTAGCCATATTCGAACATTTAGACAGATGTATAATACTGAAACAACTCTTCCTTTAAAATATTTCTTTTCAAATTCAAAGACTCTTTTTCTCTTCTTTTTTACACACACATGCTCAAACTCACACATACTGTGGTGGTTTGAAAAAAAAAATGAATCCTATAGGCACATAGCAAGTGGCACTACTAGGCGATGTGGTCTTGTTGGAGTAGGTGTGGCTTTGTTAGGGAAGAGTGTCACTAGAGACTGACTTGGAGGTCTAGATGCTCAAGGCCTGCTTCGTGTGGCATTCTCTTTCTGTTGCCGGCCTATACAGATATAGAACTCTCAGTTCCTTCTAAAGGTGCCATGTCTGCCTGCATGCCACCATGTTTCCTACCATAACAATAATGGACGAAACCTCTGAAACTGTAAGCCAGTTCCATTTAAATGTTTTCTTTTATAGGAGTTGCCATGGTCATGGTGTCTCTTCACATCAATAGAAACCCAAACAGTCGTGATTTGAATAAAATGACCCCCATCATTCATAGGGAATGGCACCAAGCGGAGATGTGGCTTTCTTGATGGAAGTGCATCAACAAGGGGTGGTCTTTGAGGTCTCAGAAGCTCATGCCTGTCCATTGTGGCATTGTCACTTCCTGCTGCCTGCAGAACCAGATGTATAACTCTCAGCTACCTCTTCAGCACTGTGTTTATCTACACACCATTTGCTTCCTAACATTATGATAACGAACTAAACCTCTGAACTGTAAGCCAGTCCCAATTAAGTGTTTTTCTTATAAACACATGGTCATGGTGTCTCTTCACAGCAATAGAAATCCTAACTAAGACACTAAGAAAGACACATAGTTGTGGCAGAGTTTCTTGCTGGCCTGGCATCAAAGAGTTGACAAAAAGTACCAATCCCCGCTGTGCCAAACTTGGCCTAGTTCTGGAGTTAGCACCCAGTTCTAATCTATCCTTTATGTTACAGATACCTTTGTTGTCCTATGTGAACTTGTCTAAGAGTTTCCCATGGATAGAAAGCCTATGCAAAACTTGATTAGAGCACAACCCAGAAAGCTGTGGTACCTCCTGAATCAGATATTTGCACTTGGCATTGTATTTAGGTTGTTATGAGCATATGGGATATGCTGGTTAAAGTGTAAATATTGGGAAACATAAAATTGCCCTGGGCTATGGAAAAAGGTTTCAGTCCAACAGGGGTGGGATCCTTGCAGCCATAAAGGTTAAGTTCATTCTCAAAGTATCTCTGAGTCTTCATTCACAAACCCATGTGAACCCATACACACTTCAACATCACACACACACACACACACACACACACACACACACACACACACAAACTATACATATAGTCCTCAAAATACAAATGTAACATGCTGTATCTTCATGCTGACACTTGTACTTATATTTTCAGGACTAACTTTTGATATTAGATAATTAGGGGCACATGGGAGGGTTTTGAGGAAGTATGGAAAGGGAACGAGAAATGATGTAATTGTAATCCTCTCAAATGAACAATCTGTAAGATATAATTCACTTTAATAAGGTTTTAAAACATCCTATCTCCATGTCCAGTGTAGTTCTATTCTCTGAATCTGTCTCTCATGTTTTAAATTTCTCTGTTCTCCAATAAGCCTCAACTTAAGAATTCAGAACGTTGTGTTCTTCTACTTTCTCTTCAGTGCTGCCTGCTCCTTTTTTTCTAAGCTTCTTCCTACATTTCAACCTTTTTCCCTGAAACTTCTCTTTCTTGCTGTACTTTTTTTTTATATGTTTTCTGAACTTGAAGGAGAGAAAAAACTTCAGAAACAATGAAACTTCTCTGAACTAAAAGATTTATTGGGGGGGTGTTCAGACAGGGTTTCTCTTATCTAACTGTGTGTAATAGCGGGGCTTTGTTTTACTATCACATTGCAGAGTGAAGATAAATAGTAACATATGAGATAAATTTTATCTCTATCAATATTATATTTAAATGGACTAAACAGAACCACTCTATACAAATCAAGAAAATGAAGATAAGAGATGTATACAAGGTAGACGTTAAGCTGAGGAAAGTTGAATGAAATACCATTATTGTCAATTAAAATGACTTCAAAATCAAGACTATTTCCATCTCATAATAATATATTATTAAATGTTCAGTCATCACAAATATAAAATATACACAGATATTTTTAGTTATGAATAAGTAGACAATGATAATAGACTAAACTTACTAAATCAAAATAACTGACAGTTATAGAATAACATACCAAACATATATGTAAGGAAAATTAATCTGAACTACAGGATGACTATAATAGTTTTCAAAAGGTTTATATTTAAGGGCTGGTTAGCTTAGTGATAGAGCTCTGCTTGCCATATACAAGTCTATGGGCTTGATTTCGAGTGACATAAAAATTCTATTATCCAGAGATATGTAACCTGACATAAACAAAGGAAACTTGAATATGTGACTTCAGGGCATGATGTGAGGTGGTGGGAAGAGTAACCAGGTAGATCAAGCTTGTCAAGAGTCCTTAAAGGTGGAAGAGACAGGAGAAAGAATAGACTGTATCTCTATTTTTTGCCTTTAAACCTGGAGGTTGGAAGGTAAAATCTAAGAAATGTCCTGAATTCTCAAAGGTGAGATTTTCCTTTGTTTTTGGGAAAAGAACAAATATCTTAGTGACCCAGATGAGTGATAAAGAGATTATCCCTTAGATCCTCCCCCAAGAATGAGTGCCTGATGACACTTTGATTTTATTGTCATGGCACCTATCCTAGACTTCTCAACTACACAACTGTTAGATTGGATTTGGGATTAAGTTGCCATCGGTTTGGAAAATTGATATAGCAACTATAGGAAATAAACCTCCAAACTACATTTTGTGTATACACATTTATTTCTCCAACACATAGAATTCATCTGTATTGTCATGATGCATTATGTGATTAGATTTTATGTTGTAATTAGTCCTTTTAATATGTTAGAATTATAAGGATTCAGTAGTCAGAAAATGGCCGGGAAAACTGAAATATCACTAAGCATTAGAACAATGAACGCTGCCCCCACTCAAGACAAAAATGTTACATTGCCTCTGTACTTCTTGCAGTGGGATTTCTCTGGTCAAGCAAGGTTCTACTTTTCTGTAACACAAGGACCCGGAAAAACAAATGTTGGTAATTACACGTTAGTGAGGAGAGTATGGAGGAAATGAAAGGCCAGACGAAAATACCTTGAGGAGACAAATTGAAACTCCTAGCAAGTTGTAGAAGGCACATGCAGTCCTTACATGCTGTGAGACTTTTCAGCTCAAAAACAACATCCATTTGCTGACTGAATGCTCAGCATTTGCTGAATGAGTCAGCGAACTGACCTCAGAGAAGCAGTCATGAGGGTCAATTGAGTGATATTTAGTTGCTCCTTTCGCTTTGTTAGCTCAGTCAGTGTATTATTTACAGGCTTATTTTTCATACTGAGCGATGCGCTTTTTCTTGGAATGTTTAAGAGAAAAATAAATGGATAAGATTTTTGGATGAATTTTTATGAACAGTATATGATGTCCAAATATGGGAAAATATACAAGATTCCATAGCAAAACTAATTGATCTCTGGCCTTAATACTTTAAAATCTTAACAGCTATCAGAATGATCTAACAGAATTAGCAATCAGAGGTCCCACTTTTACTACAGTTGATTAGCAAGTTGGGCCTCCTGGCATGATTTTCCTCAAGTGTGTTCTTGTTTGAATACCCCCCTTGGCTGAATCACAGTTCCTGAACTTCTATGTAAAAGTTTGTGTCACTACCACTGTCCACGGGGTTCTTCCTCTAATTAGTAAATACCCAACTGCAAGACTCTTTTAGTATTTCATATGACAGAGGAAAGCAAGATGATAACTTTAGAAATAAGTGACATAAGCATTGTTTGGCTACTGGTTGCTAACAGAGGGAAACTTCCTCCTTTTCTCTCTGTATGCCTAAAACCATAGATTCGCAGTCTAGTCTCCTCTTCCACTTCTTTGTCCTTGCTTAGTCTCCATATTCTGCTATAATGAACTAGAAAGAAAATAAGAACTGAAAGGAAAGGACACTATAACTGTGAATTTAAAGCTGATTTTGAAAGTGAAGCATGTCTCTCCAGTGAAAGAAGAATCACTACGAAAGAAGCTGAGAATCAGATGGTTAGAAATGAGGTCAAGGCCTTTACCTCAGCTCTAATCAGGGTTAAAATATAACCAACCAACCAATGAAGGAAAAGGCATCCTCTGGGCCTCGTTACAAATATTTGGGTCTATGGAAAGAAGCTGGGCTTATTTATTTTTACCCCATACTTCCTTTTTTTTTCAAATTTTGAAAATATTGTGATGTTTCTTCCAAATATATTTCCATTTTTCTTAGACTTGATTCTTAAAGTAGTTTATCATTTTCATTTGTCTCTAATATGTACTGTCAGAGCACCTAGGATCCTGGTATTTTCTGAATTAATTCTTATTTCTTACTGAAGTTCAATATGGTGATATACTTAACTAAAAAGTTTTGATAAAATCAATTTCTCTAGGAGATTTTCAAATATATGTTAGAAAATACTTGGAGTCAAGACCAAAAATGATTTTGAGGACATTTCCAGATAACTTTAATTATAAAAACTACAGAATAATCATATGGAAATATATCCTTCGTAGTTATTAAAAATGTATCGCTGGGGATTATTCTGTTTATGTCTCATTCTCCTGTCTATTCTCTTGTGTAATAGAAGGATTTTTGTTTCTTGTCTTCCTCATTTATTCTTTTCTTATTGTTTGAATACAAATGGAAGGAAAGCAAGTTAAAAATCGAGTGCCCGTCATATTGTACCAATACATTTTTTTATTCCAGTTATATCTAGTTTAGAAATGAAAACTCAATGTTTTGTTCATTTGGTTTTTGAGTAGTTGCACTGACCTCAGTAAATGGTTAACATATTTTTTTTCAAATTATATTTTTATTCGTTTGTCATGTGGAAACAGACTGAACACTTGACTCACTGATGATATCTGTGAACGAGTAATTGTTTTCACTTCAGAACATAGCCATTACTTTTCATATTAATAGTGTTTGTTTACAGCAGCATATTTGTAAAGATACCTAAAACAAATTGTCACTGATCATATATCGAAAACTTTTATTAAATGGAAAATAATCTTTAGTCCATTTTAACTGAGAATCACCTAGTATGAAGTCCGTGTTAGGAATTCAAATGCAGTAATATTAATATTATAGTAAATATTAATTATAGAAAAAGTTCTGAGTATTTGCAGAGGACTTGTATCACTATTATATTCCTTTGGTTATTGTGATTTTTATTTGCTCTTCATAAAAATCATACATGATTAAACCCAATGTGTTTATAGATGAAGTGCATGTCAGATACATAATTTGCTCAGAAAGAAGATCACATGGGAGATTGAACTCAAGTCAATTTTATATAATAAGTGGCCATGAAGACAATGAAAGGCTACTAGTTGATTAATATGGAAATTAGCTGATAGGACAGACATGTGTACCAAGGATAAACAAAGGATAATTGAAGAGTCATTAGTTCTATTTGGAATAGTAGGACAATCAGCTTGCATTTCTTTTAGCATAAGTGGTCTAGAAAAAGTGTTATTTCATTTATAGTACTTCACTGGATAAGGAAGGCAGTTTGCCTCATCTGTTGTTCTTTGTTACAATACACAAAAGCTTTTGGTCCTGTTGACTAGTCTTGGGTTGATATAAATATTAAAGCAAGAATAGTATCAAGGAAAGTTCTTGCTGGGTGTGCTATGAGATCTCATTACATGGTCACTTAAGTGAATGAGTTTTGGTGATATAATCGTACATCAGTGACAATAAAGTAAAGAAAACAAACATTTGTTTTATATTTAAAGAAATTTTGTTTAAAAATTTTAAGCAAGCAAAGTCAGAAAGTTTGAACATCCTGTTCCTCTTACTCTGGATGGCAGTGCTAGGTTAGACCACAAAGAAAAAACTTCCTCAGAGGCAGCAACATTCCAAGCAGGCAGAAGCTGTGAGTGTAATTGCCACAGTACTTGATGGAACCTGGGACCAGAATTCACACTGGAGATGCTTGCCCCATGTGTCATACAAACATGAAATACTTATAATTTGATGTTTCTAAATTGAACATCTTGCATCTGTTCCAGTGTTGTTCAGATGCCAAGAAACCAAAGGAAACGAATCAAGAAACTCTAAATCTGGATGCTTAGGTACAGTATAAAATTTTAAGTATCATTTTGAATGATTTCTCCTTTAATATTTGACTTTGTAGGTCTGAGATGCCATAGCGTACATGGTTTCCTTTGTAATAATGATTTAAGCATGTGTCCCAAATTTAATACAGACTTTTAAAATTTCTAACCTTTATCTAGATTATAAAGCTGCTGACATGGGTTATTTTGGGTCAGAAACTTAACTTTGTGGGACATTAAAACCCTTTATTGTATAGAAAACTGGTATATAAATAGAATTTAAAGAATAACTTCAAAAAACACAAAATGGAAAATATAAGGAGAAATACTCATTTCCTTTTTCAAAAGTTAAGCATAGGTTTCCTTGTGGCTCATACTCAAATTTGCAACTAATATTTTACACAGTTTAATCAATTTACATCTTTAAATCCAAGGAATAATGACTGTTGTTCTATTCTTACCCTTATATATTACAAGTGATCTTCAGCAAAAATATTTTAGAGCCATAATTAAAGGTATAAAAGCCTCTAATGAACTAATCTTAATGAAAATATTTTGAATATTTGCAATGACTAGGAAAGGACAATCAAAATGAGCAGTGAAGTATTTCCTAATTGATAGAGACTCCTCTCGCAGAAGGTGCTATTCTCTTCCAAATCCCTCTGTGACAGTTTGCAACTTGTCTATCTATGTGCCAGAGTCACTTAATATTCCAGGTCTGAGCCTCGGAAACACTGAAAAGCTGCTGATAAGGTTTTATGTCAACTAATGAGTCGCTAATAGTAACCCGTTACTCTCTATATGTCTTTTCTTGCACTTCCCATGTAAAGCAGGAACATTATCTTCCACTTAATGGAGAGAAAAACCAAGATATTGCTGACTCATCCTTTTCTTTAAACCTCCTCACTCTAAAGTAGATGCACACAATCAGTATCTTAGCAAGATCATTGAATTTTTTTTCCAACTTGGTTTTTACTCAGTATACAGGATTTTATTTGAAAAGTCCTTGTAGGTATTCCATTGGCCTTCAGAGGAGGTTTGCAGCATAAAAGTTCCCCAAAGTTTGGCCTCAAATTGATTTTGTATTATGCCAAAATACTTTTTCTCTCTTTCTCTCTTTGAGTGTGTGAGTGTGTGTATGTATACATATATGTGTGTGTCTGTATAATACACAGCATTTCACTTGTATTATATCACATACAATATTTATATTCATGGTGATAAGTCTCACTTCTATAAAGGTAGTCAATGTAATTTGAAATTAATGATTATGAATGGCAGACTACACTATGATATTATTTTTTTGATTCATGAGTACATTTTGTTTTACTAAACAGAATTTGTAAATTACTAAATGCATAAATTTTAATTACAGTTTTTTTAGGGTTCATTTTCAACTACATGCAAATTTCCAATAAATAAAGATTTAGAATAAAAGTAACTGAAAATTATCATAGAAATACATAAGGAACAAAAGTTGGATTCTGTTGTTTTAAAATTTGCCATGTATCACTGAACTCATTTAATTAAATATTCATTTTAGAACATATTTGTTTTTGTGGAAGATCTTGATTCTCATACATTGTTTTCATATTATCTTCATTTGTTTTTTTTTTCCTACCACTAATACCTTATATTAATATGACACATAATAACATTAATGAAACCATTTTTTCTTTTTTTTTTGGTACTTTTTTTTATTGAGAAAAGGAAAAAAAAGTTTCCGCCTCCTCCCAGCCTCCCATTTTCCTCCCCCTCCTCCCACCCTTCTCCCCCTCCCCCCACTCTTCTCCCCCCTCCCACTCCAGTCCAAACAGCAGTCAGGGTTCCCTGCCCTGTGGCAAGTCCAAGGTCCTCCCCGCTCCATCTTGGTCTAGGAAGGTGGACATCCAAACTGGCTAGGCTCCCACAAAGCCAGAACATGAAGTAAGATCAAAACCCAGTGCCATTGTCCTTGGCTTCTCATCAGCCCTCATTGTCAGCCATGTTCAGAGAGTCCGGTTTTATCCCATGGTTTTTCAGTCGCAGTCCAGCTGGCCTTGGTGAGCTCCCAATAGATCAGCCCCACAGTCTCAGTGGGAGGGTGCACCCCTCGTGGTCCTGACTTCCTTGCTCACCATTTTTATTTATTAACAAAAGTTCTAGCCATATACACAATTCATTGGATTTAACCTTCTATGTGTTTCAAATTAATTTAAAAATTAAACTATAAGGAAGAAAATCATCGAAGCTGGGCTTTATAGTTAGCTGAGCATTTCAGAAAATTGGCAGCTCTTGCAGAGGACCCAGGTTTAGCTCAGTTCCGTGTACCTATATGGAGGCTCACAATCATCCTTAAATCCAGTCCCAGGGAATGGAAGTCCTGTTCTTATACATGTGGTGTATATTTGTGCACAGCAAAACTATCTTATGTGTAAATAATAAAATAAATAAATATAAATAAATCTTAAAATGGTAATTATCCAAACACCTCTTATCTTTCTTTCTTTGGAATATAGGGAAACCCAGAGGTTCTTCTGTTTTACTCTACTGGGTACTGTTTGCCATTTTTTTTTTTAAAAAAACTCTCCCGATTTTAAGGTACATACTGCAATAAAGAAACACTTTTCTGATTCCCTGAGTTAGTCAAACAATGGAAGTCTCAAACCTAGACCACCCGACGCTTGGAACATCTCTTTCATTTTGTACGGCTAGTGAATTTCCATGGTTCCTCTGGAGCTAGAGTCAACACTACTTATTCTGTAGTTCTATTAATAAAGCTACTACTTCCAGTGAGTCTTTGCTGTTTTTTACAAGAGCTCATTTTATGAAACAATGCAACCAGATTTCTACTGCACCTCGTTTGATATGTAACTTAATTCCTTGCTTGACTAAATTTAATGTTTCATTACCTTTATACAGATAACGGCATACTAAATTTGAATAACCATCCCATATAATCCCAGGGAATTTATATATAATTTAAAGGATTAGGGACTTTTTTGAAATGTCTGTATATGTGTGCATGTATTTTTACAATAGGATCACTTTTCAACTATTCATCTAATTTTATTTTATACTCATAGTGACAAATTACTAGAAATAGACTGAGTTTAATATTGTAGTCCAGAGTGTTTTAGGCAATTATTGAAATTTCATAATTTAGTGTTACAATTATCATTGCAATGAAAAATTATTGAACCAATAAAGTAATACTAGTAGCATAATTTGTGAATTTATTTAACTATTTAGTACTTTGGCCATAAGATGTGATTTTAATATACAAGTAGGTGAGGGATGACTGTTTAAATTCACATTGCTTTCTCTTAACTTGTGAGTAGTTTACAGTTTGTTAATATTTCCACCACTAGGGAAAAATAGTGTCAAATTCAATTTAACCCCTTTGCTTTTCAGTACTCGTAAATGGAAATTACAGAATGTGAGGTAGGACTTATCCATGTCCTAATATTTCTTCACTTTGGATGTCAAGGGCATGATGAAATTGCTATATAGTAAGTTAATTGGGGTAATAAATCCAGATCAAACACTACTTCCAATTGAAATTCCAACTCCTTTTCTCTTTGCCGTCTAGTTTATAATTTACTGGAAATAGAAAAAGATTATTTTAATGTGATAATTATTGTAATTCATTATTGCAGAAGTCATTTGTATTTGTGTAGATGCCACTATTTGTTAGCTTCTTATTCGTCATTTGAATCTGTTGCTTGGGAAATAAAAGATTCTTGGTTTACAGCTGTGGGAACTGAAACCCAACATGATTAAAGAGCGTAACTAAGATTATACAGACATTTCTGTTACAGAAACTTCTCACATCTCAGGGGGGCTCCTTTATAACTTTTTAAGAATGAATTTAGTTTTAATATGTAGACACTTGATATTTTTTAGAGTTCATGTTCCTGTGAGGCCCTACAAATAAAACCATATATCTCTATTTCTAACAAACCATGACTCAGTTTTAAAGAAGAATCCTCTTTTAAACATTATATTTATTAATTGAGACTGATGAGAAGTATGTACAAAATGATAACTGAAAGAAAATTCTAAAAAGTAAATTCTTTATAAGTTGCAATTAAGAAGGAACTTGTATCAACCTGAAGTAAAATATTTATAACAAAATAGTTCAGCTGACCTTATAGGCAATGTTAAATGTACACAGTTTACTTAGGTATGCATCAACAGGTGAATTCATAAGAATGTGTGGTATGCCTTCATATTCAGAATATTGTATATCCTCACAAACAGGATGTAGTTTTCTAATATGTGGTAATAGGAGTAAATGAGAATAGGAGAAATAGGAGAAAATACGTCGTGCTGAATAATTCGGGTATAAAGACAGAGGCTCCATGTGGAATATAAAGAAGTTCATCTCATAGAAGTAGAAGATAGAGTTATGGTCAGCACACACTAATAGAAATTGAAAGCAGAATATAGAGTATAAAAAGACTAAAGGGGGTAAAAGGAAGTAGAAGATACAGACAGCTTAGGGACTGAGTGTAAATTTACTTATGTTGGAAGAGAATTGACTTGTATGTTCCATACATATAGTGGAGTGACGATGAACAATAACTTATTGTAGTTATCAAAGTATTAGGAGAAATTATTTTAATTGTTTGAATCAGAGTATCAGAGCCCAGACTGACTTCAAACCTATTATGCAAATGAGGCTAGTCATAAATCTGCTCCTCCTGTTCCCAACTCCATAGTACTGGGATTATAGGATGTGACCCAGTGTTCGGCACAGAAGAAATCATATTAAATGTGCCCAATAAGCAATGAGAATATTTAGCATTCTGCATATGTTAGTAGATTAGGAAACACAAAGGCAATGGCTTCTTCCTAGTGCCGAAAGAAGCATAGTTCCTAGTGTTCCTCTCCACGTTTCCCTGGTCATGAGAATCACTTTTAGCGCACACACCTGAGGATGGAAAGCCTGCAGGGTCTGCCACGCTCAAGGGTAAAGTGCTTTCCTGTCCTGTTCTTGGAATAGTCTGGGGAAGGAGCATAAAAGTGATGGTGTTTCAAAGAACAAACGACTATGCTGTAAGTGGAGAGCACAAAGAGAAGCTGTGACCGAGGATGCTGGTGCGTCTAATTAAGTAAGTAAAAACTTTTAAGTAAAGAAAATAAATGTATTTTTCTACTAAGTAATAAGTGCAAATTTTGAATTTCAGACTTGAGAAAATTGATGAACTGAGTTCAGAAAAGTTTGCAAGCCTCGTACTGGAAGTTATAATCCCGACTGCTTGACCCTGAACCAAACTTAAGGTTGAAGAATCAAGCCTGTTCTACTTTGGCCTCTTCTCCTAAATAGCACACAATGCTCAGCATTAAAAAACACCTGATTCTTAACCTCTCTATAAAATTCTGCTTTAAAAATACATCTACATATATGCATATAACAAAAATTAGTGAAAAAAGTTAGGTCATGAAATTGAAAAAGAGCAATGAAGACTACATGAGAGTTTATGTAAAGAGGCAAGGGAAGGGGAAATACTGTAATTATAATATCAAAAAAGAAATAATTTTTAAAAATGGATCTGTTATAGAACTACCTGCAGGTTTTATAACAGTTTTCTTAACAAGCTGTCTTCATGAGAGTTCTCTAAATGTCTATCAAAGAAACCACTTCAAGTTTTTGATTATTAAGAACAAAATAATGTGGTTACTGTATTTAGTATACTTTTAATAAAATTAATTCAAATATAGGAAATTTAAAATAAAAATTTAAAATTTAAATGTTATAGTTGTTAACTGGAGAATAAAGAAATAATTAAGATTTCACCAATAGTAAGTACTTCTGAACAAGTAAGAAAATTAAAAATATTTTTTCCTTTAGATGCCTACTCTTTTCCTTAGCTATCCCCTTTGACTAAAACTCAGAATACTGCAAATTCTTTACTGCTATATAAACACTGATACTGTTTTGCCTTTCATAACTGCAAGCATCTATTTTTAATATTTTATTAAGAAATGAGGGCTAGATAAAAATACCACTGACCTCTATGAGAAAGCAGTTTATCAAATGATTCAGCCCATTTCTCTGCTTCGTGAGGGGAGACTCTGCAGAAAACAGAAAGTTTGTTGATGGAGTGAGCAGCATGTTTACTTCTGAATCTCTCTGCAGGGACTCTGAAGCCTAGCTTTCCACTGATACCTTCGAAGCGCTCTCCTGCTTTTATAAGCCAAGTCAAAATGTCAGTAAGATCTTCAACATGAGTCCGTTTTCTTTTGAACTTCCCCATTGAGCAATGAAATATTGCATGTTTACTCAAAGTGTCACAATTGTAGTTTTTAAGTAAAAGTAGTCATGTATTAAAGTAAAAGTACAAAAAATAAGAGAAGTCAGTTTGAGAGAGAAAGTGAGACAGAGAGCACATTTAAAAATCACATTAAAAAAATTAGCAAATAAGGAAGCATAAACACTATTTTTCAAAGTCCTTTCTTTAAAAAAAATATGCAATTTCCTTCTATCTGTAACCACAAGGTGCTCAGTTTTGTTCATTTGTTTGTATCTTTTTTGAAAATGTATGAAGTTTGGTGAAGTTTCAAGGGGATAAGACAAAAGTTGTTTTTGACATGATTGGAGATGCTAATAAAGCAAAACGTGAAAATTTTTTCCTCTTTAACTAGACATATTCAAATTTTGAATAAAAGTAAGCTAACATATAAGACAAACTTTTCATTTTAGTTAAGAAAATGCTTACCCAAACTATAAAATTTCCTTTATTTGGTATTCTTTGCTATCATACATAAGGTAGTTTCTTGAAAATGTCTGAGGAAAGAGATAAATAACCTTTCCTGGTGACAATTTTACAGTATTAAAACAAATTAGTATTTATCAGTTTATGGCTATAAAGTATATCATTTAAAATGGACAGGTCTATTAATTATGAGAGAATACTTTTAAAAGTTCTTGTAAATATTTGATTTGGGTTATGAAAGTGGTTGAACCCTAGGACTATTCTTTGTTTGGGGAACTAAAATGTTGAACTATGTTCACTTTACAATAGATTTTTAATAGCGTATTGATTTTTATTTCCTTTTCTCTAATAATTAATTATAGAACCAGAACACTATGCTCACAATGAAGTGATGGTTCCCACCTTGTTTCTTTGGCCAAGAAGGCAGATCTGCTGGTCTGAGTCTCTCCATGGAAATCAGGCCTCTGCAGGAGAAGACTTAATCTGTTCCTTTTCTCTTTAGCTCTGTAAAAGCAATAACACATTCAGAGTAATTCTGATGTCATAGAAATCCTATTAACCTATCCAATAAATTTGGAATTGATACACACCCACACCCATTCAGAAATACACCTTCTTTGACTTATCAGGGTTACTTCAACAGTAAAAAGAGGAATTAGCATAGAGTCTACCACGTATAATCTTTTTTACTTCAACAGACTATTATTTGAGAGTCTGTTCCATTATTTATTATTTTAACGCTTTGCTGTGACTAAAATTATCAACCTCTTAAAAATGAAGCAAAATTAGACTAAACATTTTTTATTCCCAAAATGTAATAAATAAATAAATAAATAAAGTTTCTCCCCTCATTTGCAGCACTACAATCAGTATATTTTCAACAAAGTATTTAAAAAGTCAGAGCTAACAAAGTTATTCAATCATGCATTTTAAAGTACAAAGCTGACTTAAACATCTCTAATTTTACCTGATTTTGGACTCGATGCTTGCTTCTTCTTTTCCTGACCCATGCATTAGTTTGAAAAAGGTTTTCTCTTTTGATTCACACATATTTAATTGAGAAAAGAAAACTAGTGACATTTCCATATTATGTTCTGATGAACAAGAGATGTCAGGTTCACTCAATCTGTCTCTCTTCCAAGGAAGAATGCTATTTCATAGTTATACATGGTGGATAAAAGCCTTCACACGGGGCTTGCAGAGGAGAAAGACCAGACAAGACCGTGAGCTGTGTTTCTGCTTTTGCAATGTAGAAATGAGGAACTCAAGATTGGTTCTGTCCTGAGTTGCTGAAGGAAATGATACCACACATTCTCAAAACCACTTTTGGCCCTTAAGATAAGAACGGGTGTTACCACAGCGCAGCTTCCCTTTCAAGCTTGCAGGAAGAAGCTTCAGCGAATGTCAGTGGCGTTGTCATCTCCCATAGGACGGAAAACGTCCTGTGGCAAGGCTTGTTATCAAACTTTCGCAGCTCATTTCTGCTCTCCTGAAAACTGTAATTTTATTTAGCTTTAGTAAATTGCCTTAAATTACACTTGTTCAGATAATGCAGTGTAGTGTTGATTAATTAAATTTGTTTAATACATCGCATCAATGTGAGACAATAGGTCACCATTTGTAAACGAAAGGGAGAATAGAACTCACAGCATCGTTCCATAAAATGATTTGAAACCAATTAGATTATTTAGATAAGTATGTAAAGTGAATTGAGAAGAGTAACACAGAAAGTTTAACACCACATTCTTGTACTTGTAATATAGAGTATCTTTTGTGGAATTTGGCACCTTGACTTTTATTGCTAAAATGTTCTTAATGAAATGTTTCAACTAGTAATGACAATTTGTATGTTAGTTTATTTTAAATCCTTTTTCCAAAAGAAAATTCACAATCCTAATTTATTTAGTCATTTTTTAAAAACTCTTTCATGAATCTAAAAGTTGGAGAAATATTTATCTAGCCTGGAACCTGTGTTTATAGGAAAAGAAGCCAGGACTCAACAGCCTATAGGTGTCTATATGTTATCAGTGTTTGATCAACAGATTGTATGTAATATTTATAAGTTTGTGATTAAGTAACAAATGCTTTACTTTATATAAATTACATGTAGTAAATCAAACACACAAATGTCAAAGAAAATTTATTTCTAGTGAATTTTTTTTATTTAACAAGACAATATTTAGTAAGAATGCTAGATTGGAGTTCAAAACACTTATTTGAAAAAAATAAATACACACTTATTTTGTGTGTATTTAAAGATAAAACTTCCAAATCTATGACTTTTCTTTCAAAAACATTTCTAAAGTTCTTCACATTGACTTAAAAATTGTCGCTAAAATATTATATACGATATGATTTTACATCAACTAGATGCTCAGTAAGTTTGTAGTTCCTACCCTGATCTCTTCTGATGTTCATGAGCGTTCATTGCAGTTAGATGTGGCTAAGTTTTGAGGAAAATGAATTCAGATTATCATTTCATTTTCAGTCCATATTTCATCTACTATAACCAGAGAGTTAGGGATAAGCTGAATCTCTCTCTCTCTCTCTCTCTCTCTCTCTCTCTCTCTCTCTCTCTCTCGCGCGCGCGCGCGCGCTAGCTCTCTGTGAGTGTGTAGAAGGAAGGCTCCTTGTTGGTTCCCAGCTGCCAGGCTAGGTTAGACCCAAAGCAATCACAAAGAAACTGTATTAATTAAATCACTGCTTGGACTATTAATTCTAGCTCCTTATTGACTATCTTTTACATATTAATTTAACCCATTTCTATTAGTCTGTGTATCGCCAAGTAGCTGTGGCTTACAGGGTGAAGTTCCCCGCATCTGTCTCTGGCGGTTCCATGGCTTCTCTCTAACTCTGCCTTACTCCTCCCATTCCATAGGCCAAGCCAATTTCTTTATTCATTAACCAATAAAAGCAACACACACAGAGAAGGACCTCCTACACCATTTCCTCTTTTCTATTTAAACAAAAAGGAAGGTTTTTAACTTTAACATAGTAAAATTAAATATAACAAAACAGGTATCAAGCAAGAATTACAGAAACTACAGTTATAATATTTATGTATACTTTATCTTTTATCATAACTAAGGAAAACTATAACTATAAATTTAACTCCAACAAAGACTACAGAAGGATATAATATTACCTAAGTAAACAGGAAGTACATTGTAAACAAATTCCAAAATTCTAGAATTGACAGAGCCATCTTGCTATCTGGACAGTCTCAAAGTTCTTCTGTACTGTTTGGGTACCCATCTTCAGTCTACAGGCCCATAGTACCCATAAAGCAGGAAATTTTAAAGACAATTTCACCTATATTGGCAGCTTGTCACCCATTTTCTTCTGTGTCCTGCAGAATGTCTGTCTGTCAGACTCTTTCATGAAGCAGGAACCCTGAAGGATTGTTTCACCTTTAGGCAAATTCAGCAGTATTTTTTCTGTGCATCCTGCATGTCCAGTTCAGCAGTCCAAGTAGGAGCAGTTTCTTGCCCAAATTGCTAGCAAACTCCTTATGGAGTCTCTTTAATGCCCATCTTCCTCTTGAAGTAATTGGTGCTGCCAGGAGCAGATGTGTCCCATGGTCATGAAAAGTCTTAAGCTCTTAATTCATTTTAAATGTCAGAATCTCTAATCTTTGAAAAGTTTGTAGAATGCCTATCCATCTGAAATATATCTTTGTACATCTAGAAAATCTTATTAACATGACTACAAGCTTGACTATTATAGGTGATTATCTATTAACTTATATTTCTAAATTATATATTACATTTTAAATGAGCTGCACAAACACAATACCTTAATCAAGAACAGAAATATACATATAACAAAATGGATCTTAAATTTGTATCAATAAACCAAAATCCATACCAATGCAAATCTCTATAACATATCTCTCTTTAAATATAAAGAAGCATTTACAAACAATATTTGGAAATATGGGTGGTTTTGTCCAAACTCTCTGTGAATATTCCATCTTTACATAGCTCATATTTCTATACTCAGTTAAATATACAACTGTCTGTACTTTGTCTCTTTAAAGAATATTTTTATAATCCATTTACTTTATTTTATAACTTGCTATACTCATTTTATTCTTTCTTTTAAGCCTATGTACATTTATCCATCACCGTGAATGCAGCTAAACTTTGTTTTTTAGTGTCGATAATTCCTTTTCAAACCCTCTTAGGTTTTATGTATGAGGAAAGCTGCTTGTTATTTTCCAGCTGCCCAGACAGCTTAGACCAAAAATAATCACACAGAAACTGTACTAACTAAATCACTGCAATGCCCATTAGCTCTAGCTTCTTATTAGCAAACTCTTACATATTAATTTAACCTATCTCTATTAGTCTCTATATTGCAATGTGACTGTAACTTACTGGGTAAAGTTCCCACCATCTGTCTCTAACATCTCCGTGGCTTCTCTCTAACTCTGCCTTCCTCCTCCCATGCTATAGGATAAGCCAAATTCTTTATTCATTAACCAATAAAAGTAACACATAGACATAAGGACCTCCCACACAATGAGTTTGTGTGTGTGTGTGTGTGTGTGTGTGTGAATGTGAGTATGAGTGCAAGATAAGCTCCCCATTATTTGATACAACTTTAAAAAGGAAATTGTGTAATTATAGGGGTAAGTGCATTACTTCAAAAGAGGATTTATGTTGACTCTCTGTGGCTAGACGAATGGAGCCAGTGCTGGTGAGAAAAGAAGAGGTGGGTGCTGACTGATGAAGACTCCAGCTAGTCCTCTATCTATTATACATAGTCTTCTAAATGATTGTTAGAAAGGACAAGGAATAGCCAGTTTTTATTTGCCCACATTTCATTTTCCTGCTTTCTTCATGTCTTCATGTAGATAAGAGTTTCCCATGTGGCATCATCTTATGGGAAAGACCTTCTTCAACATTTTCCTTACATAACGTGTACTGATAGCACATTTTCTCAGATCCAGAATTTCCAAAGCTCTCTGTATGTCTGCATTGTGGTGTGGCAAAACTGAGCTATTTAGCATATCTATTACCACACATGCATAATTTTTCTCTTAGGAAGTAACACTACATAAAATTCATTCTTTTATCATTTTTTACATATAAGATTTGTGAAAACGAATGATATGTCTTTTCCTCATGTTCATTTAGGAAGGCTATATTTTCTTAGGATAGAGCTACAAAATGACATCTTTTCTACTTCTTTAGTACTATTAAAGAGGTTACACATTCATCCTTTATGTTATTTGGATAATGATTTATACTTCAGATATCATTTGATCTTGTAGGTGCCTTTCAAAATTTATTTTCATATTTATTTTAAAGGTTTGGTTGAAAAACCTATACATAAAAGATAATAAGTAGCATTACAGACTGAGTAAGTTGTATTTATATATTTAGAAATATATATGGAAGTGTTTGGAGGAAAAAAAGGGAAGAGGTAAATGATGTAAGCGTAGTTTCAAAATTAATAGTAATTAAAAAAGGAAACATGCAAAATGAACCTCCAATATTTGTCATATACAACAGCATGTGAGATCAAAAACTGATAATGTCAATTCAATTTTGGGAATTCAACTCAATCCAACTCAATTTTGGGAATGTTTTAGTAAGCAAAATGAGTTCATTTGAGCATCAGTAAACTTAGTAAGTATAATAGATTGAACAGATCAAGCCTTTAAATCCCTGAACTCAGTATGATAGCAAAAGAGAATTATCTATTAGGGTGGATTGCATAATAAGTCTATTATCATGAAAAGTGGTTAATACTCAGGGAAATTATTCTGCAGTAGCTCACTCTATCATTGTTGAAAACATAATAGTCAGAAGGAAATGTTCTCATGAAGATGTCCTTAAATGCAAATAGAAACAGAAAAAAAAAGTGTTAGAAACTTACTGTTTAATTGATAGTATATTATTTCCTAAAGGTAATAAATTGTCTTAGTTGTTACAATCACTCGAAGATATTTAAGCACTATGGTATTTCTGTAACCTTGCATATACTACCTAGAGTTTGCTAAATAATCAAGTCTAATTCAAACTAATTCTCTGGACCCATTCATCAGCTGTCAGTAGGAGAGTAGGCTAGCGGAAGAGTTTGAACTGCAGAAAGAATGAATAATGTCTAAGATCCAGACTGTGGACAAACTTCAGACCAATCATTCAGTTCTTTAACAATAATGGGTGGAAAGAGAAGGTAACTGAAATGAAAAGAACTCTTTGCTACCCTTGTGGATTTAATAAAAGATATGGTGGTAATACAAATTTGTATTTGGAAAGGCAGGACTAAATACTGCATAAAAGATTTTCCCTGAAAATTGATTGTTTATAGCCTTCTGTGAAATCCATCTTCTGCTTTGGAAAACTAGTCAATTTAACACAATATTTAACTATCTATTTTGAAAGCTAACTGTGTAAAGAGCATTAAGAAGAGGAACTTGAAAGGTAATCACTTACATAAAAGGTAATTAAGTTTTCCTTTGAATAGTTGATTTATACTATTCTTATTCATAACAATTTGGTTACTTTTCAACCCCAAACGACAGTTCAAATATGTTATACTTGGCGTTCATGATATACAGTATGTCCAAATAACAAATAGAATTATGAATTTTTCTGAATTATAATTCTTATTTTAGAAATCAAAGTATGCTACTCCTTGTATTAATACAAAAACCTCAAGAACTCAAACAGTAACAAGATTATTGATATTAATACAAATGTAAAAAGTTAACATCACATAGTGAGCATGTTAAATTTGATTTATTAAGGAACTTCAAAGACAGATATGTAGTAATCCACATAGCATTATATACATGTATACATACAGTTTTGGGAGCCAAGAGAGTGTCCTTTCTCCTATATATTTAAATATCTATAAAGACCAGTAGAATCTATTTAATGATGGGAGGGCATTGGTTGAAGAAATACCATTACTAGAAAGAAGGAACCTTCAGGGTTAATTATATCCTTTTGCAGAGCTAACTCAAACATGCTTCCAACAGTCTCCTTTTGCTGCAGAAGCGGAAGTGGAAATTACCATTGTCTCATTCAAATGTGTTGCTGCTCATTTGTTCCCTAATGCCAACCAAAGCTAAATGAATTTTCATGAGGTAGTCCCTCTACATCTACTCTACTTCACTCTGTCTCTTCTATCCCCTGAGCTCCAACAACATATTATTCTTTGCATTCATATAGTGAGCTATTCTATTTTGTAATGCACGGTCTTTATTCTTTTGTAAAAGGTTTTTGGAGTCTTTGAAAGAGAGAAATGATTACTGAGTGTTCCTGCCTAGTGCATCCTTTGAAGCCATTTTGCACTCTCACAACTTTTTAGGTGTTGGAGAAACTATAAATTGTCAAACACTTACAAGCTTTTTTACATAAATGCAGATTCATCTAATGAGAATTCATTTGATTTCTGTCTTAGGGATACTGAAACATTTTTGCGACATTTATAGATCTATTTCAGAAATCCTAATAGCTAGCGTGTATGTCTATTGAGATTTTCTTTGGAATCTCACATAGCATCTTACTTATTATCCCCTCATTTTTTTTTTAATTTAAAATTGTAGCTATACATTTTATTTACTTGTTTAGAAGAGTTATGATTTTTGCCTATTAAAGTGCTAAGTAACAGTAACTAAAATTGCTGTTCTAGATTGCTCATTATCTTGTTCATTTGGAGACAATGATTAATCTTTAATCTGTGGCTTAGATATTGGCACATCTCTTTTCCAAAGACACCCATTGGCTTAGCTAGACAAAACTGAATATACTACCTCTTTGAGATTCATTCCCTGTTTCTATCTATCTATCATCTATCTATCTATCTATCTATCTATCTATCTATCTATCTATCTATCTATCTATCATTTCATATAGTTTATATATATATTTATATATCGACATATAGTTTCAATACACACACACACATATATATATACATATGTATATTTATAGGTATATACATAGATAGGTAGGTAGATGCTTAATAAAAATCCCCTGAGAAAAGCAACTTAAAGAAGAAAAGTTTTATTAGTTCACAATTTCAGGTCAAAGCCTATCATTTTAGAAGTAGGACTGGAGCTTGAAAGCAGCCAGTCACATTTATAGCTGGTGCAGAGAGAATAATAGCAGGCAGGAATACACACAGCTTACTTTCTCCTTTCTCTATTTATTCCAGGTTCAAGGCAAGGAAATGATGTGTTTATTTATGCTGGATCTTCAAAATTAACTAATGTCATGAAGATAATCCCCCACAGACATGCCCACAGGCCAAATTAAACTAACTACTTAGTCATTGAGAATCACTTCCCAGATGGTTTTGTGCCTAGTTGAAAATTAAAACCAACTATTATAATAACATCTTCATCTTTCAGAGGCCAGTGTACTCCAGTGAGTGAGAGGCTAGAAGCAAATACAACAAAGAATAAATAAATGCAACAAAATTTGGCAATAAGTATGATAGCATTACATATTCCATATAATATTGCCTTATAGATAACTTTATAAGTTCTTTTATTTTTGATATTATAGTGTAATTAAATAATTTCCCTTTCCTTTCATTCTTCCAAATCATTTATACTCTTCCTTGCTATTTTTAAATTTCATGGCCTCTATTTTAACAACTCTATATGTGTATTTGTATATCCATTTATGTTCCTAAACATAACTTGCTCAGTTCACATAATGTCACTCATATGTATGTTTTCACAGCAGAGCATTTGGTACTGGATAAAAAGTTGGTATGCTTTTCCTTGAAAACTCTTTCTCTGTTTTCAGCATTCCTTAGCTGCCTACACTTGTGTGTGTGTGTGTGTGTGTATGTGTGTGTGTGTGTGTCTAGGGTTGAAGCTGATTGGGCTTTACTCAATCCACTTTGGAATGTCTGTTGTCGCCTTTAGTTCATGTTTAGACAGCCACATTGGTAAGACTTTCTGGGTTCATCTTCTGACATTTCTAGAAGACACACTCTCACAATATACTCCCTGATCTTCTGCTCTTACATTCTTTCTGTCCATTCTTTTACAGTCTTTTCTGAGCCTTAAAGGTAGGAGTATTCATGTGATGTACCTACTGGGAATGTCTACACAACTGTGCATTTTGATTGATTGTAATTTTTATTAATGGTCTGTTGCAAAGAGAGTAAGTTCCCTTGAGGAGAAGGACAACTACACTTACCTGTGTGTATAATGATAAACGTTTAGAATACAGTTAGGAATTATGGTGCTGTAGTAAAGTGGTAGTTGTAGGTTCTCCAACATCCATTATTCACTAGACTTGAGTTAGTGGTTAGGATTCCAGTACCTGACATAGTTTCCCTCTTTCTGAGATTGTCTTTTGTCAAGTTAAAGAGCTATTGGCAACTTCCAAGGTATGCATGCCATAAGGATAGCCTGCCATGCTGGTCATGCTTAGAGTTCACAGGCATCTTTTGCAAGTTGGGTTGATTGTTGATTCCATCCTTTGGAAGCTTCCAGGGATCCTTTAGGTATCATTAAAGCTAGTCATCACAGAAGAAACTTTCAGGAAAATTACAATTCAGGGTCCTCTCTGTCTTGTGTCTGAAATGAATGGTATCTTCAGATTCATCTTCTATCTTTGGGAGGCAACAAAGTTCAATAACAATAGTCTTTAAGGCTTTGGAAGTCTTTGGACAGCCAAGTACAACATCTAAGAGTGCTTCACATGCCCAGCATCAGGATTTTGTCAGATGGTATTTGGCATTTGGATGAAGTATTGTAAGCCCAGATGATAAAATTTATTTAATTATATATATTATTAATTGTTAGCTTTACACAGCCTAGAAGTATCTGAGAAAGAGTCTCAAAGAATAATTTGTAGATCAGTTTGCCCTGTATTTCTGCATGTATGGGACTGTCTTGATTGTCTTAAATGGTGTGGAAAGATACCTGAAAGTGGGCAATACCATTCTCTTGTTGAAATCTCTGGACTATATAAGAATAGAGAAAGAAGCATGCATGTTTCATTTATCTCTGTTGTTGACATAAATGTCTGTAACTAGCTTCTTCAAGGTTTAGCAATCTTTCCCTCCCTTCAGTGACAGACCTTCTCTTGGAATTGTGAATTGAAATACACCATTTCTACTCTACATCATTTTGTTTTTGGTCAGGATGTTTTATTATAACAACAGAAATAAAGCAATGGCAGTACTATATATTAAAATGAAAAGGAAATATTAACAGCCACATGAATAAATTGAAAAATAAAGGTTTATTATTAGATTAAAAGTCTATAATTTGATCTCCTAAAGAAGCTAAATAAGAAGGTGATCCCAAAGAAAAACATATAGCTATCCTCCTGATTATGGGAAGTAGACAAGATTGCCGGGCAAAAAATGGGATCTTGGGGGTGGGGTGGGAGGGAGGTAAGGGG